>NC_138768.1:494222727-494660227 GCF_965119305.1 Pelophylax lessonae | reverse complement strand
GACCCCCGCCCCCCCCGAAATAGAACCCTTTACATTACACCCCCCCCCCCAATAGAACCCTTTACAATACAAAGCCCCCCTTCCTACCTTATTAGGAGGAGAGCGGAGCAAGAGGGAATTGTTTCAAGCAGAACGGAAGAGAGAGACTCACGAGACCTGAATAAACAGCGGGAACTGCCGAAGTTAACTTTGCTAGTTAATGAGCAGGTGATTGGTTGCTAGGGGGTCCTAGCAACCAATCGCCTGCTCATTAACTAGCAAAGTTGTCTCTGGCAGCGGAAGCTGTTTATTCAGGGCTTGTGAGTCTCTCTCTTCCGTTCTGCTTGAAACAGTTCCTCCTGCTCCATTCTCCTGTGTCATTGAGTGGCGAAAACAGTCCAGCGGACGGCCTCGGGTGTCACCCTGGTGCTCCCTAACACCCCTAATGTGTGGCACCCGGGGCGTACCGTCCCCCCTGTTGGTACGCCACTGGGGCGGATGGGCGCTAGCCAGGGTTTTTCAATTTCTGTTATAGACATGTTGCGTAGACCATGAGGCAACTGCACACAGTTGAGCCGCTTGGTAATACCTTTTAAGATTTGGAAACGTGAGGCCTCCATCAGAACGCGACGCCATAAGTACTGTACGGCGTATTCTATGTCTCTAATACAGCCTTTCTCAACCAGGATGCCTCCATGTTTCATCACGGGTGCCTTGGCAAAATGCCTAAAAATTGCCCAAAAATTGTATACAAACCACAAGGTGGATTAAAGCTGCCCTTTAGTTACACAAAGCCACAGGTTTTCATTGCGCACTATAACAACCTTCCAGCTGCTGGCGCCATAACAACCAATGGCATCATCAGTAATCAGTTAAAACATCCTTGTTTGCCCTCCCCCCCCACTTCTCCTTCTGCCAGCACTGGGGTGACATTAGCTGGGTGAGGGAGAGAAACAGAGGAAGAAGAGAAACAGTGGAATACTAGTCAGTACCAGAGTGCAAAGGTGTACTTGCATTTTGGAAGAATTATTGACATCTAATGTTGGGTGTCCTATAGGTGAGGATGATGTTGCTGCTATATATAAGACTATTTGTTTTTTACATTGTAGCATGGGGTGCCTGGAGACATATATTTAACGGGTGCTTTGACTGAAAATAGGTTAAGAAACACTGCTCTAATAGTTCCAAACATAATTCAAAAGTAGAGTTGGAACAGGATAAGGTAGCGTTTGAAATAAATACAGAATTTTAGGGAGGACAGACGTTTTGAAAGAAATGGATTTTTGTAAGATCTTACCGTAAAATCCTTTTCTCTTAAGCTCATTGACAGACGTAGTCTTCTTGATTCTCAAGAGCTGGGTTATGTTGTCTCCGCAGGAGTAGGACTAGGCAGAAAGACAAAACGTTCTGGCTCCACCTTAGGGGCAGTCCCTGAGGGTATATCCTCCCTCTCTCTGCTACAGGGAATCAGTTCTGTTTTAAAGCAGTACAGAGAATTTAACCCAACCCAACTCAATGATAGAGGGGCGGGTACTACGTCTGTCAATGAGCTTAAGAGAAAAGGATTTTACGGTAAGATCTTACAAAAATCCATTTTTCTCTATCGCTCATTGACAGACGTAGTCTTCTTGATTCTCAAGAGCTGGGACATCCAGAAGCAGTGCCACAAATGAGGGGTGGGATTGACAAAATCAAATCCAATCTAGAAGGCCCAACCGGTGCCAAACTAGAAGTTTTAAAGGCTCATTATAAACAAAGAATGAGACTAAAGAAAAATTTTCCAACGGAAAAAACCCTCGAGGTAGACCACTGGTCTCCTCAAATTGCGGCCTGCAAAACCTTGCGGCCAAACGAGGCATCAGACGATGCCATTACATCAACTTTATAATGTTTAGTAAAGGTATGCACCGACGACCAGGTAGCCGCCTTGCACACCTGGACCACTGACGCCTGATGGCGAAAGGCCCATGACGCACTAAGTGCCCGAGTGGAGTGCGCCTTAACAGGGAACGGGGGCTCCCGACCCTTAATAGAATAAGCCTGTACTACCGTATGTCTGATCCATCTGGAAATGGTCGCGGCAGATGCAGGCAACCCCTTTTTGGGTCCATCTGGGATCACAAAAAGTGAATCCGTCTTGCGAAACGAGTCTGTCGTTTTCAAGTATACCCTGATCGCCCGGACCACATCCAAGGAGTGTAAAGCAAACTCCCGAGGATGACTGGGCTTAGGACACAGGGAAGGTAATACAATTTCTTCATTCAGATGAAATTCTGAAACCACTTTTGGTAGGAAGGATGGATTCGGACGAAGAACCACCTTATCTCTATGAACCACCAGATATGGTGAACGACAAGATAATGCGGCCAGTTCTGACACCCTGCGTGCAGAAGTAATAGCCACCAAGAAGGCCACCTTCTGGGACAACGTAGGTAGAGGAATCTCCCTAATATCTTCAAAGGGAGGTTTCTGAAGAACCGACAACACTAAATTAAGATCCCAGGGGGGTAACGGCGCGTGCACTGGCGGAGCCAGATGTCGCACCCCCTGGATGAAATTCCGCACCAAGGAATGAGTAGCCAAAGGCTTCTGAAAGAAGATGGCTAATGCTGAGACCTGACCCTTGATAGTACTCAAGGCCAGTTTCTGCTCAACCCCTTGTTGCAGAAAAGCCAATATTCGACTAATCGAATAAGACCGAGGACGGAACCCCAAAGGTTCACACCATGCAATGTAGGACTTCCATGTGCGATGATAAATCTTTCTGGAAGTCGCTTTCCTTGCTTCAACTAGAGTAGGAATAACTGAAGCTGACAAACCTTTGTCCTTCAGCACCTGGGTCTCAATAGCCAGGCCGTTAAAGCCAGCGATCGTAAAGCAGGATGGAAGATCGGTCCCTGAGACAGTAGATCCTCCCTGAGAGGAAGTCTCCACGGGACGTCCGCCACCAGTCTGACCATGTCGGCGTACCAAGCTCGACGAGGCCAGTCCGGAGCTACCAGAATTACTGGAATTCCTTCCTCCTCTATCCTGCGAAGAAGTCTTGGCAGTAACGCGAGAGGAGGGAAGGCATACATTAGCTGGTATTGCCCCCACGGGGCGATCAGTGCGTCTGCGGTTTCTGCTAGAGGATCGCGGGAGCGAGCCACGAATCTCTGAACTTTTCTGTTGAATCGTGATGCCAACAGATCCACATCCGGGGTGCCCCACCGTAGGCACAACTGGTGGAAAACGTCTGGATGGAGGGACCATTCCCCCTGATCCAGGGTCTGACGGCTGAGATAATCTGCCTGCCAATTCTCCACCCCCGGAATGAACACCGCAGAGATTGCTGGAACAAATCGTTCCGCCCAGCGAAGAATGCAAGCCACTTCTTTGGCCGCTCGGACACTCTTGGTGCCCCCCTGGTGATTGACATAAGCCACGGCCGTGGCATTGTCCGACTGGATCCGAACCGGGCTGCCCTGGAGCTGCTCGGTCCAGTGAATCAGACAAAGTCTGATCGCTCTCAGTTTCAATACATTTATCGGTAACCTGGATTCTTCCGGGGACCAAAGTCCCTGGACAGATAACTGACCGAGAATTCCTCCCCATCCGGATAGACTGGCATCCGTGGTCACTATCGTCCAATATATTGGCAGAAATGACTTTCCCTGGCTGAGCATCGGAGACCGAAGCCACCAGACCAGAGACTCTCTGGTCTGTTTGCTCAATCGGATCTGATTGTCCAGGGATTCCGGATTCCGATTCCATCTGAGAAGAATCTCTTGCTGAAGAATTCGGGTATGGGACTGGGCAAATGGGACTGCTTCGAACGAAGCCACCATCAACCCCAGAACCCTCATGCAAGTCCGAAGGGAAGACCAGCTGTTGGACAGTAACAACTGGACTGCTGATTGAATCTTTCGGAGTTTCCCTACCGGAAGAAAAACTCTTGTCCTGACTGTGTCTAGAATTAGACCCAGATATTCGAGCCTCTGGGTGGGAACCAGAAATGACTTTTGCTGGTTCACCAGCCACCCGAATTCCTGTAAAGAAATCATAGTAATGTTTTGTAGCAAGGTCTGAGGAGACTCTGCATGAAGCAGAAGATCGTCTAGGTAACCAAGGATCGATATGCCTCTTTGGCGCAGCAGTGCCAACATTGGGGCCAACACCTTTGTGAAGACCCGCGGAGCCGTGGCGAGACCGAAAGGTAACGCCACAAACTGATAGTGGTTCTCTTCTACGGAAAAGCGTAGAAACCGCTGATGTCCTGCGAAAATGGGAATGTGAAGATAGGCGTCCTTGATGTCTATGGACGCTAGGACATCCCCTGGATGCAGGAAGGCTGCTACTGTGCGAATGGACTCCATTCTGAATCTTCTTATGTTGACAAAAGAATTGAGTGCTCTTAAGTCCAGAATTGGACGCACTTTGCCCTCTTTCCTGGGTATTGTAAATAGGTTTGAATAAAACCCTTGAAACCGTTCTGTCCAAGGAACGTGGACTACCACTCCTTGTTGTAGTAAATCTGTGACTGCTCTCCGCAGATCTTCTAAACGATCTGAGGATAGTCGGATATTGGAAGGGAAGAATCGCGCCGGTGGGAGAGATCGAAACTCGATCTTGTACCCTGACCTTATGACTTCGCAAACCCATTTGTCCGGGATTCTGGAAAGCCATGGATCTGGGAACCGGCGAAGACGTCCCCCCACCCCAGTTATGGGTGGGGGCGCACCTTCAGGCTTTGGATGGTTTATCTTCAGGTCTGGAGGGGGTGGGCTTTTGCTTGCCCGACCAACGACCCCTGACGCCTCCTGCAGGAGCTTTGGAGGACTTCGTTTTTTCACCCGCGGGATGAAAAAACCTCTTGTGAGCAGAAAAAGAAGGCCCTCGTCTTTGACGAGTTCCTCTACCTTTAAAATTTTGCGGTAAAAAGGTGCTCTTTCCACCCGTGAGATCTTTAATGATCTCATCTAAGTTGGCTCCAAATAGACGCTCTCCTGAAAAGGGGATATTAGCCAATGCTTTTTTGGAACCTTGGTCGGCTAACCAACCTTTTAGCCACAGTGTACGCCTGAGAACCACTGCTGAGACTGATGCTCGCGCCAATAATGGAGTGGCGTCTAACGCCGCATCACACACAAACTGTAACCCCTGTATCATTTGTTCCAACAAATCTGATACCGCCTGAGGGACCTCTTCTAAGTCCCGGCGTAACCACTTGGTCCATTCAGTTACAGCCTGCGAAACCAGACCAATAGCTATTATAGGTCTGAAAGCTGATCCAATCAAGGAAAACATGGTGCGAGACATAGCTTCTATCTTGCGATCCACTGGATCTTTAAAAGACGGAGCGTCTTCTAAAGGAATAACCGTGGCTTTATTCAATCTAGCAATTGGTGAATCCACCACAGGTGGTTCTGTCCATTTCTTAATAAGGGTTTCCTCAAACGGATAACGCCTGTCAATGCGTTTAGAAATAGTAAAAGTGCGTTTTGGCAGACGCCATTCTTCTTCGATTGGATTGCCAAAACATTTGGGCAATGGAAAAACCTTCGCCACTTTGATGCGTTTTTTAGTCCCAAAAGGGATTTCAGTTTCAGCTATTTCCGAAGGAATACCCTGTAACCTTAAGGTCTCTTGAACAGATACAATGAGTGCGTTTACCAACGCTTCCTCTCGGGCTATGGCGGATGCCGAAACATCCTCCTCACTGTCTGAAGAGACAGGACCCGAGACACCAATCCCAGATGAAGTACCTGCAACTGCAGAAATGGGCTCAGAGTCTGAATCCGAGGTTTCAGATAATATGGGGTTAGGCGGGGGTCGCTTTCTTGCGCCCTGTCCCTGACAAGCCACTTCCACCCGGGACACAAAAGTTTCCATAATAGCTGACAATGATTCAATTGTCAATGGGGTGCTGGAGGATCCCGCAGACCCCTCGAGGGGATCCGGAGGAGATACATGAGTGGCAGGGTCCATGTTAATTCAGGACACCTTTGCCAGCAAAACAAAAAAACTTTTTCTTTTTTTTTTTTTTGTGTGTCTCCCCCTAGCGCAATAGCGCCCCTCAGAGTACCTGCTTCTCGATCCCACAGAGAGAGAGAGGGACCCCCAAGGCTCACCAACCGATGCAGTGCAGTTTCCAACCAACTGCAGTCAGCGTCTGTCTTACACAGACTGGAAGGAGCTGTTTGCTTTTTCCCGGGTAGAAGGACGTGGCTCCGCCCCCTGTGTACGCCTTCCGGCGTTCCCAGCTCTCCACGAGGTAGCTGGGCTCACAAAACATGGCCGCCCCCATAGAAGAGACATAAGACTCCAAAAACATGGCGGCCGGCGTGACCTGAGGACATACATGCATTTGGTCTACGGCAAAATGGCGGCGGACCGCCGAAATCGTTTTCCCAGCACATCCACCTGCATCTCTGCTAAGAGGCGATATATGGATCTACAGGAGATACACTACACATAAGGTAGGATTATACCTCCTATGTCTGCTGTAATGTTACAGTCTGCTGGGTAGAGTGTTAGCTCTTAAACCAAGTCCACTTCCCACAAACACATGCTGTATTACAAGGGGGACTTGTAAGTATCATATATATACTGACCATATATGGAGGGGCCCATAATACATACTGCCTCATATAGAGGAAAAAAAAGGGAACGTTTACTCACCATACCGAACCGACAGGCACCCTCTTGAAGATCTCACAGGAAAAAACACTGGAGAAAACTACCTAAAAAATGTCTTTTTCTTAAAGAAAAAAGTCTTGCCAGGACCAAAAGATCCCAGCAAGGAACTTAGGTCCTTACTCCTGACTAGACAGAAAAAAACTGATTCCCTGTAGCAGAGAGAGGGAGGAAATACCCTCAGGGACTGCCCCTAAGGTGGAGCCAGAACGTTTTGTCTTTCTGCCTAGTCCTACTCCTGCGGAGACAACATAACCCAGCTCTTGAGAATCAAGAAGACTACGTCTGTCAATGAGCGATAGAGAAAGGAAATTTGTCCCAACAGGGAGATGCGGTGGTTCTTCCATGTTTTTAAAAGCTTTTATAAGTCACTCAAATTCCAACAGTTATTGTGAAGGGAGGCTTTCATGTTAAAGAACATGTTTATTTTACCTTTTTTTTATAGTTCTTTATTTAGACTGTTACATCACAGACATGAAGTATACAGTTGTCAGTGAGTAGCATAACAATCGTATTCTTTGAGTCAAAAGATATAAAGCAGTCATATAAAATTTCACAATTTCCAATAGGATACAATTCAGACAGCAAATATACAAAATATGATAATTCAGAATTATACAAGGTGCATTGCTTCTATAATAGAGGGACAAATAGGGACAACAATGGAACCAGTAAAGTATTAGAAAAACGGGTGAGAAGAGAGAGATGAATGCATTGAAGCGGGTTGATTAAAAAAAAGAGACGATAAGGATTAAACTGCCTACTCAGTCCATATATGAGCAGGAAAGCTAAAGGTCCTCCTTGGGAGGGAAAACGAGAAAAAGTAGGGGTAGAGATGAATGGGGTCTATTCAGTGGCGTAACTAGAACCTCCAGGGCCCCGCTGCAAGAAACCATAAAGGGCCCCCCGGACGGGGCCGTTCCCTCCCAGCCTGGTGGCGAAACGCCAGGGCCTGTCGCAAGTGCAATGTTTGTGTGGTAGTTTTGCCATTGGTGTCAGTAGTTTTTTTATTTTAATTACATTTTTCTAGCATTTGCTTTATTCATTTTTTTTTTTTTTACAATATGGATGGTAGGAAGATGACAGGGGTAGGAAGATGACAGGGGTGGGATGGTAGGAAGAGAACAGGGGTGGGATGGTAGGAAGAGGACAGTGGGGATGAAGATGACAGGGGGTGGCATGGTAGGAAGAGGACAGTGGGGATGAAGATGACAGGGGGTGGGATGGAAGGAAGAGGACAGTGGGGATGAAGATGACAGGGGGTGGGATGGAAGGAAGAGGACAGTGGGGATGTGAAGATGACAGGGGGTGGGATGGTAGGAAGAGGACAGGGGTGGGATGGTAGGAAGAGGACAGTGGGGATGAAGATGACAGGGGTGGGATGGTAGGAAGAGGACAGGGGTGGGATGGTAGGAAGAGAATAGGGGTGGGATGGTAGGAAGAGGACAGTGGGGATGAAGATGACAGGGGTGGGATGGTAGGAAGAGGACAGTGGGGATGAAGATGACAGGGGTGGCGTGGTAGGAAGAGGACAGTGGGGATGAAGATGACAGGGGGTGGGATGGAAGGAAGAGGACAGTGGGGATGTGAAGATGACAGGGGGTGGGATGGTAGGAAGAGGACAGGGGTGGGATGGTAGGAAGAGGACAGTGGGGATGAAGATGACAGGGGTGGGATGGTAGGAAGAGGACAGGGGTGGGATGGTAGGAAGAGGACAGTGGGGATGAAGATGAAAGGGGTGGAATGGTAGGAAGATGACAGTGGGGATGAAGATGACAGGGGTGGCATGGTAGGAAGAGGACAGTTGGGATGAAGATGACAGGGGGTGGGATGGAAGGAAGAGGACAGTGGGGATGTGAAGATGACAGGGGGTGGGATGGTAGGAAGAGGACAGTGGGGATGAAGATGACAGGGGTGGAATGGTAGGAAGATGGCAGGGGTGGAATGGTAGGAAGAAGACAGTGGGGATGAAGATGACAGGGGTGGGATGGTAGGAAGAGGACAGTGGGGATGAAGATGACAGGGGTGGGATGGTAGGAAGAGGACAGGGGTGGGATGGTAGGAAGAGGACAGTGGGGATGAAGATGACAGGGGTGGGATGGTAGGAAGAGGACAGTGGGGATGAAGATGACAGGGGGTGGGATGGAAGGAAGAGGACAGTGGGGATGTGAAGATGACAGGGGGTGGGATGGTAGGAAGAGGACAGTGGGGATGAAGATGACAGGGGTGGAATGGTAGGAAGATGACAGGGGTGGAATTGTAGGAAGATGACAGGGGTGGAATTGTAGGAAGAAGACAGTGGGGATGAAGATGACAGGGGTGGGATGGTAGGAAGAGGACAGTGGGGATGAAGATGACAGGGGTGGAATGGTAGGAAGATGACAGGGGTGGAATGGTAGGAAGAAGACAGTGGGGATGAAGATGACAGGGGTGGGATGGTAGGAAGAGGACAGTGGGGATGAAGATGACAGGGGTGGGATGGTAGGAAGATGACAGGGGTGGGATGGTAGGAAGAGGACAGGGGTGGGATGGTAGGAAGAGGACAGTGGGGATGAAGATGACAGGGGGTGGGGTGGTAGGAATTTTACATACCCCCCCCAGCTTCACACACCCCTTCATCTCCAGACACACACCCCCCCAGTTTCACACAACCCTCCATCTCCATACAACCCCCCCAGCTTTACACACCCCACCATTTCCACCCCCTAGCACCATACACCCCCCCCCCCCGCAAGTTAGTATTATATTAGTTACAAACATCACAGACCTCAGATCGGCGCCTGTTGCAGAGTGGAGAGAGCTGGTCCCGCCTCCTCTCCTCCGTGTACTGTACAGGAAACACACAGGAAGGGGGAGGGGCGGGTTCAGTGCTCGTCTCTGCTCTCTGCACTCACCACACAGGCAGCTGGGGAGAGAGACAAGCTGGCAGCAGCTGCCGTGTGTGTAACTCGCTGAGGATCGGGGAGCTCCGGTCTCTGCTGCGCTTACCGCTCATCCTTTCTGTACATACAGGGGGCCCTCTCGGGCCCCCTGCAGCATGGGGCCCGGTCGCCGTGGCGACCCCTGTATGTCCGCCCCTGGGTCTATTCATAAGATACAGCTGTGAGAGAATTTTACTTTTCTTTTTTCTCAACTGGATGCACCCATAGCACAGTATTCAAAAAGAGAACAGGAAAGATGCTCTTTTCTTTTAGATTGTTTCTTTCTATCTCTGTAGGAGGGCCCCCGAGCAGTGCAGGCGGATAGTAGTAGGGAGTGGGGATGAGTCCCTCCTCTGACTGCGTACACGTAAATTTGGACTGTAGAGCTTTGTAAATAGGCTTTTTTCAAATGAGCAGCTGTCATGGCCCTGGTCGAGGCAGAGTTGAAGATAGGGCTTCCCTTACACCTCTTGCCCTATTTCCCCTGGGGTTTATGACAGTGTATACCAAGGTACAGAGTGGCATGGGTACCTATGGAAGATCCAGGCCAGAAGATCTTGAAGTAGACATGGAACTGTAGACTTTTAGATTCATGGTCATGAAAGCAGAAATTAGCAGCAACCAGGAGGCAGAGGTACAGAATCAGGAACCAGGTCAGTTTCGGGCGAGCAAAGAAGGAACCAGAACAGCAAGTAGGAGGCAAAGTTGGGTCATGAGTCAGCAACAGAGTTTCAGGAGCTATCAGAGTCAAACAAGCTGGGTAAGAAAACAAATATAGGATCAAGTCACAGGAAGAAGGAGCTGATGACCACTCAGTAATGATTCAGAGTCTTCAAGTGCTTTAAATATGCAACTGGGCGCCAAAGTCTATTCAAACATGCATGTGTAGATGTACACATGGCCCTGATTCTGTGCACAGTTCTGTGGACAGGTATGCATGCATGCACATTTATTTGGGCATGGGCATGATTTCCATTTTCCTGACAACAGTTAAGAATAGGCAGGATAGCATCCGCTAAACTCCCCTCCATGTTAACCTGTTTCCATGTTCACTGTAGTTGTTTATAGGAGTTTAGAGGCATAAAAAAAATAATTACTTGTGCGTTCAGGAGAAGAGCTTTTGAGCATAAAAAAACGTCTGATGCACCTCAAAGTGGGTAAACGTATGTAAACATGTCTAAACGCGCGTTAACACTAGGCACTTTTAGCATTTGAATGTTTTTTAATTTAAATGGACAGAATATATTAATATTCTGGCCAATTCAATGAAAAAATGTCCAAGCACTTAAATGTCCAAGCAATATTCACAAGCAATATTTCACATTTCCTCAAGTAAAAAATATTTTTAGTTCCTAAACATAATAAATAAAATGTATACAATTATCAAAATCCACAATTCATTGTGATACTCTATATTTATTTAAAACGGCTTTTCCAGAGAGTGTCCTACCATTTACATTAGAGCAAAATGTCATTTTTTTTAGTCATCTGGCTAGTGATATTATTGTAGCAGAATTCTCACAATTACATTGCCCCCTTCCCCCAAAATATATAGATTATCTGTTTCTTAAGCATGCTCCTGTACTCAAAAGCAGATATTTAAAAAATAGGTAATACTTTCAAATATACAGTATTAGGAAGACAAGATTTGTGAAAACCATACTGGGACTTGGTACTGCAAATACAGGTAATATCTCAAATGGCAGCAAAGATGAAGACTTCTAAGTCACCAGAGGGTCCTCAAACCAATAAAAAGTGAAATGAAGAGTCATTCTTTCTTCTATTGGTTATAGCATGATCTAAAATGACCATTTAGTATTGGAAGAACTTTCATTTTGCCTGGAAAACATGTGTGAATAGAAAAGAGAGACATAAAAGATTCTGAACTGTAAAAGCTGTGTTCATTACAGCAATGTCAGCAGTATTACCTATAAGCACCATGAAGCAGATCAGATTTTTGTTGTACCCATTACTGACCTGCTATGCCATGTTTCATAATGTTTGTGTTGAGGCAGCCATCTTGGTAGGTAAATAGTTCTTTGCTTCCGTACCAATCAAGAAAGAGCAGTAGAGGTAGAGAAAACCTATATAAAATAAATAAATAAATTAAGCAGGTAGATGTCTACAGGATAACAGTGGGCAGCACAGTAGTGGCATTTCACGATTTACTCTCCTTGCGATAGCACTGGACACATGGCAGCTCTGAATTTCTCGCATGATCAAGTATTTTTTTTTTTTTGTTGCACAGATGCAACAAAACACTCTTACTTGTATATGAATAAAACTAAAATGCTAAAATTAAAGAGATTTTAAAGGCAGAAAGTTTTTTTTTTTCTTAATGCATTAAGATAAAAAAAAACTTTCTGTGTGCAGCAACCCCCTCATACTTACCTGAGCCCATTTTTATCCAGCCTGTTTGCAGGAGTTTCTTAGCTGGCCAGGACTCCATTCCTCATTTGCTGAGACAGCAGCGCGGCGCGATTAGCTCTCACTGCTGTCAACCAAAGTCAGTCAGCCAATCAGGAAAAAGAGGGGATGGGGCCGGGTCGCAGCTCTGTGTCTTAATGGACACAGGGATCTGTGATGCTGCTCGGGTGCCCCCATAGCAACTTGCTTGCTTTGCGAGCAACAGGAGGGAGGGGCCAGGAGCACATAAGAGGGACCCCAGAAGAGGAGGATCTGGACCACTGAACAGGTAAGTATACCATGTTTGTTATTTAAAAAAACAAGACTTTACAATCACTTTAAGCAAATAAGATAAATTAAATCTGTAGGATTTACAGTGCCTTGCGAAAGTATTCGGCCCCCTTAAACTTTGCGACCTTTTGCCACATTTCAGGCTTCAAACATAAAGATATAAAACTGTAATTTTTTGTGAAGAATCAACAACAAGTGGGAACACAATCATGAAATGGAACAAAATTTATTGGATATTTCAAACTTTGTAAACAAATAAAAAAACTGAAAAATTGGCCGTGCAAAATTATTCAGCCCCTTTACTTTCAGTGCAGCAAACTCTCTCCAGAAGTTCAGTGAGGATCTCTGAATGATCCAATGTTGACCTAAATGACTAATGATGATAAATAGAATCCACCTGTGTGTAATCAAGTCTCCATATAAATGCACCTGCACTGTGATAGTCTCAGAGGTCCATTTAAAGCGCAGAGAGCATCATGAAGAACAAAGAACACACCAGGCAGGTCCGAGATACTGTTGTGGAGACGTTTAAAGCCGGATTTGGATACAAAAAAATTTCCCAAGCTTTAAACATCCCAAGGAGCACTGTGCAAACGATAATATTGAAATGGAAGGAGTATCAGACCACTGCAAATCTACGAAGACCTGGCCGTCCCTCTAAACTTTCAGCTCATACAAGGAGAAGACTGATCAGAGATGCAGCCAAGAGGCACATGATCACTCTGGATGAACTGCAGAGATCTACAGCTGAGGTGGGAGACTCTGTCCATAGGACAACAATCAGTCGTATACTGCACAAATCTGGCCTTTATGGAAGAGTGGTAAGAAGAAAGCCATTTCTTAAAGATATCCATAAAAAGTGTCGTTTAAAGTTTGCCACAAGCCACCTGGGAGACACACCAAACATGTGGAAGAAGGTGCTCTGGTCAGATGAAACCAAAATCAAACTTTTTGGCAACAATGCAAAACGTTATGTTTGGCATAAAAGCAACACAGCTTATCACCCTGAACACACCATCCCCACTGTCAAACATGGTGGTGGCAGCATCATGGTTTGGGCCTGCTTTTCTTCAGCAGGGACAGGGAAATTGGTTAAAATTGATGGGAAGATGGATGGAGCCAAATACAGGACCATTCTGGAAGAAAACCTGATGGAGTCTGCAAAAGACCTGAGACTGGGACGGAGATTTGTCTTCCAACAAGACAATGATCCAAAACATAAAGTAAAATCTACAATGAAATGGTTCACAAATAAACATATCCAGGTGTTAGAATTGCAAAGTCAAAGTCCAGACCTGAATCCAATCGAGAATCTGTGGAAAGAACTGAAAACTGCTGTTCACAAACCTCACTGAGCTTGAGCTGTTTTGCAAGGAGGAATGAGCAAAAATTTCAGTCTCTCGATGTGCAAAACTGATAGAGACCGGGGCTGAATAATTTTACATGCCCAATTTTTCAGTTTTTTATTTGTTAAAAAAGTTTGAAATATCCAATAAATTTCGTTCCACTTCATGATTGTGTCCCACTTGTTGCTGATTCTTCACAAAAAATTACAGTTTTATATCTTTATATTTGAAGCCTGAAATGTGGCAAAAGTTCGAAAAGTTCAAGGGGGCCGAATACTTTCGCAAAGCACTGTATATACACATTTTTATAAAAACCTCAAACCCTTTCTGTAAAATGTTATAAAGATGTTTGGTGGACAATACATGTAACGTGCAATAGTTTTAACCCTATCGCTGCCAGGCCCTGCGCTCCACTTTTAAACTCAGCTGGCCGGACTATTTTTAAGCTTTACCTGTATTGAGTTAATAAATATTTGTAATTTTTATATTGTGCCTCTTTGCAAAATGGTGAAAAATCGAATGTACGAAAAAATGTAAATATCCAAGTTTCTCAAAAAATCTGAAGGTTTTCATTTTTCTCTTACAGCTTTCAGAATTTGTATATAAAAAATTTGAAAAAAAAGATGGTGCTACTGATTTTTAAGGACGCCCGCGATATTTGCTTAAATATTTATCAAAACAATATTTTCGCTAGAAAATACACTAAAACTATTATTAGCAGATAAAAACACAGTTAATTTTACAAAATACCTGCTAAATTCATACTAAATATAAAAGCTTAGCCTGTAAATCAATAAATAAATATTTGTCAGTTTTAAAAATGTTGCGAAATGGCGAAAATCAAAACGTACGCAAAAATTTTGGAGGTTTTCATTTTTCACTAAGTGCTGGTTCACACTGCCGCTACCACTAAAGTAGCGTCGCTTCCAGCGCGACTTTGACGCGATTTTGACGCGACTTTGGCGCGACTTTGACGCGACTTTGGCGCGACTTAGCGCGACTTTGACGCGACCTAATCGCGAGGCAACTTTTTATTTGGCCAATCACAATCTGATGTCTTGTGACCTAATTTCCTTTTCCTGTGTTTTTTTTTTACATATTTCCTTTTTCCCATGTGTGCAGTGTTGTGTGTCTCACATAGCTTTGTTTGTCTGTCCAGAAACGTAAAAAAAAAAAAAGAGCTTTTTTCCTATAATTTTTAAGAAGCACATGCCTCCAAAGACACCCAAAAAATGCCCGTAAAATGTCTGCAAGAAAAAAAGCCAGCCGCAGAGAAGCCGTATTCCTGAAAATATAGTAAAAATGCTGTTTTTTAGGGGTTCTGGACATGCTACAGAGCTGAAAATTGACAGGTACACTTTTTAGACCCCCCAGACACTAAATAAAAAAAATGACATGCCTGCCTAAAAAAATGCCCGCTAAATGCCTGCAAGAAAAAAAGACAGCTGGTAAGACACTACAAAAAATTATAAGAAAAATGATTTTTTTTTAGGGGTTCTGGACATGCTACATAGCTGAAACTTGACAGGGACACTTTTTTGACCCCCCAGACACTAAATCCAGAAAATGACATGCCTGCCTAAAAAAATGCCCGCTAAATGTCTGCAAGAAAAAAAGCCAGCCGCAGAGAAGCCGTATTCCTGAAAATATAGTAAAAATGCTGTTTTTTAGGGGTTCTGGACATGCTACAGAGCTGAAAATTGTCAGGTACACTTTTTAGACCCCCCAGACACTAAATAAAAAAAATGACATGCCTGCCTAAAAAAATGCCCGCTAAATGCCTGCAAGAAAAAAAGACAGCTGGTAAGACACTACAAAAAATTATAAGAAAAATGATTTTTTTTTAGGGGTTCTGGACATGCTACATAGCTGAAACTTGACAGGGACACTTTTTTGACCCCCCAGACACTAAATCCAGAAAATGACATGCCTGCCTAAAAAAATGCCCGCTAAATGTCTGCAAGAAAAAAAGCCAGCCGCAGAGAAGCCGTATTCCTGAAAATATAGTAAAAATGCTGTTTTTTAGGGGTTCTGGACATGCTACAGAGCTGAAAATTGACAGGTACACTTTTTAGACCCCCCAGACACTAAATAAAAAAAATGACATGCCTGCCTAAAAAAATGCCCGCTAAATGCCTGCAAGAAAAAAAGACAGCTGGTAAGACACTACAAAAAATTATAAGAAAAATGATTTTTTTTTAGGGGTTCTGGACATGCTACATAGCTGAAACTTGACAGGGACACTTTTTTGACCCCCCAGACACTAAATCCAGAAAATGACATGCCTGCCTAAAAAAATGCCCGCTAAATGTCTGCAAGAAAAAAAGCCAGCCGCAGAGAAGCCGTATTCCTGAAAATATAGTAAAAATGCTGTTTTTTAGGGGTTCTGGACATGCTACAGAGCTGAAACTTGACAGGGACACTTTTTAGACCCCCCAGAAACGAAATCCCAAAAATGACATGCCTGCTTAAAAAAATGCCCGCTAAATGCCTGCAAGAAAAAAAGACAGCTGGTAAGACACTACAAAAAATTAAAAGAAAAATGATTTTTTTTAGGGGTTCTGGACATGCTACAGAGCTGAAACTTGACAGGGACACTTTGTAGACCCCCCAGAAACGAAATCCAAAAAATGACATGCCTGCCTAAAAAAATGACCGCTGATGAATGCCTGCAAGTATAAAAGACAGCTGGTAAAGACACTACAAAAAATTAAAAGAAAAATGTTTTTTTTTTAGGGGTTCTGGACATGCTACAGAGCTGAAACTTGACAGGGACACTTTTTAGACCCCCCAGAAACGAAATCCAAAAAATGACATGCCTGCCTAAAAAAATGACCGCTAATGCCTGCAAGAAAATTATGCTCTTTTCTTGTTCACTGCCATTTTTTAGCAAAGTCGGATGACAAGTCGGATTACAGGTCGCTTCAATGAGGCGACTCCCATTGAAGTATATGGGACAGGTCGGATCACTGGTCGCCTGAAAGTAGTACAGGACCCTTTTCTGAAGTCGGAGCGACCTTAATAGCGGCAATTAAGACGGCACTGATTCATTTACATTGGTTTGGTCATGTCAAGCGACCTGGGGCGACCTGGGGCGACACAAGTCGCCTCGTGAGTCGCCCTAGTGTGAATGGGGGCTTACAGCAATCAGATTTTGAAAAAGAACCCCCCCCCCCCCCCCCAAAAAAAAAAAAAAAAAACATACATTTTCTGAAGGCACATGACCAGTATAATAAAAAGAAGGTGCTACTATTTTTTTTAGCCCCACAATAGTTGTGTAACTGTTAATCAGATCGCTGTTTTCACTGAAAAAAAAAAAAATCCTTATTTGCACATAAAACCACAACATAACTTAGAAAATTCCTGCTAAATTTCTACTAAGGACTCACTCTGTGCAGGCAGTCCTATTCATGTCAACTGGGATGCAAAGGCTGCAAAGACAGATTTGACATCGATGCGGGTGTAGGTGCATGGCCCCAAATGCAGACAGGGTGAGTTCAGGGATATACACCCACATGGATGTCAAGATTGATGTCAAGATGGGGGCTGTTATCGATGCAACCGTATCCCAATTGATGTGAATTAGACTGCCTGCACAGGAATGCACGGAACAGCTGTGAATTCCCGTGCAGTTGCTGTGTCCCAATTGACATAAATGGGATTGCCTGCATGGGATGCACGGAACACCTGTGCATCCATGTGCAGCTAAACATGGCCTCGCTGTAGTATGCCCCACGTGAGCAAGGCCTTTGGTCTTGTTTAGACTTGCACTTAGACTTGTTGGGGGTGGCAAAAAATGCACAGTTGAGCTTCGTTTTTGCTGCCTGCCAAACACCCCCCCCCCTCCCCTAAAGAGGAGCTCCAGTCTCCCTCCAAAATATTAAAAGTCAGCAGCTACAAATACTGTAGCTGCTGACTTTTCATACAAGAATACTTACCTGTCCAGGGATCCACTGATGCAGTGCTGGGACAAGGTCACATGGGACCCAGGGCGAAGATGGCAAACTACTCCCCCCTCCCGCCCCCCCCCCCCCCCCCAGTTCAGCCGCTTTATCATTCTTACAGGCTTCTACTGGCTTGCCTGGGCGATCGGGGAGCTGGAGAAGGAATCCACTGGCGGCGGAAGTTCACCATACAGAATACGAAAGACCAGATGGGGACCAGCAGTCTCTATGGCTCTTGGAGGCCCGAGCGCGACATTATGTTGTCACGTCCGGCCTGGCAGTTGTAAATACTGCTATGATCTTGGATAGAAATGCCGAGATCCTTTTTTTTTTTTTTTTTTTTATCTCAGTCTTTCCTGCCTAGAGAAGAGATGTAGGAACTTATAAATCTCAGATCTCTTTGTAAAGAGGACCTGTCATGCCCTGTTCTTATTACAAGGGATGTTTAAAATTAATTGTATTAGGAATAAAAGGGATAAAAAATATATATATTTAAAAGGAAAGTGTAAAAATATAAAAATAAAATAAACAAAAAAAAAATGGATTTTTGTAAGATCTTACCGTAAAATCCTTTTCTCTTAAGCTCATTGACAGACGCAGTCCTCTTTGATTAATATCAAATTGGGTTATACTGCCCTCTACAGGAGTAGGACACTAGGCAGAAGAAAACGTTCTGGCCACACCTTAGGGGCAGTCCCAGAGGGTATATCCTCTCACTTCCTGCTACAGGATGTCAGTTATATCACACAGCAGTGTCAGAGAATTTAACCCAACCCAACCCAACTCAAAAATAGAGGGGCGGGTACTGCGTCTGTCAATGAGCTTAAGAGAAAAGGATTTTACGGTAAGATCTTACAAAAATCCATTTTTCTCTGTCGCTCATTGACAGACGCAGTCCTCTTTGATTAATATCAAATTGGGACATCCCAAAGCAGTGCCACAAATGAGGGGTGGGATAACAGAAATCAAATCCAATCCAGAAGGTCCAACCGGAGCCAACCAGAAGCATCAAGGACTCATCGAGCAAAAAGATGAGACCTAAGTGAAAAACCCAACAAACCCTCGAGGTAGACCAACGGTCTCCTCAAACAGCGGCCTACAGGAACCTTGCGGCCAAAAGAGGCATCCGTCGATGCCAGCACATCAACCTTATACAATTTTGTAAAGGTATGAACCGACGACCAGGTAGCCGCCTTGCAAACCTGAACCACTGACGCCTGATGGCGGAAGGCCCAGGAAGCACTAAGCGCCCGAGTGGAGTGCGCCTTAACAGGGAACGGAGAATCCCGACCCTTAATAGAATAAGCCTGGACCACCGTTTGTCTGATCCATCTAGAGATGGTCGCGGCAGAAGCAGGCAACCCCTTTCTAGGGCCATCCGTGATCACAAAAAGTGAATCCGTCTTACGAAACGAGTTCATAGTAGTCAAGTGTACCCTGATCGCCCGAACCACATCCAGGGAGTGTAACGTAAACTCCCGAGGATGACTGGGCTTAGGACACAGGGAAGGTAACACAATATCTTCATTTAGATGGAAATCTGAAACCACCTTAGGAAGGAAGGATGGATTCGGACGAAGAACCACCTTATCCCTATGAACCACCAGATATGGGGAACGACAGGACAATGCGGCCAGTTCTGACACCCTGCGTGCAGAAGCGATGGCCACCTTCTGGGATACAGTAAGCAAGGGAATCTCCCTAATATATTCAAAGGGAGGTTTCTGAAGAACCGACAACACCAAATTAAGATCCCAGGGTGGTAAGGGCGCGCGCACCGGCGGATCCAGGTGCCGCACCCCCTGGATGAAATTCCGTACCAAGGAATGAGTAGCCAAAGGCTTCTGAAAGAAGATTGCCAACGCTAAAACTTGACCCTTGATAGTGCTCAAGGACAGTTTCTGCTCAACCCCCTTTTGCAGAAAGGCCAATATTCGGGCCACCGAGTAAGAATGTGGAGGGAACCCAAGGGATTCACACCACGCGATATAAGACTTCCATGTGCGATGATAGACTTTTCTGGAAGTCGCTTTCCTCGCTTTAGAGTAGGAATAACTGAAGCCGACAACCCCTTGTCCTTCAGCATCTGGGTCTCAACAGCCAGGCCGGTAAAGCCAGCGATCGTAAAACAACATGGAAGATCGGTCCCTGAGACAGCAGATCCTTCCTGAGAGGAAGTCGCCAAGGGACATCCGCGACCAGCCTGACCAGGTCAGCGTATCAGGCCCGACGGGGCCAATCCAAAGACACAGAGATGACTGGAATTCCCTCCACCTCTATCCTGCGAAGAAGTTTCGGCAGCAACTTGAGAGGAGGGAAGGAATACAGTAGCTGGTACTGCCTCCACGGGCGACCAGTGCGTCTGCGGCGTCTGCTAGAGGATCGCGGGAGCGAACTACAAACCTCCGCACCTTCCTGTTGAGCCGAGATGCCAACAGATCTATATCTGGGGTGCTCCAATGAAGGCACAATTGGTGAAATACCTCTGGATGAAGAGACCATTCCCCTTGATCCAGAATCTGACGGCTGAGATAATCTGCCTGCCAATTCTCCACCCCCGGAATGAATACCGCGGAGAGAGCTGGAACAAATCGTTCCGCCCAACGAAGAATGCTGGCCACTTCTATGGCCGCCAGGACACTCTTGGTGCCCCCCTGGTGATTGACATAAGCCACGGCCGTGGCATTGTCCAACTGAATCCGCACCGGGCTGCCCACGGAGCTGCTCGGTCCAGTGAATCAGACAAAGTCTGATCGTTCTCAGTTCCCATACATTTATCGGTAACCTGGATTCTTCCAGGGACCAGGGCCTTTGAGCAGATAGTCTGCCGAGAACCCCACCCGGATAGTCTGGCATCCGTGGTGACAATAATCCAATAGATTGGACGAAATGACTTGAGCTTTGACTGACCCTGACTGAGCATTGGTGATCGAAGCCACCAAACCAGAGATTCCCTGGTTCGTTCCTCAGCCGGATCCGATTGTCCAGGGAATCGGGATTCCGGTTCCATTTGAGAAGAATCTCCTTTTGGAGAATTTGGGTATGAGACTGGGCAAACGGTACTGCCTCGAAGGAGGGCACCATCAGTCTCAGAACCCTCATGCAAATCTGAAGGGAGGGCCAGTTGACAGACAATCACAACTGATTTGTCGACTGAATCCTCTGGAGTTTCTCCGCAGGGAGAAACACCTTTGCCAAGGATGTATCTAAAGTTAAGCCCAGATAGTCCAGTCTCCTGGTGGGGACCAGGGATGATTTCTGCAGGTTCACCAGCCACCCGAACTGTTCCAAAGAGACCATGGTGATCTCCAAGTTTGGCAACAGAGCCTAAGGAGACTCTGCACAGACAAGAAGGTCGTCCAGGTAGCCTAGAACCGACATGCCTCGCTGTCGCAACAGTGTCAAATTCGGGGTAAAAACACTCTTGTGAAGACCCGGGGAGCAGAGGCGAGACCAAGGGGTAACGCCACAACTGATAATGGTTCTCTCCCACAGCAAAGCGAAGAAACGCTGATGTCCTGCATAAATGGGAATGTGAAGATAGGTATCTTTGATGTCTATAGACGCCAAACAATCCATCTGATGCAGGGAGGCCACCACTGCGAATGGACTCCCTCTTGAATTTTTGCACCCGGACAAAATAGAGGGCCCTCAAGTCCAGAATTGGACGCAGCTTGCCCTCTTTCCTGGGTACTGTGAACAGGTTCGAGTAGAATCCCTGAAACTTTTTCCCCCCAGGGACCGGACCACTCCTTGCCCAGCAGAGCCTTTAAGCGATCCTCCCGCAGGCTGCACGAAATCCACAGGCCGCCGCCGCCCGCAGTCATCTGTAGGCAGGGAAGAATCGCACCGGTGGAAATGATCGAAAACTCGATCTTGTATCCTGCCCGTATGACCTCGCGAACCCATTTGTCTGGATTTCTGGAAAGCCACGGGTCCGGAAACCGGTGAAGACGTCCCCCCACCCCAGATATGGGTGGGGGCGCACCTTCAGGCTGTGTGGTCTTATTTTCAGGTCTGGAAGGACCGGATCTTTGTTACCCGACCAGCGTTAAGCCTACAGCACCTGGTATTCCCAGGCGGTTTCTCATACAGGTACTAAACAGGCCCAACCCTGTTTAGTTTCCGAGATCAGACGAGATCGGGCGCATTCAAGGTGATGCGGCCGTAGGCCCCTTTGAAACCCCCTGTGGGGTCTTTGGAGGAGCTCGCCTTATTACTCGCCTTAGAGGAACGAAACAATTTTTTATGAACAGAAAAAGAAGGTCCCCGTCTGCGACGAGGTCCCTTACCTTTCGTAGCCTGAGGTAGAAAGGTGCTCTTGCCTCCAATGAGACCCTTGATAATTTTAACCAAGGTAGCGCCAAACAGGCGATCCCTTTGAAAAGGGGGGATCAGCCAAAAGCTGTTTTGGAAGCCTAATACGCCGACCAGCACTTTAACCATAACATGCCCCAACAATGGAGCGGTGTCCAGGCGGCGTCACAGACAAGCTATAGCGCTTGTATCATTTGCTCCAGCAAGTCCGATACTGCCGGGGAGAGACTTCTCCCCTCCAGATCTCGGCGTAACAACTTGGTCCACTCTGTCAATGTTTGTGCAACCAGAGCAATAGTGAACACTGGCCTAAAGGCTGACCCTATCAGGGTAAATATCGAGCAGGATAAAGATTCCGCCTTACGGTCCACTGGATCCCGAAAAGACGGAGCATCCTCCAATCGGGATAACAGTAGCTTTATTTAGTCTGGAAACCGGTGAATCCACCGATGGTGGTACCGTCCCTTTATTAAGGAGAGATTCTTCAAACGGATAGCGTCTAGCAATGCGTTTGGAAATACCAGGGGTTCGTCTTGGACGGACCCATTCTTCCTTAATTATATCTTGAAAACATTTGGGCAAAGGAAACACCTTTGCCGTCTTGGTAGGCTTGCAAGTACCAAAGGCAATTCTTAAGGTTTCCCGCACAGACACAATCAGTGCATCTACTAGCGCTTCATCTTGCGCTATAGCGGAGGGAGAGATGTCCTCCTCACTCTCCAAGTAGATAGGACATGGGACACTAGCCTCAGAAGAGGGGCCTGCAGCTGCTGCGACAGGCTCAGAATCTGTATCTGAAATGTCAGATGAGATAGGGGTAGGCGGGGGTCGCTTCTTTGCGCCCCGTCCCCGACAGGCCACCTCCAACCGGGATACAAAAGACTCCAAAACCGCTGACAATGCATCAATAGTAAGTGGGGAACTGGAGGGTCCTGAGGCCACCTCGAGGGGATCAGTTGGGGATACATGTGTGGCAGGGTCCATGACTAATCCAGGAACACTTGCCAGCAAACAAGATTGCAAAAGAAAAAAACTTCTTCTTCTTTTTTTTATGTGTAATCCCCCAGCGCAACAGCGCCCCTCAGCGTTACCTGATCCTAAGTGACAATGAGTGACAGATTGCAGTGTTCAGCATAGCTGTGTCACTCAGTCACCTCCCCCCCCACACGTTAGTAAGCACCAGGCATACATTAACCCCTCCCTCTCCAATAAAATTAACCCCTTCCCTGCCAGTGTCATTTTTACAGTAACAGTGCATATTTATAGCACTGATTACTATAGAAATGTCACTGGTATCCCCAAAAGTGTCAAAAATGTCAGTCAAGGATCCGATCTGTCAGCCGCAATGTCGCAGTCCCGCAAAAAAAACGCAGATCGCCGCCATTACGCGTTTAAAAAAAAACACCAAAAATTACAGAAATCTTTCCCTTAGTTAGTACACGCAATAACTTTTGCGCAAACCAATCAATGTACCCTTATTGTGATTTTTTTTTACCAAACATAGGTAGCAGAAAACAAATTGGCCAAAAATTTAAAAAAATTTTGATTTTTACATTTTTTTGGGGGGGAATTTCATATATAAAAAAATGTTAAAAATATTGTTATTTTTTCAAAATAAACACTTTTTTTTTTGGATTATAGCGCAAAAAGTAAAAATTGCACAGGTGATCAAATACCACCAAAAGAAAGCTCTGTTTGTGGGAAAAAAAGGACGTAAACTTTGTTGTTTGGGTACAGCGTCGCACGACCGCGCAATTGTCAGTTAAAGTCGCACAGTGCCGAATCGCAAAAAGTGGCCTGGACGTAAGACAGCAAAATCCTCCAGTGGTAAAGTGGTTAAAAAAAAAAAAAACACACGTTTGAAAAATTGCTGTGCAAATACCATGTGACATAAAAAAGTTGCAATGAATGCTATTTTATTCCATAGGGCCTCTACTAAAATTATATATATAATGTGTAGACAAAAAGTTACCGTGCCAAGTTGGCCCTTACCCCTATTGAGGGTTCAAAAAACAAATTTTGGGACAGAGAAAGACGGGCTTTACGGGCCTGTGGGAGTGGAAGGATCAGAAAATAGAACCAGTAGTAAAATCAAAATTACATTTTATTGGTTTCTCAAAGTATAAAAAACAAGCATGGATGACCCTGCATGTATATTAACGAACAATTACAACATACAATGATTAAAATATAGTGTCACTGTGATTATAGAAACATATCCCATAAGGGTTTAGAAGCAGAAAAAACAAAGCCTGTATAGGTGGAAGGTAGGTCTCAAGCTGGATTCGGTCACGATAGGTCCCCATCAAGCCGACGCGTTTCGCTTAAGGCTTCCTCAGGGCCTGAGAGACCCTAACAGACCGATGTTTTTAGTATCACTATTGCACTCGTTTGAGCCAGGTTTTAGAGACCTCTATGCAGTTTGTAGGGAAAATATCCCCAATCTACTTGTCCTAAGTGGCAGTAGGGTTGACCTCTCCTCAAACTAAAAGGTGCTCCAGGCAGGGAAATAGGACCTATATAAACATATATTTCAGTTAAATGGACCCAGGGTCCTGGGCTGTCCACGCCCTCTGTATCACCGTACGTGTTACCACCTGCCCTATATATATAATGTTTGGGGGTTCTAAGTAATTTTCTAGCAAAAAAATGATGATTTTTACAGTACATGTAGGAGAGGAGTGCCAAAATAGGCCCAGTGTAGAAGTGGTGAACTGTCCCAGGAACCTCTTATGGAAAGTGGACCCACTGCCCAGGAAACGATATCACAGATGGTCCCCAAAATAAAAAAGGCTTGCTCGCCGTAGTGTAAGAATCTTTAAAGACTTTATTTAAGGTATACAATATTGCACTTACAGCAAGAAGAACATGTAATCGCATTAGGATCAAAAGAAGCCTGCTGGCTAATTGCAGCTTCCTGTCCTTCCGGGATTCGAGAAGCATGGTGACGTCAGCTGACGGAGTAATGTGCTTATGTCACCGTGCTTCTTGAAGTCTGTGCAGTCTGGTAAGCGAGCACTTTATATAAGGTGGAGATGACTGTCACAGGATCACTCAGTTGAAGGTAGCAGATGGTGTGGATGTTACCAAAGATCCTTTTTTAGCACATTGGGACTTTGTGTTTATCACTGGTGTTTGACTCAATTTGTAATTTGCAGCATGAGGGGGTTAATGCATTGCTGCTGGTCACTGATACATTAGTGACAAGGGGCAGTTAAGCAACCCCTTTGTGCTGCATTAGTGGGACCAGTGTCCGTGTTACTGACTAATGTATCAGTGACCAGCGGCAATACATTAACCCATATAACTGGTAAATAACCTTCTCCCCTCAGCCAGAAAGAAATGGAGAGATGGCG
The DNA here is from genome assembly GCF_965119305.1 of Pelophylax lessonae. Taxonomy (NCBI): domain Eukaryota; kingdom Metazoa; phylum Chordata; class Amphibia; order Anura; family Ranidae; genus Pelophylax; species Pelophylax lessonae. The sequence continues at coordinate 494,634,992 of NC_138768.1, read as the reverse complement.
GAAGGAAGGAAGGGTGCCCCTTAAATCAGAGTACTCATTGGGAAGCAGAAGAGAGAAGGGAGGGAGTGGATGGATGGGATGGGTCAGTCTCCATCTTTTCTCTTCTGGTTTCTGGTGTTCAATCTTCCCGCCCACACATCATCTTCTCTGAGGCAGAACACTGCCGGGAATGTGGGCGAGGCAAGCACAGAAGGAGAGGGCAGGAGGAGGAACAGAAGCAGCTCTCTCTCTGTCTGTGAGGGAGGGGGAAGTGTCGGCTCTATCTGGCTATTACCCGAGATAAAAGGCTGGTCTGCTCTAGGCTGGTGCAGGAGCGCACTCGGCACATCGTTGCAGGAGGGGCAGCTACAGCTGTATCAATCACACACACAGTTGTCCAGTCACTTTTTAGAAGTTCACTTCACTGCGCCCCCCTCCCTCTAATATATTGTACCGCCCAGGGCATCTGTCCCTTCCGCCCCCCCCCCCTCCCTTGTACCGGCTCTGCAGTGGATGTCAGCACCTGAGCCGGTTCTTTAATTGGCTTCTAGTACAAGCGCGGTCATCTTCACTAAGGGAAACCGGCACTTTGTGAATAGTCTCACATTCTTCTGTGTGTGTCTCAGAAGGTGGGAAGGAGGGACCAATCAGCTTTGTAGATCGCCACATCGATCTCACCCTGAAGTGGGAGTGGGTACGCTGGAAGTGGGAGCAGGTGTCTGTCAAATCCAGGTACCCACTTCCCTCCCAAAAAGTGCCAAATGTGGCAGCAGAGAGGGGGAGGGTGCAAACTAATGGAGCTTCCCCTTTTGGGTGGAGCTCTGCTTTAAGTGGTAAAAGGGAGTGGACCGGGTGCTGATGCCGCGATGCTTTGCTCCCAATTTGTAGCGATGTCGTCTGCCAAACACTACACATGCTGCAAACTCCCCGCAACCTTGTCCAATGCATGTAGTTGCGGTGCATTTGTTGGTAAAACAGGGTTAAAACTGGTGGTGAGGAGGCGTCACATTGTTTCCTCACCACCTGCCAGTAGCCTCTTGAAGCTTGATCCAAATGTGGATTGGGCTTCAGAGACAAGGGAGGTTTAGACACGTCTAAATCTTAAAAAAAAAAAATATATATATATATATATATATATATATATATATATACACACATATACACACACACACATACATACAGTCAGGTCCATAAATATTGGGACATCGACACAATTCTAATCTTTTTGGCTCTATACACCACCACAATTTGAAATGAAATAAACAAGATGTGCTTTAACTGCAGACTTCCATCCAAATCAGGTGAATGGTGTAGGAATTACAATAGTTTGTATATGTGCCTCCCACTTTTTAAAAGGGACCAAAAGTAATGGGACAAATTAACAATCATAAATCAAACTTTCACTTTTTAATACTTGGTTTGCAAATCCTTTGCAGTCAATTACAGCCTGAAGTCTGGAACTCATAGACATCACCAGACGTTGGGTTTCATCCCTGGTGATGGTCTGCCAGGCCTCTACTGCAACTGTCTTCCGTTCCTGCTTGTTCTTGGGGCATTTTCCCTTCAGTTTTGTCTTCAGCAAGTGAAATGCATGCTCAATCGTATTCAGGTCAGGTGATTGACTCGGCCATTGCATAACATTCCACTTCTTTCCTTTAAACTCTTTGGTTGCTTTCGCAGTATGCTTTGGGTCATTGTCCATCTGCACTGTGAAGCGCCGTCCAATGAGTTCTGAAGCATTTGGCTGAATATGAGCAGATAATATTGCCCGAAACACTTCAGAATTCATCCTGCTGCTTTTGCCAGCAGTCACATCATCAATAAATACAAGAGAACCAGTTCCATTGGCAGCCATACATGCCCACGCCATGACACTACCACCACCATGCTTCACTGATGAGGTGGTATGCTTTGGATCATGAGCAGTTCCTTTCCTTCTCCAAACTCTTCTCTTCCCATCACTCTGGTACAAGTTGATCTTGGTCTCATCTGTCCATAGGATGTTGTTCCAGAACTGTGAAGGCTTTTTTAGATGGCAAACTCTAATCTGGCCTTCCTGTTTTTGAGGATCACCAATGGTTTACATCTTGTGATGAACCCTCTGTATTCACTCTGGTGAAGTCTTCTCTTGATTGTTGACTTTGACACACATACACCTACCTCCTGGAGAGTGTTCTTGATCTGACTAACTGTTTTGAAGGGTGTTTTCTTCACCAGGGAAATAATTCTTCAGTCATCCACCACAGTTGTTTTCCGTGGTCTTTCCGGGTCTTTTGGTGCTGCTGAGCTCACCAGTGCGTTCTTTCTTTTTAAGAATGTCCCAAACAGTTGATTTGGCCACACCTAATGTTTTTGCTATCTCTCTGATGGGTTTGTTTTGTTTTTTCAGCCTAATGATGGCTTGCTTCACGGATAGTGACAGCTCTTTGGATCTCATATTGAGAGTTGACAGCAACAGATTCCAAATGCAAATAGCACACTTGAAATTAACTCTGTACCTTTTATCTGCTCCTTGTAAATGGGATAATAAGGGAATAACACACACCTGTCCATGGAACAGCTGAGCAGCCAATTGTCTCATTACTTTTGGTCCCTTAAACAGTGGGAGGCACATATACAAACTGTTGTAATACCTACACCTTTCACCTGATTTGTATGTAAATACCCTCAAATTAAAGCTGAAAGTCTACAGTTAAAGCACACCTTGTTTGTTTCATTTCAAATCCGTTGTGGTGGTGTATAGAGCCAAAAAGATTAGAATTGTGCTGATGTCCCAATATTTGTGGACCTGACTGTATATATATATATATATATATATATATATATATATATATTTTATGTTTTTACAACTTTTGTACAGGAACACTTTGGAGAGACGTCAGGGGTCTAAACCTCTGATGTCTGCTGCCCACAAAAAAATGATTAATGAGCATTTAAATTACTGAAACAAGTATTTGATCCCTTATCAATCAGCAAGATTTCTGGCTCCCAGGTGTCTTCTATACAGGTAACATGCTGAGATTAGGAGCACTCTCTTAAAGAGAGTGCTCCTAATCTCAGCGTGTTACCTGTATAAAAGACACCTGTCCACAGAAGCAATCAATCAGATTCCAATCTCTCCACTATGGCCAAAACCAAAGAGCTGTCCAAGGATGTCAGGGACAAGATTGTAGACCTAAACAAGGCTGGAATGGACTACAAGACCATCGCCAAGCAGCTTGGTGAGAGAGTGCCAACAGTTGGTACGATTATTCGCAAATGGAAGAAACAAAATAACTGGCAATCTCCCTCAGTCTGGGGCTCCATGCAAGATCTCAACTCGTGGAATTTCAATGATCATGAGAACAGTGAGGAATCAGCCCAAAACTACACAGGAGAATCTTGTCAATGATCTCAAGGCAGCTGGGACCATAGTCACCAAGAAAACAATTAGTAACACGCTACACCGTAAAGGACTGAAATCCTGCAGCACCCGCAAGGTCCCCCTGCTCAAGAAAACACATGTACAGGCCCATCTGAAGTTTGCTAATAAGCATTTGAACGATTTATAGGAGAACTGGGTGAAAGTGTTGTGGTCAGATGAGACCAAAATCAAGCTCTCTGGCATCAACTCAACTCGCCGTGTTTGGAGGAGGTGGAGGAGGATGGGGAGGAGAAGGAGGTGGAGGAGGAATGCTGCCTATGACCCCAAGAACACCATCCCCACCATCAAACATGGAGGTGGAAACATTATGCTTTGGGGTGTTTTTCTGCTAAGGGGACAGGAAAACTTCACTGCATCAAAGAGATGATAGACGGGGCCATGTACCGAAAAATCTTGGGTGAGAACCTCCTTCCCTGAGCACTGAAAATGGGTTGTGGATTGGTATTCCAGTATGCCAATGACCCAAAACACACAGCCAAGGCAACAAAGGAATGGCTCAAGAAGAAGCACATTAAGTTCCTGGAGTGGCCTAGACAGTCTCCAGACCTTAATCCCATATAAAGTATGTGGAGGGAGCTGAAGGTTCGAGTTACCAAAGTCAGCCTTGAAACCTTAACGACTTGGAGAGGATCTGCAAAGAGGTGTGGGACAAAATCCCTCCTGAGATGTGTGCAAACCTGAGGGCCAACTACAAGAAACATCTGACCTCTGTGATTGTCAACAAGGGATTTGCCACCAAGTACTAAGTTATGTTTTGCGAAGGGGTCAAATACTTATTTCACTCATAAAAATGCAAATCATTATAACTTTTTTGAAGTGCATTTTCCTGGATTGTTTTGTTATTATTCTGTCTCTCACTGTTAAAATAAACCTACCATTAAAATTATAGACTGATCACTTCTTTGTCAGTAGGCAAATGTACAAAATCAGCAGGGGACCAAATACTTTTTTCCCCTCACTGTCAGTTCATGGTCACTGAAGTAACCATGAGCTTATAGCAGAAGGAGAAATTAGGTCCATACGGCGTACAGACTTGGCCAGCTGTAAGCAGTGCTGTAGGTCCATACGTTATACGGACCTGGCAGCGATAAACAAAATGTTTTGAGGGGGTTAAAAAAATACACAACGTGATGCAAATTTTATATTGTATGGTATTATTGAAAATTCATCTAGTAGATCCACTAATAACTCATCTAAATAATTAGAGGTATTTTTTATAAAGCCTACAAATACGGGGAGACAAATAACAAAATAAAGCAATAGTGTTGTAGCAGGCAGCTAAATGTACCTCCTCTTATCTGTCTGGTCCACTACTGCATTCCCCTAACTGCACTGTAGCTCCTGAAAGCCTGTGCTGTGAAAAACTTCCTTCATCTCCGATTCCCATATAATTAATCACATTTGCGTTTGTAATTGACTTTTTGAATCTGCATGTTTGAAACAGAAACATATTTGGATCCTGTGGATCCTGCAGCTGCTATATTTGGGATTACCTCAAATGCAAGAGTTCTATATTCACCATATTACTGACAAAAGAGAGTAAAAAGAGAGAAATATTTCAACACAGCTTTACCTGGATGAAAAACAGAAATAGTGAGCAGGTAGTACGTGCTCCCAGGGCTGGATAAACCGCAAGGCAACATAAGTGGCTGTCTACAGTAGAGGTGCACAGAATGGAAATTTGGTGCCCAAACCGAAAATGCAGGAAGCATTATAATATCATGAATTTAAATGAAAATGAATTTATTGTTGGCCATTATTGGCACCTTTAGCGCAAGAACAACTCAAGAAAAATGTAAAAATTGAAAAATTGAAAATGCAGCAAGAACACACTGAATTTTCATCTTACTGTGAAATCCTTTTCTCTGATGTTTATTGACAGACACAGCTCCATATCTTCTTTGACTCTAGGGTTATGCTGCTCTCCATAGGAGTAGGACACTAGGCGGAAAAAAATGTACTACGTCCATAGGGTCGTCCTAGGGGGGTACACTCCCACTTCCTAGGACTTCAGTTTTGTAACAAGCAGTGTCAGAAGAATCCATCACCCAACTTAACAGAGGGGTGGGTGCTGTGTCCGTCAACGAACATCAGAGAAAAGGATTTAACGGTAAGACAAAAATCCAGTTTTCTCTTTCGTTCTTTGATGGACACAACTCCATATCTTCTTTGACCCTTGGGACATCCCAAAGCAGTGTCAACATGAGGGGTGGGAAAAAACACAGCAATAAACATATTTCCCAAAAGGGCTAAACGTAGCCAACCAGGTAAACCAGGAGCTCAATCAGGAACAACTGGAGCTCACTTACCAAAAAAAAAAAAACTTCCTCAAGAGGCTGGAGCCTCTGCAACAGCAGCCTGCAAAACTTGCAGCCGAAAGCAGCATCTGCAGATGCGTGTACATCCACCTTGTAAAACTTTGTGAATGTGTACACAGACGACCAGGTGGCCGCCTTGCAAACCTGGACCACTGACGCCTGATGACGGAAGGCTCAGGAGACACTAAGCGCCCTCGTACAATGCGCCTTAACAGGGAAAGGAGAAACCTGATCCTTGGTGGAAAAGGACTGCACCACCGTCTGCCTGATCCATCTGGAAATGGTTGCAGTAGATGCAGCCTGCCCCTTACGAGAGCCATCTGTAGGACAAACAAGGAATCTGATTTCCAAAATGACTCAGTCGCCGCCAGAAACACCCTGACTGCCCGAACTACATCCAAGGAATGTAAGGCAATCTCTTTATTATGCTTAGGACACAAGGAAGGCAACACAATGTCTTCATTTATGTGGAAACCAGAAAAGACCTTAGGAAGGAACGACTGGCAGGGACGTAGCACCACTTTGTCTCAGTAATCTACCAGAAGAGATGACCGACAGGACAACGCAGCCAATTTGGACACCCTGCGTGACAAAGTAAGCAGAGGAAGTTTACAAACATTTTCAAATGTTTTTGAAGAACCGACAGTACCAAATTGAGGGAACCTTACCGGAAGAGCCAGGTGGCGTACCCCTTGAACGAAAGTGTGAACCAAGGAATTTGTGAAGATGGCCAAAGCGGAAATCTGCCCATTGATGGTGCCCAGGGCAAAACACTGATCTATACCTCTTTGTAGAAACTCCAGCAGATGGGACACGAGAAACCCCCCCCCTCCCAAGATCCACACCAAGTAATGTACACCCTTCAAACTCAAATCTTCCAAGAAGTAGATTTTCTAGCTTTCAGCAGTGTAGGAATTACCGAATCAGACAGCCCTCTGTCCCTCAGTGCCTGGCTTTCAATAGCCAGGCCGTTTAAGCCAGCAACCGTGAAGCAGGATGGAAGATCGGTCCTTGAGACAAAAGATCTTCTCTGAGAGGGGGTCTCCAAGGGGCATCGGCTACCAGTCTTACTAGGCCTACGTACCAAGACCAGCTAGGCCAGTCTGGGGCCACCAGAATGACTGGAATCCCTTCTGCCCCCATTCTGTGCAGAAGTCTTGGCAGAAGTTGTAATAAAGGAAAGGCATACATTAGAAGACACCGACCCCAAGATGCCACCAGAGCATCTGAGGTATCGGTCAGAGGATCCCGAGACCTCGCCACAAACCTCTGAACCTTCCGGTTGAGATGAGAGGCCAACAGGTCCCCAGCGGGAATCCCCCACCGGAGACACAGTTGATGAAACACCCCCGGGTGAAGAGACCATTCTCCCGGATCCTGTCGACTGAGATAGTCCACCTGCCAATTTTCCACCCCTGCAATGTGCACAGCAGAGAGAGCTAGAACAAGGCGTTCAGGCCACCTTAAAATGCTGGCCACTTCTCTGGCCACCAGGGCACTTTTAGTGCCCCCTTGGTGATTGACATATGCCACAGCTGTGGCGTTGTCCGATGGAATCCTTACTGAGCGCCCGCGCAGACGATCCATCCACAGGGACAGGAATTGCTCGAATCTCCAGGACATTGATTGGCAGAATGGACTCCTTTCCGAGTCCAAGCCCCTTGAGCCGGATCTGTGCCCAAGACATCTCCCCACCCAGACAGGCTGGCAAACTGTAGTAACCACCATCCAGTACAGGGGGAGAAAGGATTTTCCCTGTGGAAGCACCAGGGAGCGGAGCCACCATATTAAGGACCCACTCGTACCCTGGCTCAACAGGATCAGATTGTCTAGGGACAGTGGATTCTTGTTCCATTTGGCAAGAATCTCCTTTTGCAGAGGTCTGGTATGGAACTGAGCAAATGGAACCTTCTCGAAGTTTAACCCAGTTTAATGTTATTAACAGGTTTAATGCGACTCCAAGAAGACCGTGGAACCAGAGAAGCAGGAACAGTAGTTATGTTCGGAAGACTGGCCCAAGTTAAAGGGGCACTCCGCTTAAACTGATAGTTCTGGATAGGCCCCTTGTCAAGATTCCAGTGGCAGGAGCGAACAGTGGTATGCAGGGCTGAAGCAGCAGGCGGCCAGGCAAGCACTCAAGTAGGACTGAGGGCCAGGATCAGAGGCAGGAACAGAGTCTTAGGAATAGCCGGGGTCGTCAACAGGCGGGCAGTGAGGTACCAAGTCATGAGCAGAGCCAAAGTCAGGAGCGTACTTGGGTCGAAGGTACAAAGCAAGGCAGAAGTGGAATCCAGAGTCAGGTCAAGAACACGCCAAGTCAACAACGGGAGAACATGCAGGAAACTACCAGGACACAGCCTGTTAGCCAGTTCTCGGGATGTACCCTGCGCATCTGCAAATCTATGCGACATGCGTCTCACAGGGATTCCCTGACAGTACTAAAGGGGGCTGTGCCATTTCGTATTTACTGTTCTAAAAAAAATACTGTTGTTGTCTGTTGTGTTAAGACTTTGCTACATGCAGGGAGTGTCCTTTTTTTTTAGAGCAGATAAAATAAAAAAATGGAGTTCATCTGATTGATTTTTTTTAAAATGAAAACCACAGGCAGTAATCGTGATGCATCGTTATGCATAGCAGAATCAAATCGAATTGTTGACAGGATAATCGTAATCGAATCGTGAGACCAGTGAAGATGCGCACCTATATGGCGCATAACCCAAATAGTTATGAATATAACCAGTTCTGTGTCCTGTGAGGTATGATAAAGAAATCTATCGTAGGCAAAGCCTGGACTCTGAATACTAACCCTTCATCTACCAGTGAAGAAATCGGGTAGTTCTAAATAACGGAAGTCTAAGGTGGGTTAACACCCCACTGTTGTAGCATCTGTTGCCCTACCTTAATGTTGCAATAACCACAGCATCTACTGATGTAAGAGGAAGCTGTGGACAGTGATTTAGTTGAAGCTTCTGGGCTTTTTTCTTTCCTGACCCAAGGGAAAAAGCTATCTCAAATGCCCAGTAACCATCTGACTGCAATTAGAGATTCTCCTCCTAAATTTACAAGGCAAAAGAAAAGAAAAGTACTCACCTCTGTCATCTTCCTCCTTGCCGCAGCCACAGGGCTCTCTTTTACATCCTTAGGGTCCACATGAAAGGAGGATAGTGGCCAAAATTCACCCTTCCCCCTCCAAGCTGCTGTCCCTCCTGGAGAGTTGCTAAATTAGGCTGTCGCACACTGCAACTGCAGTATACACACACAGTTCTCCTGGGATCCAAACTTTTCCAAAAGGATTGGGGGGGGGGGGCTACGAAAGCCAGGGGTGGCTACTAGACAGCCTTTTTCCCACCTTAGGGCACTCTGCCTTTACTTTGAGCTCTCCTCAGAGAAGGCACTTACCTGCAGCCACTAGCAATGCCTTACCCTCCTTCTCCATCTGAGGTGGTTAGGCAGACACTCGCACTGCTGCACCGCTTGCTCATACAGTAGCGATCTGGTGCCTCTTTGAGCTCTCTCCTCAGCCGTCACATGGGTCAACGTCACCTCCAGTGCTTCCCCCTCTCCGGGGTTGCACTGCCGCCCTCCGCTCACCTTACCAGAGACTGGTAATCATGCTCGCCTGCATGTGGAAAGAGACAGAGAGACAGAGACTGCTGTGTGTAGCAGCAGCGATTCACACTCCCCTGTGACCAGATTGCTGGTATTTTCTGGGCGGCCTGTGAGGACTCAGACTGCAGGTTAGTTCAGCCCTCCCCGACTTGCCTATGCTTGCCTCGCAGGAATACCATCCGACTCTCTTTGGTCTTCTGGTTAGAGGAAAAAAACAAAATGTTTCACTGTGTAGGGAGGAACACTGAGGATCAAGGGGAAGGGTGGGGACTTAAAACAGCTGTCAATCAATTGTGTTTCCTGTAGGGAGGAGCCTCTCATCTCTCAGGTGTGCCGTCCTGAAAGGTCAGAGGAGAAGAAATTTGATTTTTTTTTTTTTTTATTGTATAAATGTTTTACAGCAGAAAGTAAACAATATTTTTTTTTTTTTTTTCAAAATTGTTGGTCTTTTTGTGTTTATAGTGCGCAAAAAAAAAAAAAAAAAACGCAGAGGTGATAAAATACCATCAAAGGAAAGCTACTTGTGGGGAAAAAAAGGACATACATTTTATTTGGGTACAGCGTCACACGACTGCGCAATTGTCAGTTAAATTAACGCAGTGCCGTATCGCGAAAAATGGCCTGGTCATGAACCCCCCCCTTTATGACCAGGCCATTTTTCACAATAAACCTTCCAGAGTTGAAGTGGTTAAAAAGGCAATTTGGAGCCAGTCCAGGACAGGGGCATGCACGTCTGTGCACTAGAGCGCATTCGTTCACCCACATAAGTGACAGGCAGGAATGCTAGGTCTTCATGAGCATCTGCTGCGGATGGTGCCTCGAGAAACAGCTTCAGACCCTGGCCACCTTCACCACCTTGTGACAAAATGACTGGTCATACTCACACCCTGCTGTCAATGATAAAGTGACAATGACACTCAGCCTCGCCCTGCTCAGAAATTTTGCAACTCGCAGGACCACAATCAAGTGCCAGCAGACAGAGGAATCATTGATGGGTTTGGTTAATCCTTTATACCCCAAATCAATTGCTGCCACTAGATATTTTTATCATAAAACACCAAATGTTCATGCAACAATTATGACATAATACATTTCTGTAATACCTACAGTCACCCCAGACAATAATATCCAGAGATTTTCCATATAGTAGTGCCCTTAAAAGAGACAGAGATTCTTTAAGTTCTGAGTTAGTGCATTAGAGATAATATTAACACTTTTCAAAATATTGTTTATTAATAGAAAAGGTCACACAGTGCAAATAACTAGATTTTTTGTCTTACTGTGAAATCCTTTTCTCTGATGTTCATTGACAGACACAGCTCCAAATCTTCTTTGACCCATGGGTTATGCTGCTCTTCCTAGGAATAGGACACTAGGCAGAAAAAGGGTTAACAAAAGTTTAAAAAGCTTAACTACGCCTGTAGGGCAGTCCCATGAGGTATACTCCCACTTCCTGCTCTAGGATCTCAGTTTTGTAACAAGCAGTGTCAAAAGAATACATAACCCAAATCCACAGAAGGGAGGGTGCTGTGTCTGTCAATGAACATCAGAGAAAAGGATTTTACAGTAAGACAAAAATCCAGTTTTCTCTTTTGTTCATTGACAGACACAGCTCCATATCTTCTTTGACCTGTGGGACGTCCCAAAGCAGTGTCAGCATGAGGGGTGGGAAGAACACAGCAATAAATATACTTCCCAAAGGCTAAACATAGCCAACCAGGTAAAACAGGAGCTCAACCCGGAACTGGAGCTCACCTGACAAAAAAGTACACCCTCAAAGAGGATTAATCCTCTCCAACAGCGGCCTGCAAACCCTTGCAGCCAAAAAGGAGACATCCGCAGAAGCCAACACATCCACCTTATAAAATTTTGTGAAAATGTGCGCGGACGACCAGGTGACCGCCTTGCAAACCTGCACCACTGACGCCTGATGATGGAAGTCCCAAAAGGCACTAAGCGCCCATGTTAAATGCACCATAACAGAGAAAGGGGGATCCTGACCCTTAATGGAATAGGCCTGCACCACCGTCTACCTATCCATCTGGAAATGGTCACAGCAGACACGGCCTGCTCCTAACAGGGGCCATCCATAAGGACAAATAAGGAATCTGAGTTTCGGAACGACTCAGTTGTCGCCAGGTACACCTTGATTGCCCGAGCCACATCCAGAGAACATAAGGCAAGCTCTTTAGGGTGCTTAGGCCTTTATATAAATGGAAACCAGAAATGACTTGGACACGGAACTGGCTAAAAGGGCATGTTCAAAGGGTGGTAATAAATAGCGCATACTCAGACTGGTCTGCGGTGGTAAGTGGGGTCCCCCAAGGCTCAGTCCTGGAACCAACCCTGTTCAATTTATTCATAAACAGCATTGAGGACGGGATCAGTAGTTCTATATCAGTTTTTGCAGATGACACAAAATTGGGCAAGGCAATAACTGCACAGCATGAGGCAGATATCCTACAGAATGACCTGAACCAAAATAACAGAGTGGGCAACGACATGGCAAATTAGGTTTAATGTGGAGAAGTGTAAGGTTTTGCACTTGGGGACTAAAAACATAAAAGCACAATACACTTTAGGGGGGGGGGGGGGGAACCTTTGGGGGAATCAAAAATGGAGAAAGATCTGGGAGTCTTGGTAGAGGATAGACTAAGCAATAGCATGCAATGTCAAGCGGCAGCTGCCAAAGCCGGTGTTCCGTGAGAATTACCTACCCCGTGAGAATTACCTACCCCTCGTCACTTCCGGCCAGGAATAGCTGAGCAGCGCAGCAGTGCGCATGCTCACAGGGCCGGATACCTAAAGGGACAACAGAGGAGCAGACTAGTGCGCATGCGCACTAGTATGGAAATAGCACAGAGTACCGTTGAAAAAACCTACCCACGCGGCGGTTAAATAAAACAGCGGGGCTGCAATACGAGTCATCTCCGCTCGTGTGCCTGTCACTTCCCTGATCTCGGCAAGTAAATATAAAAGCGGCTGGCGTCTCCGTGATTTATGTTTACATACACCCGCCGCCGCTTTTATATTTAGTTGCCGAGATCAGGGAAGTGACAGGCACACGAGCGGAGATGATTCGTATTGCAGCCCCGCTGTTTTAATGTAAGCGCTGCATTACATACAGTGCCGTGAACCGGAAGTGACGAGGGGTAGGTAATTCTCACGGGGTAGGTAATTCTCACGGAACACCGGCAGAATATTAGCATGCATAAAGAAAGGGATGCATTCCAGAGATAAAACTACAATCCTACCACTTTATAAAACTCTGGTCCGACCGCATATGGAGTATTCTGTCCAGTTCTGGTCGCCAGTCCTCAGGAGGGATGTGTTGGAGCTGGAGAGAGTCCAGAGAAGGGCAACTAAACTAATTAAGGAATTGGAGGACCTTAATTATGAAGAGCGTCTACAATCGCTTCATTTATTTTCCCTGGAGAAGAGACGCCTGAGAGGAGACATGATAGCAATTTATAAATACCTCAATGGTTATCTCAGCATAGAAAAAAAGTTATTCAGTCGCAAGGATTGCATGAGGACTCGAGGACATACAATGCGATTAGAGGAGAAGCGTTTTGACCTCAGGCAACGCAGGGGGTTCTTTCCTGTTTCTTGTGGAATTCTCTACCACAAGAGGTAGTTTCTGCGAGAAGTATGGCTACTTTCAAAAGACTCTTGGACGTACATCTCAAGGATCAGAACATTAAGGGGTATGAGAGACGATTACGGCCACACAGGTTGAACTGGATGGACTATTGTCTTTATTCAACCTCAACTACTATGTAACTATGACTTTAGGAAGGAGCGATTGGCAGAGCCGAAGCACCACTTTATCTCTGTGAACCAAGTAAGATGAAGGACAAGAAAAGTTGCCAGCTCCAACACCCTACGTGCAGAAGAAAATGCCACCAAGAAGACTACCTTCTGGGACATGGAAGCAGAGGAATCTTGTGAATATTTTCCAACAGCACCAAGTGGAGATCCCATGAGGGCAATGGAGACTGCACTGGGGGAGCCAAGTGGCGAACCCCCCAAACAAAGGTGCGAACCACAGAAAACGTAGCCAAAGGACGATGAATAAAAAACGCCAAGGCCAAACCTAGCCCTCGGTGGTACCCGAGGCCAGACGCTGCTCCACACCTTGTTGGAGGAAAGCCAAACTCCGAGTCATCAAAAAGAAGCAGTAGTGAACCTTAAGAGAGTCACATCCGCAAAGTACACTCTTCAAACGCGATGGTAAATCTACCTAGAAGTAGATTTACTACCTTACAGCAGCGTGGAAATCACCAATTCAGACAATCCCCTAGCATTCAGTACCTGGCTTCCTACAGCCAAGCCGTTAAAGCCAGCGACTGTAAAGCAAGATGGAAGATTGGCCCTTGAGCCAATAGATTTTCTCTAAGAGGAAGTCTCCAAGGAGCATCGGCGTCCAACCGCAGGCCAGTCTGGAGCCACTAGGATGGCTGAAATCCATTCTGCCTCGAGCCTATGCAGGAGTCTTGGCAGAAGTTCTGTTCTAGAAGAGGAAAGACGTATATCAAAAGATACTGAACCCAAAAGGAGCCACTATTGCGTCTGTGGCATCGGCCAGAGGATCCCAAGAACATGCCACAACCCAAGCACCTTTCTGTTTAAAAAGAGGTCAACAGGCCCATCCCAGGAGTTCCCCACCGGAGACACAACTGATGAAACACCTCCAGAGGAAATGTCCAGTATATCGGTCGATAGTTTGGATTCTGGAGTCCAGACCCCCTGAGCACATTCCATGCCAAAAAAACGCCACCCCACTCAGACAGGCTGGCATTCGTGGTGACTACTGTCCAGTACAGGGGAAGGAAGATTTACCCTGTCGAAGAGCTGGAGAGCGAAGCCACTGACTCAGGGACCCTCTCGTACTCCGGCTCAACAGGATCAGATTGTATAGAGACTGTGGATTTTTGCCCCACATGGCAAGAATCCCTCTTTGCAGAGGTCTCGTGTGGACAAGTTTAAGGTTTTTTAAGCTCGTCCCATGGGAGGAACACCCTGGCTGAGGCAGAGTCCAGAAAAGACCCAGATAGTCCAACTAGGTGGACGGAACCAGAGCCAATACCTGGAAATGTATTTCCAACCAAACTCCTGCATAGTCCCCACAGTAATCTCCAGGTTGTCCTTCGGAGCAGTCGAAGACTCTGCTCGCAGAAGGTGATCATCCAGGTACTCCAGTATCGCAACTCCCCACTGGCACAACAATGCCAACACCGGGGCCAACACTTGTGAAAACCAGGGGGGCTGAGGTGAGACCTCTTGATAATGCTCCTTGCCCACATCAAGTAGAGGAAGAGCGTGGATGACCGACATATATCAGATTATGAAGGTAAGCGTCCTTGCTATCGATAGAGGCCAGAAGATCCCCGCTGATGTAGGGATGCCACTACCGTGCCAATGGACTAGCAAGTCTTGCACCGCCCTGCAAGAGACCTCACGGGCAGTCTGGGGATAAACGCAGGTTGGAAGGAAAAAACCTCACTAGTGGAGAAGACCGAAAAATTGATCTTGTAGACGGACCGAATCAGCTCGTGGACCCACTTGTTTTGAATCAGGGAGATACACGGGTCCGGAAAGAAACAAAGACGTCCTTTCCCACCTCAGATACGAGTGAGAGCGTTCCTTCAGGCAGAAGGGGGGTTTGTCTGCAGGTCTGGAAGGACCCGCTCTCGGCATACCAGACCAGGTTCTCATGGAAGGGAGGCTCCGAACAGACGATTCCCCACAAAGGGAAGATCACATAAGACCATCTGGAAAGTCTGGTCCGCAGACCAGCATTTTAGCCATATCATGCGCCGAAGGATCATTGCTGTCACGGACATGGTGGAGGTTCCCCATCCGGTGAGGACTGTGCGGAAGCTGGGAATAGCGTGGCAAGGGCCGACATACGAGCAGAGGAGACACGCTCCCTACATTTAAGCTCTGGTCCTTCCTAAGTTTGATATGAGACATGGAGTGACTACCCTCACTACTATGTCACTATACATTGCCTTTTTTGAGCTTCCCAAAACGCACAGTCCTCCTCGTTAAAGAATTCTCTATGGAAATTGAGATATGTGCCTGATTACTATATGTACAGACAAAAGAAATGATATGCTCCAGATGAAGCTTTTTTGTCTAAGAAAGCGAAACATGTCGAGCAAAGGTCATATATTACATGGTGAATGTTAACTTATACTTTCAGTCGACCCCGCTGACCGGCACCATACTGCTTGGGTGTCCGACGGCGGTTCTTCTGATATCAAACAATACGTTTCCAAGGATTATATGACTACTAATGATCTTGTACTTTGAACTGTATGTAAATCGACTTTTATAAGTTCTATGCACTGAGATATTGTATAACATAGACCATTGTTGTGTGGTCTCACTGTGTCCTTAATACACAATTATTTGCCTGTATTTTTCTATGATTTTAAAATATTTAGTTTTGTGTTGAATAAAAGAAATCTTTTTAACAAAACTCTTGTGCCCGAAATCTCTGTTTCCCAATCCTTCCAAATGTAATTGATCAATTGAGGATAGGGGCACACCCTAAATTGGATACGTCATGGCCAAGATGGCTGCTATCTGTGGACACATGACTTGCAAAATAATTTTGAATCAGGGAGATACACGGGTCCGGAAAGAAACAAAGACGTCCTTTCCCACCTCAGATACGAGTGAGAGCGTTCCTTCAGGCAGAAGGGGGGTTTGTCTGCAGGTCTGGAAGGACCCGCTCTCGGCATACCAGACCAGGTTCTCATGGAAGGGAGGCTCCGAACAGACGATTCCCCACAAAGGGAAGATCACATAAGACCATCTGGAAAGTCTGGTCCGCAGACCAGCATTTTAGCCATATCATGCGCCGAAGGATCATTGCTGTCACGGACATCCCAGAGACTAAGGGAGCCGCATCCAGAGAGGCAACACAGACTAACTGCAACCCCTGGACCAACTAGTCTATCAGCCCCCTCCAGATCCTGGTGCAAAAGCTTTGCCCACTCGGGAAAGTCAGGGACACCATGCTATGGTGAACACTGGCCTAAGCACCGAACCGGCCACAGAAAATATGTGACGGACCAAAGTCTCGCTCTTCCGTCAAAAGGATCTTTTAAAAACCATAGACTCCTCCACCGGAAATAGGGCAGAATTCAGCCTAGAGACCTGAGAGTCCACCACAGGTGGGACTGGCCACGTAGTCAACAGAGACTCTTCAAGAGATACCGTCTATCGAAACGCTTAGGCACTACGATATTGCGTTTAGAACTCCACTGACCAATTTTGTCACAGTAGGTAGGAAAAGGGAAATACCTTTGCCACTTTAGGGGATCTGCAGGCCCTAAGGGATCTGAAGACCTAAAGGGGACCGGCGCCTCTGATGCAGCAGCAGCTATATCCCCCATGTTTAAAGTTTTACTGTGACGATACAATCAGTGCATCCACCAGCGCCCTTGCAGTAAAAGGAGTCATCTTCATTGTCAGAGCACCTGAAGTGCATGGACGCAGACCCAGTAGAGTTCCTATATGCTAAGCTCACCTTGAGAACATAACAAGCAGGGGAGGTCGCTGACCACAGTCTCGCAAGGAGATGCGGGCTAAAGGTCCACAAAAGAACCACCTATTAAACCTAGGGGGTCGCCCTCCACAGAGGATAGGACATGGGGGGAAGAGGGGGCCCGCCGTGATGCAGACGCGTAGGCAGATTGCCTCACACAATAATGGCTGCTTCACTTTGCAAAAAAGAAAAAATGCAACGTCCCCCTGGTTCAAGGAGGGTGCCAGCCAGACCACATGTCCACCCCCCTGAGGGGGGGGGGGAACCCATCCGCTGCTCCATCAACCCTTGTCAGCAGCCTGAACAGCCTGGTTTTAGCTTGGACAGCCAGCCATGAGTAGGCCGCAAAGCCGGGGCCTAAATTTGGGGCCCGATCTGGCCGCCTGAGTCGCGAGTCCGCCGGCAGCTCTGTTAGCTTCATCAGCAGCTCGGACAGCTGCAAAAGCCGTGGCCCCAACTTTCAGCCTGACCCAACCGCGTGCATCCGGCAGGCAGAACCGTCTGCCATATCAGCAGCTCGGACAGACTGGCCAGGCACTTGGACAGCCTGGTTAGGCACTCGGACAGCCGCGAGTGCAAAGCCGAGGCCTCAATATTTGGCCTGATCCGGCCTCATTAGGTGCACATCCGTTGTCAGTACCGCTATATCATCAGCTCAGTCAGGCACTCGGACAGCTTGGTCAGGCACCCTAACAGTCGCGAGTAGGCCGCAAAGCCGCCGACTAGATTTTCGGCCCGATCCAGCCATGTGTGGCGCATAACCGCGTATGATGAGACATCCGCTCCCCCCCAGCCCAATAACCACTGCAGGGAGCCCATTGGACATCGCTGCCCCTGTCACTAACCCTCGTGTGCGATCCGGACAGCCTGGTCAGCAACAACCACATCCACACTCCCCCCCCCTTTACAGAAGCATGTGGCAAAGTCAGCTCCTATCTCCTCCAAGGGGGGGGGGGGGGAGTGGGGGTAGGTTGGGGAAAAAAGACCACTGTGACTGTTAGAGGGGCTGGGGGAAATGGAACGGAACCCAGGGTTCGACCATCCCAAGGAAGGGACCCCAAAGTTGGGGCCGCGGCTTTTCGGCCTACTCGTGGCTGACAGAGCTGGCTGTCTAAGCGACTGATCAAGCTGTCCGAGCTCCACCCTGACCACAAAAGGGAGAGGGGGGACACTACCTACCACACCATGGAACCAGGTGGGCACCATTTTGGGTGTTGCGGGCTAGAGGTACGCTGCGACTCAGGCCGTGTGCGTCCTCACGAGGTGTTTCACTCGCAGGCCAGTCCCTGTCCAGTGGGACTATTTCGTGGCCGACCTAGCGCGGAGCTGAGACCTGCAAGAGCACGCTGTCCAGACTGGCAAGACCGTAAGGATCTAGGATATCCAGTCCATCGCCCAGTCCGACAGTTGATTGTAGTTCTCATAGGAACAGAAAATAATAAAAGAAGAAAAAAATTCAGTTTAACAGGAAGAAATGCCAGGACCAGAGATCCCAGCAAGGAGCTAGGTCCTTTCTCCTGATCCTAGAGCAGGAAGTAGGAGTATACCTCCTGGGACTGCCTAATAGGCATAGTTAAGCTTTATTAACTTTTGTTAACTTATTTTTCTCCTAGTGTCCTACTCCTAGGAAGAGCAGCATAACCCATGGGTCAAAGAAGATATAAAGGTGTGTCTGTCAACGAACGAAAGAGAAAAAAGGTTTACATAAAAAGATTCTTGCATCCAATCGCAGGCAGGATGCAAGGAAAAGCGAAAGGAGACAACAGTGCAACAGAAAACAAAAAGGGATTAAAAGTAAATAATCAAAGTCGGCTTGATGAGTTGGCAAAAGCCAATCAATCAATGAGAAGATGGATCAGTTGCTTATAGATCTTGGCTGATGTTCCTTGTTTGATGTTAAAATGAGACCTCTAGAATGCTAACGCAGCCCCTCTTTTCTGATGCTTGAGGAGGATGTAGACAGAAATGATCTCACCAATGACAAGGTCTGGTGAGTGGCCTATGGGATGTCACAGTGTTTATAACCACTCCTTAAAATACAGTTTTATACAGGTAATAATATCTTTGAATACTTTCACGTTACATTCTGGTAACTTGTATATTATTGTTCAGCACTGAAATACTGTTTGAATGAATAAAAATAAGGTAGGTATCGGGTGGCTAGGAAATGTAATGTGCCTCTAGTGCCTTGCAATATAGTGGTGTCTGGGCTTAAATGCTGTTAACTAATTAATACAGGTAAATATGTCTTCATTCCGGTGGTACTGTTGTTATTTTAGGAGTTATGACATACAATGAAGTTTTGATTCCCCAGGACGAGATAGACAGAAATGTATATTCGCTAATTACTTCAGCTAAACTACTTACAACGGGTGGGTATCCAAGACCATTCTCTATTATCAATTACTTGAGCCATAGAGCAAGACTATAATGTGGATTGTCCTGTTAATGGGGTGTAGATGAGCTAAAACAAAAAGGTTATCTCTGGCTGCCCTGCTTTGTTTTGAAGTTAGTTAAAGCGGAACTTCACTTTAAAGAGGAAGTTCAGATTTATATCCTCTTCCCTTCTCTATAACATTTGGTACATTCAAATATTTTTGGGGAGGAGCGAGTACCTATTTTTGATAAGTACCCACTCTCTCACTTCTGCCTAGAGGATCCAAGTGGAAGCTTGCCCCCCCTCCTCAGTTTGCCTGCAAACTCCTGGGACACAGCACAGGTCCCAGAAGGCTGTGGGAACATTCTCAATGTGCAGCAGGAAGCTGGTTGTGAAGCTGCAAGGAGTCACCGGAACTATGAAGCTGCATGGATTTGTAGCTGCTGACTTTAATTTTTTTCTTTCTAGGGTGAAGATCCTCTTTAATAGGGTTGTAAGGGTCTGCGGTGTCCTCTCAAAATACGAATAAGGATGTTTTGGAATGCAACTAAAAGTTTCTTAATTGTAGAAGAGGAAGTCCTAATGTAGCCATGTCCTGAAAGGAGGGGGGGTCACTGCTGCTAAAAAAGAAATGTCATGGCTGACTTTGAGTTCTGAACAACATGGCGTCCTGTCTCTTACTACTTTTTGGGGTGCCTAGTTCACATTCTAATCACACCATGCCCTCCTGACCTCCCAGTACCGTGTTCTCCTGTACCCCCTGCACCATGCCCTCCTGACCCCCCCACTGACATTCTGTACTCTGCCCTGATAATCTGTGACCTGCTCACCCCAGTCCTCTGCCCTACTGATTCCTATACACGGCTCTTCATACTGCTCACCTCTGTACACTGCCCTACATCCTACTGACCTCTGTACACTGCCCTACATCCTACTGACCTCTGTACACTGCCCTACATCCTACTGACCTCTGTACACTGCCCTACATCCTACTGACCTCTGTACACTGTCCTACATCCTACTGACTTCTGTACAATGCCCTACATCCTACTGACTTCTGTACACTGCCCTACATCCTACTGACTTCTGTACACTGCCCTACATCCTACTGACTTCTGTACACTGCCCTACATCCTACTGACCCCTGGACACTGCCCTACATCCTACTGTCCCCTGGACACTGCCCTACATTCTACTCACACTGGCCAGAAAGCGGAACAGATAGCAAGGCTAGCATTGAGGCCAGTCAGGCCTGAAACTAGCCAAACAAATCAGCCTCCAGTACCAGATCTGCTTGCATGACCGACTCCAGCATCAATCTTGTGGGGTGACCATTTACTTCCCAGACATGAAAAAAATTGTAAATTAAATGAAAGTGAATGCAAAGTCTCTCTCAGAAGCTTAAGTTATTGGGAACCTGCCAGTTAATTTCTTTCTTTGTTTTTAAAAACAAAAAAGGGTGCCGCACCTAGGTGATCTTTGATCTCTTCCAGGTTGATCTCCACCTCTAAAAGTTTGCCTACCCCTTGTCTAAGGCTGGCCATACAATAAACAATGTTTTTGTACAATTTTCCTTTAGATTTACCAAAACCATATCATTTGAGGTCAGACCTAAACACTTTCAATCTGTATAACTTCAGATAGGCATTTGCAATACATAGCTGAAGATAACTCTAAAGGAAACTGAATAGGAACATTGTATAATGTATGGCCAGTTTAACTTGTCACACCTACAGATACACACTGTCATGGCAGACACACACTTATGTCTTGCCTGAGAAGGCACATACACACACACACACACACACTGTTAATGCAGACACACATATATAGATGGAGAGAGGGCTTCCCTTGCAGCTAAGCTCCAGACTCCCCTGAAGGTGGAACAGGCTCAAAGAAGCACGGAGTTGCCTGCTGGAACCACTTACAGAGATGTTCTGACTGGAGTGTTGTCAGACGAGACGTCCAGGTATTCAGATGAGACACCAGGATAGTGTCTGCAGACAGGTGGCACCCATGGTAAGTAACAGGAGCCAGGAGAGAAGCCAGTCCAAAGCCAAGTCAGGTACCGGGTGTGGACAAGAGCATGCGTAGTCAGGAGAATAGCAAAGGTCATACACAGGAGATCAAGATAAGACAGTCCATTTAACAAGCCAAAGTCAGATCAGGAGGCAGACAGAAGACAGGTCCAAGGGCATGCTGAATTGATAATAGGTATCAACAGATGCAAAGGTAGCACAGGAACAAATGCACTGGAGAACCAAAGATCAACCAGAAATCACAGAGGTTGACTGGCCCATTATAAAGGCCGTTTGGCTCCAGTTCAGGCTAGGAGCAGTGCACATCCATGTGCATCCTCACGCATCTATTGTGCGCTGGCGTGCATTCCTGCAGCCATGTTAGATACTGCCAGGTCTTTGTAAGCATCTGCTGTGGAGAAGTGCCCTGACAAAGATGCACACATGCACATCAGGGCAGACGCACACACTACGTTAGAGGGAACAGCATATCAAGATAAAAAACACACACACATAGACAAATGTCATAGCACACACAAACACAATGCCCCCAACTATATGTGAACATTTGTAACAAGCTTTGCATTGTCTGAAATTAGCAAATCCAGTAGAATTAGCATTTCCCTTTGGAGCTTCCTTATGCTTTCCTATAAAAATATTACACATTTCTGCCCTTTCTGTACCAGCATTTCCATTACACCAGTATAATCTTATGTAACTGAAATCTCTTATTTTTGTCCCTGTATCAGCATGTGCGGCCTTTCCTATTTGTGTCAGGAGCTGATCCTCTACTGCAGACTGTAGGAAAACCTATGATCCACAGTAAAGGATCACTGATTATTTCTCAGAGCTGTTGAAAAAAAAATTAACAGTAAAAAGTAAAAGCAAATACACACCCTGACTAATATTATAAAGTATAAATTTACATATATTATTTTTTCAAACTACTATTCCCCTACCATCCTACACTCTGAAGGATCATGGGTTAATCCTCAGAACCGAGTTATGGGGTTAAAATATAACAAAAATCACATTTAAAACCTTTTGTTCTGGAAATAATTGGGGTTTGGAGCATAGAAATTCACTCGGTGCGCTGAAAACTTTGCGTGCTGAAAAGCGCACTTGCAGATATTAATATGTGCCAAACGTCATTAATCCCTTGTACTGAAAAGTACAATGTACAGCTCTTTTGTATAAAGAAATCCTAGCGCACTCTGCGACAAAGAGAGAGACAGGCACACGTTGTATCACGGTCGATGTCCATAGGAGCAGTCCTCCGTTGAACAATGGGATTAGTTTATTTATAGGTCAACAAAAGAACAGAGACAGGAAGTGATGGCTACACCACATCAGCCAATGACACACTTGCATACATTCAAATGTACAATAGAAATGGCAGTGCATGTAAATGAACCAACTGAAACTGTGTGCAGGAGTTTCCAGCTGTTCTGTGAAACAGGAACCTTGCACTATTGCTAAAATGGGGGTCAAAGACTTATATATTGGAATTAGAATAGATTCTCATGAACACGGCCATGCCAGTACATAAGCATGCACTCCCGTCATAACCTGTTAAAGTGAATCCTATATAATATAGTTCCTAAAAACCACATTTGATAGCGATTATGCTACTATTCCAGTAAATGGGACTATAGCTTCAAAAGGAAAATAAAGTAGCAGTATTTCAATCATGTAGATCAAGCAGCATAGAAAGCTACCAGCCATTATTTATCAAAACGATAATTCCACATCACAAACATATCTTCGCCAGTGAATACCGAGGCCCCCGCTGGCTGATATACATTTGCACGGTTGAGTTTGCATCGCACTGCCAAAGATCCGGATCGGTGTTCTCTCCAGCGGTAGCCACTCAAAGTGCCCGCCGTTCAGGAGGAGGAGGAGGAGGAGTGGTATGCAGTCTCCATTTAATGGAAGGCTTCCACAACTAAGTGTTTCCTCTAGGGATGCACCGAAATGAAAATTTTGGGCCGAAACCGAAACCGAAAATGCAGGATGCCCTTGGCCGAAAACCGAAACCGAAACCGAAAATGACTTTTTCCCCAAAAAAAATTTGAAATGGATAGAACAGGGACATAAACCAAAAACAGGCAGCGACGTACACCTACACCTGTCGCTGCCACCCTGTCACAGTATATGTACTGTGATGGGTTGGCAAGAGGTTAATTTAATTACCAATGGTATTTGTATTATGAGGCATGAGGGGTTAATGTATTGTCACTGCTGGTCACTCATCTATTAGTGACTGACCAGTGGCAGGTAATTAACCCCTTTGTGCTGCATTAGTGCAACCAGTGTTAATTAACACTGACACTGGTTGCACTAATGCAGCACAAAAGGGGTTAATTAACTGCCACTGGTCAGTCACTAATAGATGAGTGACCAGCAGTGACAATACATTAACCCCTCATGCCTCATAATACTAATAGCATTGGTAAGCTGCCTCAGCTCCCCTCCCCCCTCCCCCACTGCCTCAGCGTCCTCCTCCTCGGGTGTCCTCTCCTGCATTCAAAAGTCCCGCCTCTGGCCGGCGGCACCGCCTCTCAATGATGTCCCTACTACTCTGTGCATTATGAATGGACATACTAGGCGGGGGGCGGGGCGAGCGGCCGCTATAGAGAGAACTATTGTGATCCTTCACTGTCAGCTCCTCACGTCTATGTATGAATGAGAACTGAACTGAGCTGACACCGGGCGGGGGGGCGGGCGGAGCGGCCGCTATTAGCTGTGACTATGTGAGAGCTTCTCTTCCTTGTCAGCGGAGATACGTGCCTGTCAGGGAAGTGAAACTCTCACATAGTCACAGCTAATAGCGGCCGCTCCGCCCGCCCCCCCGCCCGGTGTCAGCTCAGTTCAGTTCTCATTCATACATAGACGTGAGGAGCTGACAGTGAAGGATCACAATAGTTCTCTCTATAGCGGCCGCTCGCCCCGCCCCCCGCCTAGTATGTCCATTCATAATGCACAGAGTAGTAGGGACATTATTAAGAGGCGGACGGCCGGCCAGAGGCGGGACTTTTGAAACCTGCCCTGCGCTGCGCTGCGCCCTCCTCCTTCCCCACGGCGGCCATTTTTATTTTCGGCACTGTTAACCCATTATCGGCCGAAATGAGAGAGGCTCATTTTCGGCCGATAATTTCGGTGGCCGAAATTTCGGTGCATCCCTAGTTTCCTCAAAGCCTTATTCGCTGTGCATGACCACAAAAATGTCCACACAAATATTAATACAATTTCCACAACACTATACATACTTTTTTTGAAATAATAAAAGATTTTTTTTTTAAATATTACCTTGCCACCCCTCCCACCTTAGCTAACTGCCTTCATTTTCAGACACATTTCTTTTTCTCTTTTAGGGTCAGTTCACACGATGCCCACACATGAATCGTACAGAAATGTACTGTGCATTCCTATGCGATTCATACTGCATGCAAATGCACTCCATTTGCGATCTGCAATGGGTGTCAATAGAAAGTTAATAACACCCCAAATGCAGGTTGCAAACACATTGCATTTCCCCACACCCGCCCACACTGGACCTAATGGTACAAAAGATCTGGTTACAGTGTGGTTTAAAAAGTAGTAAATGGTGCAGCGTGGTGTGGTGTAATTTAAGCCCATTCAAAATTTAAAAACAATAGTATGAACCAGCCCTGAATGGGCTAAAATCGCACTACGCTGCACCAAAAGTAGTGCACGCACTACTTTTTAAACCACACTGTAACTAGATCACATGGTACAAAAGTACCATGCAGTCTGGTGCGGGCAAACACACTGCATTTTCAACCTGCATTTGGGGTGTCGTTACCTTTCTTTTGACACCCACTGCAGATTGCAAATGGAGTGCATTTTGCATGCGTTCTGATCACACAGGAACTCACAGTGCATTTGTATGTGATTCATGTGCTGGCATGGTGTGAACCAGCCCTTAGAAAAAGTACACATCAATCCTAAGTGTCAGCTGCCAATCATCAGGCATGCTAAGGCATACATCAAACTTTTTTTTTTTTTTATGTTCAACCAGCGAGTTAAACAAAAAAATGACTCGATTCACCCATTCACACACTCGATTTATGTGGATGGGGGAATCATTTCCACTGAGCTATTGTGTACTGACGGCAGAGATACTTCCCCTCCATCAGAATACTGATCAGTATTGCAGGCCATACCCGGCAGCACTAATTGATCAGGGATAAACCCGACAGGCTGGTTGTACAGAAGTCTATACAACATCTTCGACATCTGTACAACCAGCCTGCCCATACATTGATGGAATTTCAGTCGGTCCTTGCTGAACCAGCCAAATTTCGATCCATGTATAACTACTGGCTTAAGATAGCGGTCTCATGCGGCAGGAAATATACACCTCCTCTGTCATTGAGGTCTACTGCTCTCCTTTCTCAGCATAGATGTTCACTCTACTTTTCCATTATATGTGCGTGCTGTAGACACAGGGTTCTAGATGAACACATACCCTGCGGTCTCTAATAGTGTTGTCCTGAAGCGCTTATTGACCACGATGAACAGTGAAATTCCTCTTCTACACTGAAAAAAGGCTTTAACACCTGGTCTGATTTGGTGTTATATCCAGGAGATTTAACACCAAGTTTACACTGGTTTTAAGACTCTTCTGAGCTAACACGGGTTACTAAACAGGTACATTCCTATACTAACACTGTAGTTATCACAGAGACAACACCGTATGGTGAAGAGTTGTGATATTTGGCTCCTACCTTAGTTAACACGATTTATAAAACACGTCTTAGGAAATTATCACCTTGATTCTCTGTGATAAGGCTTATCACCTGTAGAAAGCTAGTTAATATGGTCCATAAATGTTCTCACCCCCTCCGGTCCCTGAAAAGGGAATATAGGGTAAGGTAAGCCACAGCGGTAGACCATAAAGGGACTGTTTGGGAATTTTCATGGTACCGTAACAAATTAGATTTACTATTGTTGTAGTTGTTCCATGGGGAAAGTATGGTTACACCGCTTAAAAAGCCTTCCATCCATTTGCATGTATAAATTATCATACTGTGAACAGCTATTGTATGTTAGGTAAACATTTACAATGGTGTGCTTCATATTCTGATCTGTATGACAAATACATTAATTTTTTTTGTTTTCTTTTGTTAAATGAAATAATAAATTGCGATACTTTTTAATCTATGATCTCTCTAATATTATTTGTTACGGTACCATGAAAAGTCCCAAACACTCCCTTTATGGTCTATGGCTGTGGCTTACCTTACCCTATGTTCCCTTTTCAGGGACAGGAGGGGGTGAAAACATTTATGGAGCATATTAACTAGCTTTCCACAGTTTAAACTGGGATGTAGGTACCAGTTTATTTTGTTATCTATACTATGAAGACACAGCCACATACAATCTTACCACTTAAGGCCTGTTTAACATCGGTTACTAAACGTACACCTTAGAGCGATGTTAGCTCCAAGCCTGAATCGAAATTCCTCAACATTAGATCTCTGTGTGCTGACCTGGATGCAGTCCATCCTTGCTCTATGACAGGGATCCTCAAACTACGGCCCTCCAGCTGAGGCATTGTAAAACTCTGACATTCACATACATGACTAGGCATGATGGGAATTGTAGTTCCTGAACAACTGAAGGGCCGTAGTTTGAAGACCTCTGCTGTATGAACTCAATAAGAAAACAGGAATTTGCACATTTATGATATCAGCTCGCACCCAACTTTAACCACCTTGCTGATATTCCCAAGTTCAGCTAGGGGTGGAATTTCAGTGCCATTAGTAGTAACCCAGAGTCACACTTGGGGTACTGCCAGGGAGCATTGCTGGATCCTGGAAAAAATGGATTTTTGTAAGAACTTACCGTAAAATCCTTTTCTCTTAAGCTCATTGACAGACGTAGTCTTCTTGATTCTCAAGAGCTGGGTTATGTTGTCTCCGCAGGAGTAGGACTAGGCAGAATGACAAAACGTTCTGGCTCCACCCTAGGGGGCAGTCCCTGAGGGTATATCCTCCCTCTCTCTGCTACAGGGAATCAGTTCTGTTTAAAGCAGTACAGAGAAATTAACCCAACCCAACTCAATGATAGAGGGGCGGGTACTACGTCTGTCAATGAGCTTAAGAGAAAAGGATTTTACGGTAAGTTCTTACAAAAATCCATTTTTCTCTATCGCTCATTGACAGACGTAGTCTTCTTGATTCTCAAGAGCTGGGACATCCAGAAGCAGTGCCACAAATGAGGGGTGGGATTGACAAAATCAAATCCAATCTAGTAGGCCCAACCGGTGCCAAACTAGAAGTTTTAAAGGCTCATTATAAACAAAGAATGAGACTAAAAGAAAAAATTTTCCAACGGAAAAAAACCCTCGAGGTAGACCACTGGTCTCCTCAAATTGCGGCCTGCAAAACCTTGCGGCCAAATGAGGCATCAGACGATGCCATTACATCAACTTTATAATGTTTAGAGAAGGTATGCACCGACGACCAGGTAGCCGCCTTGCACACCTGGACCACTGACGCCTGATGGCGAAAGGCCCATGACGCACTAAGTGCCCGAGTGGAGTGCGCCTTAACAGGGAACGGGGGCTCCCGACCCTTAATAGAATAAGCCTGCACTACCGTCTGTCTGATCCATCTGGAAATGGTCGCGGCAGATGCAGGCAACCCCTTTTTGGGTCCATCTGGGATCACAAAAAGTGAATCCGTCTTGCGAAACGAGTCTGTCGTTTTCAAGTATACCCTGATCGCCCGGACCACATCCAAGGAGTGCAAAGCAAATTCCCGAGGATGACTGGGCTTAGGACACAGGGAAGGTAATACAATTTCTTCATTCAGATGAAATTCTGAAACTACTTTTGGTAGGAAGGATGGATTCGGACGAAGAACCACCTTATCTCTATGAACCACCAGATATGGTGAACGACAAGATAATGCGGCCAGTTCTGACACCCTGCGTGCAGAAGTAATAGCCACCAAGAAGGCCACCTTCTGGGACAACGTGGGTAGAGGAATCTCCCTAATATCTTCAAAGGGAGGTTTCTGAAGAACCGACAACACTAAATTAAGATCCCAGGGGGGTAACGGCGCGTGCACTGGCGGAGCCAGATGTCGCACCCCCTGGATGAAATTCCGCACCAAGGAATGAGTAGCCAAAGGCTTCTGAAAGAAGATGGCTAATGCTGAGACCTGACCCTTGATAGTACTCAAGGCCAGTTTCTGCTCAACCCCTTGTTGCAGAAAAGCCAATATTCGACTAATCGAATAAGACCGAGGACGGAACCCTAAAGGTTCACACCATGCAATGTAGGACTTCCATGTGCGATGATAAATCTTTCTGGAAGTCGCTTTCCTTGCTTCAACTAGAGTAGGAATAACTGAAGCTGACAAACCTTTGTCCTTCAGCACCTGGGTCTCAATAGCCAGGCCGTTAAAGCCAGCGATCGTAAAGCAGGATGGAAGATCGGTCCCTGAGACAGTAGATCCTCCCTGAGAGGAAGTCTCCATGGGACGTCCGCCACCAGTCTGACCATGTCGGCGTACCAAGCTCGACGAGGCCAGTCCGGAGCTACCAGGATTACTGGGATTCCTTCCTCCTCTACCCTGCGAAGAAGTCTTGGCAGTAACGCGAGAGGAGGGAAGGCATATATTAGCTGGTATTGCCCCCACGGGGCGATCAGTGCGTCCGCGGTTTCTGCTAGAGGATCGCGGGAGCGAGCCACGAATCTCTGAACTTTCCTGTTGAATCGTGATGCCAACAGATCCACATCCGGGGTGCCCCACCGTAGGCACAACTGGTGGAAAACGTCTGGATGGAGGGACCATTCCCCCTGATCCAGGGTCTGACGGCTGAGATAATCTGCCTGCCAATTCTCCACCCCCGGAATGAACACCGCAGAGATTGCTGGAACAAATCGTTCCGCCCAGCGAAGAATGCAAGCCACTTCTTTGCTGATGATTGACATAAGCCACGGCCGTGGCATTGTCCGACTGTATCCGAACCGGGCTGCCCTGGAGCTGCTCGGTCCAGTGAATCAGACAAAGTCTGATCGCTCTCAGTTCCAATACATTTATCGGTAATCTGGATTCTTCCGGGGACCAAAGTCCCTGGGCAGATAATTGACCGAGAATACCTCCCCATCCGGATAGACTGGCATCCGTGGTCACTATCGTCCAATATATTGGCAGAAATGACTTTCCCTGGCTGAGCATTGGAGACCGAAGCCACCAAACCAGAGACTCTCTGGTCTGTTTGCTCAATCGTATCTGATTGTCCAGGGATTCCGGATTCCGATTCCATCTGAGAAGAATCTCTTGCTGAAGAATTCGGGTATGGGACTGGGCAAATGGGACTGCTTCGAATGAAGCCACCATCAACCCCAGAACCCTCATGCACGTCCGAAGGGAAGACCAGCTGTTGGACAGTAACAACTGGACTGCTGATTGAATCTTTCGAAGTTTCCCTACCGGAAGGAAAACTCTCGTCCTGACTGTGTCTAGAATTAGACCCAGATATTCGAGCCTCTGGGTGGGAACCAGAAATGACTTTTGCTGGTTCACCAGCCACCCGAATTCCTGTAAAGAAATCATAGTAATTTCTATGTTTTGTAGCAAGGTCTGAGGAGACTCTGCATGAAGCAGAAGATCGTCTAGGTAACCTAGAATCGATATACCTCTTTGGCGCAGAAGTGCCAACATAGGGGCCAACACCTTTGTGAAGACCCGCGGAGCCGTGGCGAGACCGAAAGGTAGCGCCACAAACTGATAGTGGTTCTCCTCTACGGAAAAGCGTAGAAAACGCTGATGTCCTGCGAAAATGGGAATGTGAAGATAGGCGTCCTTGATGTCTATGGACGCTAGGACATCCCCTGGATGCAGGAAGGCTGCTACCGTGCGAATGGACTCCATTCTGAATCTTCTTATGTTGACGAAAGAATTGAGCGCTCTTAAGTCCAGAATTGGACGCACTTTGCCCTCTTTCCTGGGTATTGTAAACAGGTTTGAATAAAACCCTTGAAACCGTTCTGTCCAAGGAACGTGGACTACCACTCCTTGTTGTAGTAAATCTGTGACTGCTCTCCGCAGATCTTCTAAACGATCTGCGGATAGACGGATATTGGAAGGGAAGAATCGCGCCGGTGGGAGAGATCGAAACTCGATCTTGTACCCTGACCTTATGACTTCGCAAACCCATTTGTCCAGGATTCTGGAAAGCCATGGATCCGGGAACCGGCGAAGACGTCCCCCCACCCCAGTTATGGGTGGGGGCGCACCTTCAGGCTTTGGATGGTTTATCTTCAGGTCTGGAGGGGGCGGGCTTTTGCTTGCCCGACCAACGACCCCTGACGCCTCCTGTAGGAACCTTGGAGGACTTAGTTTTTTCACCCGCTGGACGAAAAAACCTCTTGTGAGCAGAAAAAGAAGGCCCTCGTCTTTGACGAGTTCCTCTACCTTTAAAATTTTGCGGTAAAAAGGTGCTTTTTCCACCGGTGAGATCCTTAATGATCTCATCTAAGTTGGCTCCAAATAGACGTTCTCCTGAAAAGGGGATATTAGCCAATGCTTTTTTGGAACCTTGGTCGGCTATCCAACCTTTTAGCCACAGTGTACGCCTGAGAACCACTGCTGAGACTGATGCTCGCGCCATTAATGGAGTGGCGTCTAACGCCGCATCACATACAAACTGTAACCCCTGTATCATTTGTTCCAACAAATCTGATACCGCCTGAGGGACTTCTTCTAAGTCCCGGCGTAACCACTTGGTCCATTCAGTTACAGCCTGCGAAACCAGACCAATAGCAATTATTGGCCTGAAAGCTGATCCAATCAAGGAAAACATGGTGCGAGACATAGCTTCTATCTTGCGATCCACTGGATCTTTAAAAGACGGAGCGTCTTCTAAAGGAATAACCGTGGCTTTATTCAATCTAGCAATTGGTGAATCCACCACAGGTGGTTCTGTCCATTTCTTAATAAGGGTTTCCTCAAACGGATAACGCCTGTCAATGCGTTTGGAAATATTAAAAGTGCGTTTTGGCAGACGCCATTCTTCATCGATTGGATTGCCAAAACATTTGGGCAATGGAAAAACCTTTGCCACTTTGATGCGCTTTTTAGTCCCAAAAGGGATCTCAGTTTCAGCTATTTCTGATGGAATACCCTGTAACCTTAAAGTCTCTTGAACAGATAAAATGAGTGCGTTTACCAACGCTTCCTCTCGGGCTATGGCAGATGCCGAAACATCCTCCTCACTGTCTGAAGAGACAGGACCCGAGACACCAATACCAGATGAAGTACCTGCAACTGCAGAAATAGGCTCAGAGTCTGAATCCGAGGTTTCAGATAATAAGGGGTTAGGCGGGGGTCGCTTTCTTGCGCCCTGTCCCTGACAAGCCACTTCCACCCGGGACACAAAAGTTTCCATAATGGCTGACAAAGATTCAATTGTCAATGGGGTGCTGGAGGATCCCGCAGACCCCTCGAGGGGATCCGGAGGAGATACATGAGTGGCAGGGTCCATGTTAATACAGGACACTTTTGCCAGCAATAAACAAAAAAACTTTTTTTTTTTTTTTTTTTGTGTGTCTCCCCCTAGCGCAATAGCGCCCCTCAGAGTACCTGCTTCTCGATCCCAGAGAGAGAGGGACCCCCAAGGCTCACCAACCGATGCAGTGCAGTTTCCAACAAACTGCAGCCAGCGTCTGTCTTACACAGACTGGAAGGAGCTGTTTGCTTTTTCCCGGGCAGAAGGCGTGGCTCCGCCCCCTGTGTACGCCTTCCGGCGTTCCCAGCCCTCCACGAGGAAGCTGGGCTCACAAAACATGGCCGCCCCCATAGAAGAGACATAAGACTCCAAAAACATGGCGGCCGACATGACCTGAGGACATATATGTATTCGGTCTATGGCAAAATGGCGGCGGACCGCCGATATCGTCTTCCCAGCACATCCACCTGCACTCTGGTTCTCCTCTACCTGAGAGGTGACATATGGATCTACAGAGATACACTGCACATAAGGTACCTCCTATGTCTGCTGTAATGTTACAGTCTGCTGGGTAGAGTGTTAGCTCTTGAACCAAGTCCACTTCCCACAAACACATGCTGTATTACAAGGGGGACTTGTAAGTGTCAGATATATACTGACCATATATGGAGGGGCCCATAATATATACTGCCTCATAAATGAGGAAAAAAAGGGAACGTTTTACTCACCATACCGAACCGACAGGCACCCTCTCTTCATAATACCCTCTCCACCGAGGTGGGGGTTTGTGGACGCCTCGACTCTCTGGTCCTGGCGTCCAAGCGAGCTTTAACTCGCAAAGTCAGTCCCTTTACTGGGACTCCGTCGCGGCCGACTCAGCGCACTGGTCTGCACGCGCCTTTTAGGCAGAAACCGGGGTGACCACTGGATCTCACCTCCAGCCCGTCGCCCGGCCCCGCATACTTACTTGAATATGTCGCGGCCGACCAAGCGCAATGTCTGGTCTGCACGCGCTCGTAGGCCGGCTGGGGTGACCACAAGTGTCGCCCAGTCCGGCATTTTTGCTTGAAGATCTCACAGGAAAAAAACACTGGAGAAAACTACCTAAAAAATGTCTTTTTCTTAAAGAAAAAAAGTCTTGCCAGGACCAAAAGATCCCAGCAAGGAGCTTAGGTCCTTACTCCTGACTAGACAGAAAAAAACTGATTCCCTGTAGCAGAGAGAGGGAGGATATACCCTCAGGGACTGCCCCCTAGGGTGGAGCCAGAACGTTTTGTCATTCTGCCTAGTCCTACTCCTGCGGAGACAACATAACCCAGCTCTTGAGAATCAAGAAGACTACGTCTGTCAATGAGCGATAGAGAAAGGTTACTTACCTTGTCCCCAGGATCCCGCGATGTGTTCCTGCAGCATACGGCGGCCAAATCTTCTGTCTGATGCTGTGTGCCCCAGCTTCCGCCTCCTGCGAGCGTCACGTCGCGGGGGGTGGAACCAATGGCAAATTGGAAAAGTAAAACACACAAACACACTGATATAATCCTATTGGATTCCATTACTAAATAAAATACATGACATTAGTTTGCCCCCCAGTGCCCTTGCCTGCAGTTTTACTGTAATATATATATATATAAATAATATATGTATACGTATATATATATATATATATATATGTATACGTATATATATATATATATATATATATATATATATGTATACGTGTATATATATATATATATATATATATACATACATACATACATACACACATACTTTAACTTTTTTATAGTTATTTATTATATTATAATTTATGATTTTGTGTTTCAAACTTTATCATACCCGAGATGTTATAAAGAAGAACGCACAGTAAAAAAAAAAATCATATGTAAATAGTTGGTTTGGGCTGCTCGACTTTAAGAATTACATGCCAAATAATGGTACCGCTTTCAGCACATAAAGTTGGAAACAATCATACCGCCAGAGAGGTTAAAGAACCTGGGCACAGAACACAGAAGCCCCACCTAGAACAGCTCTTCTCTACTGTGTCACCCAATATGGAGCTAATTACGGTCATCTTTCACGCTCACTTTTAGATCACTTCTCACAGACACCACCACTCTTTCCTTTTACCATGTCCTTACCAAAGAAACAAATCCAGAAATATCACCAGGCCAGTCATAAGAACAATGAAGAAGAGATTCTGCATTACTAATTAAAGGTTTTACTGTAATTAAAGGAGTTGTAAAGTCAGAAGAGTTTTTATATTTATGCATTCTATATATTAATGCAACCTATGCATTAAGATAAAAAGCATTCTGTGTGCAGCAGCCCCCCTAATACTTAGCTGGATCCCCTCTCTGTCCAGCGATGTCTACGAGTGTCTCAGCTGTCCGAGACCCTACCTCTAGATAGGCTGAGGCACAGCAGTGGTACCATTGGCTCCCGTTGCTGTCAAGGTCAGTCAGCCAATAAGGAGAGAGGGGGGCGGGGGCGGGAGCGGGCCACAGCTCAGTGTCTGAATGGACACAGAGAACGGTGACTCGGCCCGGGTGCCCCCATAGCAAGCTGCTTTCTCTGGGGGAACTCATGAGGAGGAAGGGGCCAGGAGCACAAAAGAGGGACCTGGGAAAAGGAGGATCCAGGATTCTCTGTGCAAATCCACGGCAACAGAGCAAACAGAGCAGGTAAGTGTAACATGTTTGTTATTTTTATTGAAAACAAACAAGACTTTACAATCACTTTAAGTCCCGGTTCACACTGAAGCGGCACGACTTCGGGGGCGACCTGTGAAGTCGCGTGCACCGTGACTTCGGCGCGACTTGCATGGACTTCATATAATGAATGTCTATGCAAGTCGCTCCAGGTCGCTCCGAAGTAGTACAGGAACTATTTTCTAAGTCGGAGCGACTTGTGTCGCTGCTATTAGAACGGTTCCTGTAGCACACAATGGACCGCAACGGACTGCGACTTGTCAGGCTGACAAGTCGCCTGACAAGGCGCGGTAGTGTGAATGGACACTAAATCATAGTATTTTTCATCTTTTGGAAGGACTAGAGTTTGAGCGTATGTATCAAGCGCTGGTATGAAAACAAACAACAGTAGCCAAAAGAGAAATCATTATTAGATTGATGTACTATAAATATGAAGAACAGTTCCTGTAGGCTGTTCATGACACGCTCTTGTTTTCCAGGGTCATGTTATCAATTGTTTTCCTAGAAGTCTCACCAAAAACAGAATTCAACTAGGGAGTCCCTTTATTGACGTACAAAGGAAAGCAATACATGGGAAATGTCAGAGAGGGCACAGACCTGTTTGACCCCGATGTACCCACTGCTCCATCTAGCTCACCTCCCGGTCATGGTGGATCTACAGTGCCAAGCCCTACATGCAGAATCCACTCTCCAGGTAACAAGTTAAGGAAGACTGTCCCTAGACTGCTCTGCATCCCCCAAGTCAACATCTAAGGCCAATGATTTAACCCCTCTGGATGAAAAAGACTCTGGTAGGTAGACTATTTTTTGTTGGTACCCATGCTCACTGGAGCTGTGGATCAGGGCAACAACTATTAGGTTAACTCACACTAGTTCTGCAGATTCACCTATTAGTTTCCAGCACAACTAACACTTAAAACATTCAAAGAATACAGTCCCAGCTTTTCCTTGCATACAGGAATGCACACCTGTATATAACCTATGCCTACTATAATAAAACACTTTCCATTCCAAGAAAAATTGATGTCCACAGCAAATTCCTGCTTCATAAACCTATTTTTATATATTTCTGTCATACCACCCTGCAATGACGGGAAGACTAATTTCCCCCCTGCAACCACTCTAAGGGCTCTTTCACACGGCCGCTCCGATTTTTTATTCCGCTGCGGCATTTTTTTTTTTTTTTTCACGGACACGGATGACACTTGTGTCATCCAATCCGTATGTCCGCATATCATCCCATCCGTTTGCGGATGATATACGGACATAATGTATGTCTATATGGATTGCGGATGTCAGCGGATGACACTGCTGACATCCGATTTTGCATCCGTTCCGATAAATAGGGTTCTGTTCCGTTCCAAAAAACGGAACAGAACTGAAAGGACGAAAATCGGATGTCAGCGGATGGTCATCCGCAATCCCATTGACATGCATAATGTCTGTATATCACCCGCAAACGGATGGGGTGATATACGGACATACGGAACGCCCATGTGAAAGAGCCCTAATGCAGAAAGCCCAAAACCTTATCTCAGACAGGATTTACATTAGGACTCATAAATCCTGCGTAAACTATTTAATCTACTCAGCTTGAATGGACTAAAGATGGAACTGACAATTACATGTCACTTTCACCAAATTACTTCATAGAAGATGTTATGCTAATGTATTCTAGAAGGATAGCCAGGATATTACAGTTTGGCTTGTCAGTGACCCTAAATGCAAGAGGCAGACAACAGTTTATATTAATAACACCAACTTAGTTGGCCAATCACCTACTAATAATCAGTACCCGTTTTTCATGCACATCTAGCAATGACTTGAAACCGTGCATTGAAAATGTTAGCCTAGGACATGAGAGGAGTCCCTGGGACTAAGAAGTCCTAAGAGACTACCTTTGGTATTTGCTGCAATATATACCTACATGTAAAGGATACGTTCATTTTTTTGCAAAAAAATAATAAATACACCTTTTTCTGCAGGTAAAAAAATGTGAACTTATTATATATATATATTTTTTTGGAGCCTTTAAAGCATTGCACCAGTGATCAGCAGATCGCTGGTGCCATGCATGTCTCCTGCAGATTTGCCAGTGTATCTGCTTTCCTTTATATCCTGTAACGGGTAAGCAGATACAATCTGACAGAAAGCATGAACAAACTACCACAGCGCTCCACAGCACCGTGGTAGTTTATTGAAAACTACAAGCAGACAGCCGCAAAGGCTGCAGGACCTTGTCGTTTTCTGTGCCCAGAGCCTTGTCAATTAGTGACGCAGCGGAAAGGTGGAGTCCCACTCGGCCACGATTTTTTTTTTCAATTGGGACAGCTAGCGGAGAGGGATAAAAACCCTGCTAGCTTCACAGCAGAGATCAGGGAGCCAGTCCGTTGGTAACATGTTACACCCTGAATATGGGTGTAACATGTAACAAAAGGTGAACTCCTACTCTATTATATCACACTGAATAAAAACCTTGACAAGGCAGTGCAGCTTCCACATATTTTCAAATATTGTACAACTATAACTTCTGTTAAGCCCCGTACACACGTTCAGATAATCGGACGACTTATCGTTTGCATTTTGTTGCATGATACTAACATTGAATTGAACAATGCGTACTAACCGTATGATTTTTGTCGTACGATTCGGAAAAAGCTTCCTGGTTGCTTAGCTACGTATCAGATGGTGCAAAACAAAAACAATGGCAGCCAGGCTTTTTCCGTGCTATTTTAGTGTTTCTGATCATGCGTGGTCTTTGTCGATCGATTTTTAGCGGACGCATAGTGTACTGATGAAACGATTGTTGTTTGCGGGGCTATCGTACGACAGAAGTTTTCCTGTTTGTCCCTTCGGATTTTGTTGGATGAACTGTCGAGATCAGCTGTCGAAAGCGGTGTACTAACGATCAGATTATCGTGCGATCAAGTCAAAAGCGAGTTTTATCATACGATTATCGGAACGTGTGTACGGGGCATTGGTTAAGAAATTTTGAAATAGCCCTAATGGCACCCCTCTGGCATTAGTTCCCTTAAGAACTACTTGTGCCAAATAAGGGCAAGCATTTGCGCCTGTGTTGGTAACATTACTGATGCATTACATAGCTACAAAGTTTAAAAGGTTGAAAAAAGACACAGGTCCATCCAGTTCAACCTATGTGTGTGATTTTTATTTTCTATCAATTCCTGTAGGTCTCCATACTCCGCTTCTTGAGGAAGACATCTAAAAGTTCTTTAACCACTTCCCTAACGCTGGACTTCATATGAGGTCCAGGGCTTTAAGTGGGGATATCTGAATGATCCCTGCAGCCGCTATAATTTTTTTTCAGCTGGCAATTCCCTGCACGTCAAAGAACAATCATAGTGGCTGTTAAGCCACTTGATCGTTCTTACAGGTGGCCGGAGGGGACATCCACCCCCCCTCCCGCCACCCTCCAATGCTTCTACCGGCTTGCCCGTGCGATCGACGACCAGGAGAAGGAATCCGCCGGTCCAGATGGTCCCCTGCAGTCTCTATTACTCTTGATGACGTCACGCCCCGGCATGGAAGTTGGTAATACTGCCGAGATCTCGGCTCTATAGCCAAGATTGTTTTTTTTTTCTTTTTTTATTTCAGGCTTGCCAGCCTGTAGGAGAGATCTGAGGTCTTATTGACCCCAGATCTCCCCATAAAGAGCACCTGTCCAGCACTATTCCTATTACAAGGGATGTTTACATCCCTTGTAATAGGAATAGAATTGTACAAATAAAATAAACAATAAAAAAAAAAAAAAATTTAAACTGCCCCCATCCCCGGGTGCTCCCATGCAGAAGTGAACACATGCGTACGTCGCAGCCACATATGTACACGGCGTTCATCCAATACATGTGAGGTATCGCCGCGAACGTTCGAGCGAGAGCAACAATTCTAGACCAAGACTTCCTGTGTAACTCTAAACTGGAAACCTGTAAAAAAAATGTAAAGTGTTGCCTATGGAGATTTTTAAGTACCGAAGTTTGGTGTCATTCCACGAGTGTGCGCAATTTTAAAGCGTGACATGTTATGTATCTATTTACTCAGCGTAACATCATCTTTCACATTATACAAAAAATGGGCTAACTTTAGTGTTTTTTTTTTTTTTTTTATTAATAAAATAAAACGTTTTTTTTTTTCCAAAAAAATAATTGCGTTTGGAAAATTTTTTTACATATAGGAGCGGAGTGCCAGAAAGGGCCCGGTATGGAAGTGGTTGAAGTTGTCAACAAAATTCCTAATTTGACATTAATCTGAGTACACGGTCCTGAATGCAGACAGTGGGGTTGATTAACCACTTAAGCCCCGGAAGATTTTACCCCCATTCCGACCAGGGGGTATTTTGCGATTCGGCACTGTGTGACTTTAACGGACAATTGCGCGGTCGTGCGACGCTGTACCTAAACTAATTTGGCGTCCTTTTTTTCCCACAAACAGAGCTTTCTTTTGGTGGTATTTGGTCACCTGTGCGATTTTTTGATCACGCGCTATAAACAAAAAAAGAGCGTCAATTTTGCAAAAATAACAATATTTTTCACATTTTTTTATATGAAATTCCCCCCAAAAAAAATGTAAAAATCAAAATTTTTTAACATATTCGGCCAATTTGTTTTATGCTACATATGTTTGGTAAAAAAAATCGCAAAAAGCGTATTTTGATTGGTTTGCGCAAAAGTTATCGCGTTTACTAACAAAGGGAAAGATTTTTGTCATTTTTGTTGTTTTTTTTTTTAACGCGTAATGGCGGCGATCTGCGTTTTTTTTTGGAGTACTGCGACATTGCGGCGGACAGATCGGACCCTTGACTGACATTTTTGACACTTTTGGGGTTACCAGTGACATTTCTACAGTAATCAGTGCTATATATATGCACTGTTACTGTAAAAATACACTGGTAGTGAAGGGGTTAACTTTATTTGGGAGGGAGGGGCTGTGTGTGTCCCTAGGGGCGTGCTTTCTACTGTGATTGGCTGTGGCTTCAGCTGTAAGGACACTGATCAACGGATCTACATAGTAGATCCATGTGATCAGTGTCTTTGCAGCGAGGAGAATGACAGGCAGCTTGTTTACACAAGCTGCCTGACATTCTCCCTCTCCCCCGCCAATCGCCGAGTGGCCGGCGGACATCGGGTCCGCTGGTCACACGCGCGGGGGGGTCCGTGACCACGCCGGAGCGCGCCTCCGGGGGCGCGCGCTCGCTCCCTAGACCCTCACAAGCAAGCAACGTAGCCCTACGTTAGTTTGCCTGTGAGGGGCTGACCGCCGACGTAGATAGTCGTGCGGCGGTCGGCAAGTGGTTAACCAAAACTGTGCAAAATCTGGTGCAGCTGTGCCTAGTAGTCAATCAACTTCTAACTTCAGCTTGTTTAAATAGGCCCCTTTCACACATATGGTCCGTTCAGTTTATCAGTTTTCCATCCGTTTTTCATCCATTTTTCATCCGTTTTTCATCCGTTTTTCATCAGTTGTCATCCGTTTTTCATCAGTTGTCATCCGTTTTTCATCAGTTGTCATCCGTTGTCATCCGTTTTTCATCCGATCCGTTTTTTTGACGGATGAAAAATAGGGCATTCATACGTTCAAAAAAACGGACATTGACACTCCAGTTTTAGTAAATCAATCCCAGTATGTATTCGGGGCCGTGCACCTTCATTGATGTCAAATGGGAAGCAGGCAGCTGTTGCATCCCATTTGACATCAATGACACTGCGTACACAGCATACCTTTTCATCTCCATGTGACCAAACATGGCCCCCAATGGGCATTGCAGTACTAAGCCTCACGTAAATGAGACCTAAATGTTCTGTCTGGCACCTTACACCCTGAAAAGCGCAAAGGAAATTAGAAGAAACCTCCTAAATGGGGACAAAGAATAGTAATGAAAATTGGTCCCGACTTTTCACTACCCTTTCCAAAACTAAAGAGAGCCACATTGATTACGTGGCCAGGGGCGTGCGCTAGGTGACACAGAGCTGCTGCACCAATCCCAGGACATCACACTGTTTACTTTTTTCACAGAACTTTATTGAAATGTCCTATGTGACATGTGATACAGTTGTGTTTGCTGCAGTAGCATTGCAGTGCAATAAAATGCACTGGAAAAATAAAGCAATGCATGTACACAACAGCATAGAAAACTATGCGTGGAAATATCTGCTGTGAGAAAGCCCTGACAAAAACGTTTGCAGAATACCTTGGCAGTAGGGTTGCCACCTCATCCCTTTAACCAATTTACTGCGGCAGGCTGGACCTCCTGCAGGCGCTCTAGCCCCCACTTGACAGCGGGGACACGGATGCACGGGGCAGGCGGCTCCGATTGCCACTGGGCACCCGCGATCGCTGCCCGCTGAGAGAGAAGGATGGTCAGCTATTGTAAACACAGCTGACCGTTCTCTCTGGAACGATCACAGAGCGCCTGTGATTCTTCTATATAAGATCACAGGTCTCTACGATCATTTCACAAGCCCCGCCCCCATACAGTTAGAAACATGCCCCTAGGTACACATTTAACCCCTTGATCACCAACAGTGTTAACCCCTTCCCTGCCAGTGTCATTATTACAGTAACAGTGCGTATTTTTAGCAGATTACTGTAGTAATGTCACTGGTCCCCCCAAAAGTGTCAAAAATGTCAGTTAGGGGCCCGATCTGTCTGCCGCAATATTGCAATCCCGCTAAAAATCGCAGATCGCCGCCATTACTAGTAAAAGAAAAAAAACAATAAAAATGACAGAAATCTTTCCCTTAGTTAATAGCTGCGATAACTTTTGCACAAAACAATCAGAATACGCTTATTGCGATTTTTTTTTTAACAAAAATATGTAGCAGACAACAAATTGGCCTAAAATGTTAAAAAATTTTGATTTTTAATTTTTTTTTTGGAATGTTATATATCATAATGTGACAAATATCTTTTTTTTTTTTTTTCAGAATTGTCGCTCTTTTTTTGTTTATAGCGCAAAAAATAAAAATTGCAGAAGAACAAATACCCCCAAAAGAAAGCTCTGTTTGTGGGGAAAAAAGGACATCAATTTTATTTGGGTACGGCTTCCGTTAAAGTAGCGCAGTGCCGAATCGCAAAATATGGCCTGGTCATTAATCTTCCGGTCCAGAAGTGGTTAAACCAGGACACATATTAATTACACAGACTAATAAAACGCACATAAGGCACTGAGTTTAATTACCACTTTAGGGCTCTTTCACACGGGCGTTCCGTATGTCCGTATATCACCCCATCCGTTTGCGGGTGATATATGGACATAATGCATGTCAATGCGATTGCGGAACACCATCCGCTGACATCCGATTTTCTTCCTTTCAGTTCTGTTCCGTTTTTTGGAACGGAACTGAACCCTATTTTTTCTTCCATTTAAAAAATGGAAAGGAAGCAAAATCGGATGTCAGCGGTGTACTCCGCAATCACATTGACATACATTATGCCGTATATCATCTGCAAACGGATGGGATGATATGCGGACATACGGAGCGGA
Organism: Pelophylax lessonae; assembly: GCF_965119305.1. NCBI lineage: Eukaryota > Metazoa > Chordata > Amphibia > Anura > Ranidae > Pelophylax > Pelophylax lessonae. The sequence goes on along the minus strand of NC_138768.1, from coordinate 494,593,009 downwards.
TGACACAAATGTCATCTGTGTCTGTGAAAAAAAAAAGTGCCGCAGCGGAGGAAAAAAACTGAACGGAAAGAAGCCTTAATCAGCCACAGAACCTGTGTAAATAATATGTGTCCTGGTTTAAAGGGATGAGGTGGTAACCCTACTTGGCAGTGCTTGGTGAAATGCAGATTCCATACAGCAGAAGTATATACACTGATACCTACATAGAAGTGGCATGACAACAGCCATGCTTACTTTCTTTCCGGATACACCACGCTGAATCAATGAAGGAAAGCGCAGTGACCAATACCAAGGCGTCAGCACAGCCTCACCACATCGAATCAAATGCGTCCACGTTTACTGGAGTATGCAAAGGTCTCCTAGAAAATGGCGGCGGCGGTGAAGACTATCTCCCCCCCAAGCTTCGCGCTACACAAATTATGCGTCGAATAGTTACAAACGCATTCCATTTATACAATTCTTTTCTTTCTTGACTATTTACCAAATTTCATATGTATTGTTTATGTTTCTCGGTAACGAAAACCGCCTATGTGTATAACTAGACGTGGGCTTTTGGCTCCCCCTAGAGGTGAGTAGTAATTACTGCTCTTCCTGAATATGGCGGCGTCCGTGATTGTAAGGACTGTTCTTGGTCTCCTGGTTGTTGCCGGGTCTCGGGCAGAGGACACAGCGAGTACAGAAGAATTTGACGTTAAGCCAGGCGGTGTGGAGTACACATACACCCGGACACTGGTCAGATATCTTTTAATTGTTAAAACGCTAATGGAAATCTGTGCTGTCATTTTGAACTACATCACCTAAGATGTCCACCAGACAACATACTGAGTATCGTAGGTATGTGGTTCAAATGCCAAAGTAGCATCACTTCCACTGTACTGTACTATTACTAAATTCCTCCCAGGAGTATTGATGGAAATGGTCTTTTTCAGCACTAGACACCTGTGTGTATCTCTGGTATTAAAGCGGTTAACCGCCAGAAAAAAAAAATTAAATGTGGGCCCCTCTGCAGGTTTAGAACATTTGCTACCCCCCCCCCAAAAAAAAAATAAAAAAACAGATACTGTTTCCTTAAAGCATGTTATACAGCAGAGCACAGTACTTGTGTTGTGTCATTTGTGCCCCCGTATTACCTAAAGAAAACCTGGCTGATCCTGCCAGTTTCTACCCTCCCCTCTGTAAACTGACCACGGTATACCATAGCTGCTAAGCCCTGACACCGTGGTCAGTTTTCCTGCCTCCGTCATCCTCAGTCCTCCCCCTGCAGACCATCAATAACATTTGCTGTGGTAGACAGATTAATGTGAAATTGGACTGGTAATCTTAACCACTTGCTGACTGCCGCGCGACTATTTACTGCGGTGGTCAGCCCCTCCCAGGCAGAGCGACGTAGTACTACGTCGCTAGCCTGTGAGGGTCTAGGGAGCGAGCGCGCGCGCCCCCCCCCCCCCCAGAGGTGCGCGGTCATGGACCCCCCCGCGCGTGTGACCAGCAGACCCGATGTCTGCCGGTCACTCTGGGATCGGCACTGCGGAGGGAGAGAGGCAGGCGGCTGATGTAAACAAGCCGCCTGTCATTCTCCCCTGTGTAAGAATAGTGATCATACAGTTCTGCTATGTAGGACTGTTGATCACTGTTCCTACACCTCAAGACACAGCCAATCACAGTTAGAATCACGCCCCTAGGGGGACACACCACCCCTCCCTCTCAAAAAAAGTTAACCCCTTCACTGCCAGTGTAATTTTACAGTAACAGTGCATATGTATAGCACTGATTACTGTAGTAATGTCACTGGTAACCCCAAAAGTGTCAAAAATCAGTTAAGGGTCCGATCTGTCCGCCGCAATGTCGCAGTGCCACAAAAAAATCGCAGATCGCCGCCATTACGCGTTAAAGAAAAAAACAACAAAAATGACAAAAATCTTTCCCTTTGTTAGTAAACGCGATAACTTTTGCGCAAACCAATCAAAATACGCTTTTTGCGATTTTTTTTTTTTTACCAAACATAGGTAGCATAAAACAAATTGGCCGAAAATGTTAAAACATTTTGATTTTTACTTTTTTTTCATATAAAAAAATGTGAAAAATATTGTTATTTTTGCAAAATTGACGCTCTTTTTTTGATTATAGCGCATGATCAAAAAATCGCACAGGTGATCAAATACCACCAAAAGAAAGCTCTGTTTGTGAGAAAAAAAGGACGTCAAATTAGTTTAGGTACAGCGTCGCACGACCGCGCAATTGTCCGTTAAAGTCACGCAGTGCCGAATCGCAAAAAAAACCCTGGTCGGAATGGGGGTAAAATCTTCCGGGGCTTAAGTGGTTAACTGGTTAAAGACCAGCCGCCACAGATATACTGCGGCAGTCTGGCTCTCCTGCGCATACCGCCAAACAGGTACGGCGGTCACGAGAGGGGCTCGTTCGCACCTCCACTGGCCCCGTGATGGACTGATTCGGTTAAGAACTGATCAGTCATCAGGTCCAGGCCAATGATTTTTGGCCTGGACCTGGTGATCAGTTCTGACCAATGGCATCACCTCCCCTACCTGTGTAATGTAAACACAGGCAGGGGAAATTATGTAATCTTCCCCCCTGGCGTGCTTTTTGGACCCAGCGAGCGAAGAGATCGGTCATAGTGAGTACACCTAAGCACTACACTGACACCAGTAACCCCTTGATCATCCCTCTAATCACCCCCCCCAGTTAACCCTTTCACAGTGCACACTACATACAGTATATAGATTTTTGACTGTATTAGTGTCACTTGTGAGTTTAGTGAGGGGTAGACAGTTTGTATTAGTTAGCGGCAGCCCCAGATTAGTTTAGGGTACCCGCCACCCCCAATAAAGATTTAACCCCCTGATCACCCCCAGTTAACCCCTTCATTGCCCTGTCACAGTGATACTATTATAGTGTACAGATCTTTTTTCTGATCACTGTTCGTGTCACAGGTGACATCAGTTAGCGTCAATTTAGGACAGCGTTGGATCCCCACCGCATATTTAGTTATATATTCTAACCCTTTGATTGCTAGTGACACACACACTAAACACCTCCATTACTGGTATAGTGTCTGAACAGATGGATCAATATCTTTTGATCTGACCAGAACTATACTAGCGTCACCCATAGTTTAGTGTTCCCAAAATGCAGCGTTAGCGGGGCCATCTGCAACACCTGCCAACACTTGCGTTTAGCCTCTCTGCCCCCCCCCCCCCCAAGTGCAGTATTCAACAGATTACTGTCACTTCCTATACACAACACACAAAACCACAGCATTAGCAGAGTCAGGCCTGATCCCTGCTAACACTCGCAGTTAAATTTTTTGGTAGCGATTCAAAAAGTCCTCGACAACCAGTTGCTTTTTTACCTGTGAGTCGCACTAGGTACCTATGTCAAGTCAGAGGTACACTAGTGAAGAGGCCTACTGGATACTGAGCATGAGCGATGGTAAGCTTCATGGTCAGAATCAGGCTCAGTATACGAACCTGTAGAGAGCAGCGGCACCCTAACAGATAGCTCTGACGATGGAGTAGTGGTTCCTGCTAAGGTTAGGCGTACCCGATCCCGTTCTTCTGTTTGCTGAGGTGCAGCAATTGCAGGGTTCTCGTATACAGCAGAGAGCCAGTACTAGTGCCGCTCAACCTTCTGGTGAACTGGCAAGCACCAGCAGCCTAGTACACCCTGGTCATAGTCAAACCAGCACCGCAGTAACACTTGGTGACGTGGCGAGTCCCATAAGGGCAGTTCAATTTGGTGCGGTGGCTAGCACAAGTGGTGTGCCGCAGCCACCGAGAATTTGAAGACAGACCTGTAGAGCCCATAGTGTCCTCCCTGATGCGCTGGCAAATCCTGATTGGCAGCCCACAGATTCTGCAGCGCCCGTACTTCCCCCATTCACTGGCCAGCCCGGAAATCAGGTGGAGACGGACAATTTTAATTCCCTGGATTTTTACGAGCTGTTTTTCCACAGAAGATCTGTACAGATCTATTGTGGACTAAAACAATTTATATGTTGATCAGTTCATCGCCGCAAACCCAAATTTGACCGTTGCCAGAGAATTTGGATGGAAACGTATCACTGTTTCCGAATTTTAGACCTTTCTGGGCCTATCCCTCCTCATGGGCATTACTAAAATGAGTGAGTTGTAGTCACTCGGGTCCACTGACCCGATTCACCATATGCGCGTGTTCTCTGCTGTCATGGCCAGGGCTCGATACAAACTAATTGTGCAGTTCGTGCACTTCAGTGATAATGAACTCTGTCGTCCTTGGGGTGACCCTGGATATGACCTTCTCCAAGATTCGGCCCCTCTTAAATCACTTCAACCAGACGTTTGCAGCCTTGTATTCACCCCAACAAGTTGTCTGCGTTGATGAGTCCCTGATTAAGTTTTCTGGTCATTTTGCTTTCAAACAGTTTTTCCCCAGCAAGCGTGCCAGATACGGGGTCAAAATGTATAAGCTTTGTGAGAGGGCAACAGGCTATACATGTTCTTTCCAGATTTACGAGGGTAAAGATAGCACTGTGGAGCCCCCCAACTGCCCAGACTACATAGGGAGCAGCGGCAAGATTGTGTGGGACTTGGTGTCACCCTTATTCGGAAAGGGGTACCATTTGTATGTGGACAACTTTTATACAAGCGTGTCACTTTTTAGTCACCTGCTTGAATTTCAAATTGGCACATGTAGCACCGCGCGATCTAATCGCCGGGGCATTCCCCACTGGAATGTAGATACCCGACTTGGACGGGGGGAGAGAGCCTGCTTGAAAACAGATTGCTTGCAGTAAAGTGGAGGGATACACGGAATGTTTTCGTCCTGTCCTCCATTCATGCAGACACGGCAGTACAAATTTCTATGGCAACTGGTGTTTTGGAGAAGCTCCTCTGTGTCCACAACTACAACCTTAATATGGGAGGGGCGGACCTCAACAACCAGATAATGGGGCGGACCTCAACAACCAGATGATGGCGCCATATATAATTACCTGTAAGGCCAGATGTTGGTACAAAAAAGTGTCTGTTTACCTATTCCAATTGGCTTTGCTGAACGCTTTTGTCCTTTACAAGGCTTCAGGACGAAGTAGATCCTTCCTAAAATTCCAGGAAGAGATCATCACAACCCTACTGTATCCAGGAGGTGCTGTGGCCACAATTCACAACCCAGATGCAGTGAGCTGGCTGCATAAGAGAATTTTCTGCCCTTACTCTACTCTTTCTACTTTTACTGTACTTTATAATAGTGTTATACTGTAATGTTTTATTGTTACTGGTTTTCATTGTTAACCATTTTTTCCTTTTCAAATACCAACATTCTATGATATTATACTGTAATGTTTTATTTTTACTGTTTTATTGTTAACCATTGTTTGCCTTGCAGGTATGCCCATCAACAGCCACACTGATTTATATATTCTGACAGCAGTAGCGTTTTTGCTCTCAACATATATATGGAAATCTACAATGGCAGCGCTGTTGGAGGTGATTGCACCACTGCAGTGAAAAAAAAGAGCATACCGTATTTTTCGGACCATAAGGCGCACTTAAAATCCTTAAATTTTCTCACATATCGACAGTGCGCCTTATAATGCGGTGCGCCTAATGTATGGCTGTGTTTTCCCCTTCTCATCCCAGTTACCTAGAACTGATTTATGTGGTACACGGCGCTCAAAAATCTGTCAATGTTTTAGCATGGCCTTGGTAAGCTACGAAGCTGCACTGCTTTGATTGAGCATTACGGCCATCGTAGTCAGGAGGTGTGTGCATACCCGCTGCCCCAAAAATGGCTCCTGTAAAGAGACATGCTTACGAAGCGGATTTCAAACTCAATGCTATCAGTCACGCAATACAACATGGAAATAGAGCAGCTGCGAGAGAATTCAACATTAATGAATCAATGGTACGGAAGTGGAGGAAGCAAGAAGACGCCCTGCGCCAAGTAAAGAAGACCAAACTGAGTTTCCGAGGAAACAAAGCAAGATGGCCACAGTTGGAGGACAAAATTGAACAGTGGGTTATTGAACAGAGAACCGCAGGTAGAAGCGTCTCCACTGTCTCTATTCGACTCAAAGCAACAGCTATAGCATGTGAAAGAGTTGAATAAAGTTTGACTTATCAGAGTTTTGTGTCATTTAATGCGCCTTATAACCTGGTGCGCCTTATGTATGGAAAAAAACACGTTAGCGGTCGATCAGTGATACTGCGCCTTATAATCCGGTGCGCCTTATAGTCGCGAAAATACGGTACATGGCTTTCATCATGTATGCCCGCCTTCCACTGTTTTTCTCAGGCTCGCCTGTCCCACCTGGTAACCCGAGAGTGCAGCCAGTAATCTGACCATAGAGCTGATTGGAGACGAGAATGATCATACAATCATCTCTATGGCTTAAGATACCGGAAGCTACAAGCATTTCATGACTTTGGTTCCGCCAGATATAAACAGCGCCATTGGGAAATCAGGAAAGCTTGGTTAAAAAAACAAAATAAAAGGGAAGTTATTAAAATAACATTAAAAACCAAAATAAATAATAAAAAAAAAACAATTCCAGCACCCCTGTCTCCCCCCCCCCCCTCCGTGTTTGCGTGCAAAAGCACACGCATGCATCGTCTAGTGTCATATGTAAACAGCAATTACAGCAAGCATGTGAGGTATCACCCTGAACGTCAGATCAAAGGCAGTAATTCTTGCAGTGGACCTCCTCTGTAGGTCTAAAGTGGTAACCTGTAAAGGCTTTTAAAAATGTACGTAGTTGGTTGCCGTTGCACGGGCGTGAGCAATTTTAAAGCATGTTATGTTTGTTCTGTAGGGCCTCTGCTTTAAAAAAATATATGTTTGGGGGTTCAATGTAATTTTCTAGTAAAACATTTTTTTTTTTCATGTAACAAAAAGTCACAGAAAAGGCTTGGTCTTCATGTGGTTAGAAGATGTGTGGCTAAGATTGAATATAAAATGCCAGGACAGTTCAAAGACCCCCAAAATGACCACTTTTTGGAAAGTAGACACCCAAAGCTATTTGCTGAGAGGCATGTGGAGTCCATGGAATATTTTATATTTTGCCATAATTTTGGGGAAATTGACAATTTGTTGTTTTTTTTTTTTTAAGCAAAGTTGTCACTAAATGATATGTTGCTCACACATGCCATGGGTATATGTGAAATGACACCCCAAAATACATTTTGCTGCTTCTCCTGAGTACAGGGATACCCCATGTGTGAGACTTTTTTTGGAGCCTAGCTGTGTAAGGGAACCCCAAAAACCAATCACCACCTTCAGGTTTTCTAAGGGCGTAAATTGCTTATTTTACTTCCTCACTAGCTATCACAGTTTCAGATGCCCTAAAATGTCAAGATAGCAACCCCCCCCCCCCCCCAAATGACCCCATTTTGAAAAGTAGACATGCCAAGCTATTTGCTGAGAGGCATTGTGAGTTCCTGGAATATTTTATATTTTGCCACAAATTTCGGGAAAATTACAATTTTTTTTTTTACACAAAGTTGTCACTAAATGATATGTTGCTCACACATGCCATGGGTATATGTAAAATAACACCCCAAAATACATTCTGCTTCTTCTCCTGAGTACAGAGATACCCCATGTATGAGACTTTTTGGCAGTCTAGCCGCATACAGGACCCCGAAAATGAATCGCCGCCTTCAGGCTTTCTAAGGGCGTAAATTGTTGATTTTACTCCTCACTACCTATTACAGTTTCGGAGGCCATGAATCGCCAAGAAAGCACAAATCCCCCACCCCAAATTACCCCATTTTGGAAAGTAGACATCCTAAGCTATTTGCTAAGAGGCATGGTGAGTAAGTATTTACACTCAACATGCCTCTTAGCAAATAGCTTTTTTTTTTTACACAAAGTTATCATTGAACTGATATATTGCTCTCACATGCCATGGGTATATGTGGAATTACACCCCAAAATATATTCTGCTGCTTCTCCTGAGTATTGGGATACCCCATGTGTTAGACTTTTTGGGAGTCTAGCCGCGTACAGGACCCCGAAAACCAATCGCCGCCTTCAGGCTTTCTAGTCATTTTTCAAACACCTGTGACAAAAAAATGTAATATTCAATGGGCTCAACATGCCTCTCTTTGGGGTGTCTACTTTCCAAAAAGGGGTAATTTGGGGGAGGGTTTTACTCCCCTGCCATTTTAGCACCTCAAGAAATGAGATGGGCAGTCCAAAAGTAAAAGCTGCGTAAATTTCTGTATATACAGCATAGTTTGTAGACACTATAACTTCTGCGCAAACCAATAAAAATACGCTTATTGAGATTTCCTGAGACCTGTAGCTAAATACATTTTGGGCTAAATGCATGACCAGAATTGGGTTTATTGGATATTTTTTTTATAAGAAAAAGTTGAAAATTAGATTTTTTTTTTTTTTTTGCAAAATGTTCAGTCTTTTTTAGTTTATAGAGCAAAAAAATTGCAGAGGCGATCAAATACCACCAAAAGAAAGCTCTATTTGTGGGGAAAAAGGACATCAATTTCGTTTGGGTACAGCATTGCATGACTGCGCAATTACAAGTTAAAGTCACGCAGTGCCAAATTGAAAAAAGTGGCCTGGTCATTAAGGGGGCAAAGCCTTCCGGTCCAGAAGTAGTTAGAGGCTTTTCTGGAGGAAGTGAAAAGAGAGAGCTAAAATAGTTTGGATGGTCGGTCGATTCTGCCTTAAAATCAAACTGGTACAAGATACCAGAAGACGGCTCCAATTAGAGCTGCATGATTAATCGTTTAAAAAATCGCACACTCTATCCAACCCCCCCCCCCCCCTCACGATCTTAATTCGCCATTTCCTCTATTCATACAGAGCAGACAGGTTCTCTGCTCACTCCCAACTGTCAAAAAAAAAAAAAGAGCCTCTGGAAAATGTTTATCCACATTGCTAAGCACTGGGAGATAGCTATAAACATGTTTTACAGTGTATCATTTCGTTCTTTTAGGACCGGTTCACATTCCTGCGAGTGCGCCGATATTTGTGGGGGGATATTTGTTGTTGGGCAGATTTAAAAAAGCAAAATGCAAATTGCGGTGAAATCGCTGTATATACGCACTACATGCTTTTCTGCAGCTTCTCCTATGAAGTCAATTTAAACCAAAAAAGCACTGTTTTGCGTTTAAAAAAAAAAGTCCCTGACCCTTTCCAAAAATGCAGACACAAAAATGCACTGATGTGAACGTGTTCCATAGGAACCCATGTTCAAAAAAATCTGTATATCTGCAAAAAAGCATGGAAAAACGCTGGGGTGCGAATGGAGCCTAAGGCCCCTTTCACACGAGCGATCCGATCTGCCTGTCAGTTTTTCAGGTGGATCTGATCGGATCCCCCATGCATCCCTATGGGGCAGTGGATGTCAGCGGAGACATGTCCCCTGACACCCGCATCCGATTCTGTCTGTGAAATCCAGACGGATGGAAACCCTATTTTCCATCTGTCCAGGGGATCGGATGAGTGGACAGGCTGTCCGTTCTCATCCGATTTCCCCTTAGAGATGCATGGGGCTCTGACATCTCCCTCTCCGCTCACAGAGCGGAGAGGGAGATGTCACCTTCCTGCTCAGCGGGGATCTGTTATTACGATCCCCTGCTGAGCAGCACAGATCCGCCTACGGAGGGGGACCATGGGAAAGAGCCCTAAGAGTTGTCCACCTTCCAACCACTTCCTGCCAGACTACCTGATTTGATCGAGAAAAAAAAAATTCTGGTTGTTTGTAGTCGGATTAATTAAAAAATGAGCATTCGTGAAGGTTCCCAATACCCAGAGGAGATGAGAATTCGGTTCACCTTTTCTTATAAAACAAAAAAAAACTGAAAACCCTCAATCAGGCGATCTGTGCCCAGTTGGAGTCGTTCAAGATAGAGAATCTCTCTGCAAATTTAGAGAAATGGAAATTCCTGACAGTCTCTTGGTTTGATAGATGTGTAATGTCTTAAAAATGAATTTCATGCCATGTCTCTCATACCTTCTGCAAGCTTTGCTGATCAAACTGCTACGGGAGTTTTTTTGAAAGATCCTAGCGGCCTTTATCCAATGCATTTGGCAAGGTAAACCTTCCCATTTCAAGCAGGCACTCTTGCAAGGACCCAAGCTCAGAGGTGGTGTCATATTCCCTGACCCTGCCTTATACTGTACGGCGGTCTATATGGCCAGAGTGGTCGATTGGGTGTCCATATGGCCAGAGTGGGCACAAACTTTGGGTGTCTTTGGACAGGAATCGGTGGCTGCTTGTCTAGCCTGCCTTCCATGGACAGGAGTCCCAACACTCTCATGTAGCGCCTCCCCACTCCTTGATTGAATCCACCTTGATGGATCTCTCTAGATATTGCAAACTGGCAGCAACTTCCATCTTCCCCTTGCCACAGACTCCTATCATCGGCCACCCAGACTTTGCTCTGGGTCTGACTGAGAGAGCCTTTCAACTCCGACATGATCTGAACCTAATCATAGCTTCTTCTTTTCTTGGTTCATCTGGCTGGGTCTGCCCGTGAGAACTGTTTGATTCTATTTAACTTTTAAGCTCTGGGCCAGTGGAAACTGTTGCATCTAACCTACTTCCTCTGGTCGCATCCTGATCATTCCAGGTTTCGAATATAATCTACCTCATTTGAAGACCTTTGTTTGGGAGAGGGGCCAATTGGAAATCTCTCTATGTTCCTTACAGTATTTTATTTGCAGTAACATGTCAGCAAGACCCACCATATTTGCTCAAATGGGAAAGAGACCTAAAATCCACGTTTTTCGGAAGCTCAAAAAAATGAATATTTTTTTTTTCCTAAATATCAGGAGACCTCTTACAAAATCTTAACGTGCTGGTACTGGACCCCTTCTGTGTTAGTGTTCCTTTTCCCCAGACAAAGCCCATTATGTTGGTGATGTGGCATTGACTGGCACACTATTTCACATTCTCTGGGACTGTCCAAAGATTCGCCCCTTCTGGCAACAGATATTGCAAATCGTGCACAAACTCAGACCACGGTCTTTTTGACAACCCTGCTGCAGTTTGGCTCCTTTGTCAAGTAAGAGATACCATAAATCCTTACTGAAGCATCTCTTGAATGCCCCTAAGACATGTATTCCCAGTATGTGGAAACCACAAGCCCCGCCCAATATATCACAACAGTTTGCCAGGGTGAACGATATTCAGCAAATGGAACACCTCACTGCGTTCCTCAGGGACAAGAGAGAAGAACACGATACACGCTTGACTATATTGGGACATGTTTCATCTTTCAGATGTATACTTAACATGTTCTTAACAAACTGAAGGTATTCAATTCTGAGAGCTTGGTTCCTTATGCTGACATCCCCTCCCTCTTATTTTTTATTTTTTTCCCCTCCCCCTTTTTTTCCCTCTTACTTTTCCTCTTCTCTTCTTCTCCCCTTTTTAGACACCTAGTGTGTTCACTTTTCTGTCTAAAAACACCTGGAAAATGCCTTTTCGTTATGCACCAATCATCCTATGTTTTGTGAGCTGAGAGGGCTACCCCCTTTTTGAAGAGGGTCATGATCTGTGCCTGTTGATGATCTGATCCGCTCCTGCAAATATTTTTCAAACCATAATTGTTTTTTCCTAAAGTTGAATATGACCCTGAGTTGTTAGTCGCGATTTATCACAGAATTTTCATAGGGTATACAGTTTGGTTAGTAGCAATTATCCTCTGTTGTTTTCATTTCCATCATGTCATGATCATCTTCATCAGGACTGTGCTGTCATGTCCTACTACTGTTTTATGTTGCATACCTGGATGCTCTCTGTAGGTTTATCAGATGCCTGATTGTCCCACTCAATCCTACATTCCTATTCCACTACCAGTTTTGGTGCCTTCCCTTCGGTCTGTCCACCTCCCCCAGGACATTCAATGAGGGGGATGAGAATACACCACTGCTTGGACGGCATTCTCTTTCCAGCAAACAATCGGGAGATGCTTATATCCAGCATCGGGATGTTCTGCTACACAATCCACAAAATGTTGATCGCTAATTCATTGGAAGAAGAGCTTCCTTTGCCCAGCCCAAGGAATGAAGTTCTTGAAGGCATTTTTGGATACACTGAAAAAATTCAGTAGAACTTCCACAAGGGAATATCTGTCCTCTGATAAAGTCAAAGGTGCTTTGGGAGCAAAGCCTTTTCCAGCAGAACAGTGCCTAAGTATCCTTGATTGACCAATTGTGATTTCCAAATGGAACATCACCTCAGACCTCTGTACGCTGCCCTACAGCCTACTGACCTCTGTACGCTGCCCTACAGCCTACTGACCTCTGTACGCTGCCCTACAGCCTACTGACCTCTGTACGCTGCCCTACAGCCTACTGACCTCTGTACATTTTACTTTGTATGATACGTTTAATTCAGTTCTGTAAACAACACCTTATTTTCTGGCAGTGCCCCTCCCGAGACTAGACTCATAAAATCATATTTTATTTTTCCAATTAAGAAGGGTTCGGTGAATGCGCATATGAAGCTGGTGGGGTTCAGTACCTCCAACAAGGTTAAGAACCACTGCTCTAGATACACCAAGCGCTTACCAGATCACACATGTATGTCAGCATCCAACACAGGGTATGAACATCAATGGAATCCTGGCGCAGTGCTTCTCTCTAGGTGTTCAACGCCGTCTGCAGGGAGCCACGATATCCACCAAAAACCATGCACAGCCAATCTCATCCAGAGCAGCTCTCTGGGGGCGGGGCTCCTCCGCAGATGGGGGCGGGATCAATGAACACAGCTGACGCTTCCTCCTCCGATGACCATAGATGTTCCACCTTCCTCCTCCTATGACCATAGATGTTCCACCTTCCTCCTCCGATCACCATAGACGTTCGAGAATCCAATCGAGAATCTGTGGAAAGAACTGAAAACTGCTGTTCACAAACGCTCTCTATTCAACCTCGCTGAGCTTAAGCTGTTTTGCAAGGAGGAATGGGCAAAAATTTCAGTCTCTCGATGTGCAAAACTGATAGAGACATACCCCAAGCGACTTACAGCTAGAGACATACCCCAAGCGACTTACAGCTGTAATCGCAGCAAAAGGTGGCGCTACAAAGTATTAACTGAATAATTTTGCACGCCCAATTTTTCAGTTTTTTTTTGTTATTTCATTCCTCTTCATGATTGTTGTTGATTCTTCACAAAAAATTACAGTTTTATATCTTTATGTTTGAAGCCTGAAATGTGGCAAAAGGTCGCAAAGTTCAAAGGGGCCGAATACTTTCGCAAGGCACTGTATATAATGGGGAGAAAATCTTAAGTAAAAGTTAGCAGATCAAGAGATGTGGACAACCCATCCTATCTAAATGTGAATGTACAATATACAATGCATTTCTAAAGTATTCAAACCCCCTTCACTTTTTTTAAATTTTATGTTGCATTCGGATACTACAGTTTTTAAATTCATATTTTATTTTTCATTAATTTACGCTCAGTACCTCAATAATGACAAAGTGAAAAATTGAATTTTAGAAATGTTTGCAAATGTTTAGGCCCTTTTCAGATGAAGTGGATCCGTCCAAGTGGAATCCCCCTACTCAGCGGGAGGATTTCTCTCCGCTGATCCTGGCAGAGCAGGCGGATGACGGGTCCGTGTCCGCTCCACTATACAGAACAGACACAGACCGCTCTCCTCTATGGGACCCTCGGATGGAAACAGACTGCGTGTCCGTTTCCATCTCATTGTCATCCGATCCACTGGCCATAGCCATACATCTATTTTTAGCTGATTTTATTAGATTGGATGCCTGGTGGGTGTCAGCGGACACGTGTTCACTGACATGCGCCTACCCATAGAGATCAATTGATGGTCCGGATCAGGTCTGCCTGAAAAACTGAGAGGCGTATCTGATCGATCCACTGGTGTGAAAGGGGCCTAAAAAAGGGAAAACTGAAATATCACATTGTCGTAAGTATTCAGACCCTTTGCAAAAACACTTAAAATTTAGCTCCAGTGCCTCCCATTTCTCTTGATTGTTGCTGAGATGTTTCTACACCTTGATTCATTTCCCATCTGTGGTAAATTAAATTGATTGGATTTGGACATGATTTGGAAAGGCAAACCTCTCTATAAGGACTCACAGCTGACAATGCATACTGTATCAGAGGAAAAGCTATGAGGTCAAAGGAATTGCCTGCAGAGCTCAGAGACCGGATTATTGCAGGGAACAGATCTGGAGAAGGCTACAAAAAATATCTGCTGCTCTGAAGGTACCCAAGAGCACAGTGGCCTCCATAAATCTCAAAGGAAAGAAGTTTGCGACAACCAAGACTCTTCCAAGAGCTGGTCTCCTGGCCAAACTGAGCAATTAGGGGAGAAGGGCCTTAGTCAGAGAAGTGACCAAGAACCCGATGGCCATTCTGACTGAGCTCCAGAGATCCTATGTGTAGACAGGACAAAGTTTTAAAAGGACATCCATCACAGTGGCTAGACTGAAGCCTCTCCCCAGTGCAAAACGCATGAAAGCTCACTTGGAAGTTTTCAAAAAAAGCACCTGAAGGAAAAGACTGTGAGGAACAAGATTCTTTGGTCTGATAAAACCAAGATTGTTCATGCCGGTATCCACTGGGTAAAAACTAAATCTGAGGGTGCAGAGACTCTTCAGTGCCGCGCTTCCCAGAATGTTTTATCAAAAACCTGTGTGCTGCTCATTACTTCGCTTGTTTTTCAAATGTTATGATTTTCTGATCAATGATATATTTTGACAAGTTTGTCATTTGGTTTCTGTATTTTATGTGAGTTGCCTTAAAATAAAGTATTGGAAACCAAGATTGAATTGTTTGGCCTCAATTCTAAATGCTACAGTGCCTTGCAAAATTATTCGGCCCCCTTGAACTTTTGCCACATTTCAGGCTTCAAACATAAAGATATAAAACTGTAATTTTTTGTGAAGAATCAACAAGTGGGACACAATCATGAAGTAGAACAAAATTTATTGGATATTTCAAACTTTGTTAACAAAAAAAAAACTGAAAAATTGGGCGTGCAAAATTATTCAGCCCCTTTACTTTCAGTGCAGCAAACTCTCTCCAGAAGTTCAGTGAGGATCTCTGAATGATCCAATGTTGACCTAAATGACTAATGATGATAAATAGAATCCACCTGTGTGTAATCAAGTCTCCGTATAAATGCACCTGCACTGTGATAGTCTCAGAGGTCCGTTTAAAGCGCAGAGAGTATCATGAAGAACAAGGAACACACCAGGCAGGTCCGAGATACTGTTGTGGAGAAGTTTAAAGCCGGGTTTGGATACAAATAGATTTCCCAAGCTTTAAACCTCTCAAGGAGCACTGTGCAAGCGATAATATTGAAATGGAAGGACTATCAGACCACTGCAAATCTACGAAGACCTGGCCATCCCTCTAAACTTTCAGCTCATACAAGGAGAAGACTGATCAGAGATGCAGCCAACGAGGCCCATGATCACTCTGGATGATCTGCAGAGATCTACAACTGAGGTGGGAGACTCTGTCCATAGGACAACAATCAGTCGTATACTGCACAAATCTGGCCTTTATGGAAGAGTGGCAAGAAGAAAGCCATTTCTTAAAGATATCCATAAAAAGTGTAGTTTAAAGTTTGCCACAAGCCACCTGGGAGACACACCAAACATGTGGAAGAAGGTGCTCTGGTCAGATGAAACCAAAATCAAACTTTTTGGCAACAATGCAAAACGTTATGTTTGGCGTAAAAGCAACACAACTCATCACCCTGAACACACAATCCCCACTGTCAAACATGGTGGTGGCAACATCATGGTTTGGGCCTGCTTTTCTTCAGCAGGGACAGGGAAGATGGTTAAAATTTAATGGATGGAGCCAAATACAGGACCAATTTGGAAGAAAACCTGATGGAGTCTGCAAAAGACCTGAGACTGGGACGGAGATTTGTCTTCCAACAAGAAAATGATCCAAAACATAAAGCAAAATCTACAATGGAATGGTTCACAAATAAACATATCCAGGTGTTAGAATAGCCAAGTCAAAGTCCAGACCTGAATCCAATCGAGAATCTGTGGAAAGAACTGAAAACTGCTGTTCACAAACGCTCTCCATCCAACCTCACTGAGCTCGAGCTGTTTTGCAAGGAGGAATGGGCAAAAATTTCAGTCTCTCAATGTGCAAAACTGATAGAGACATACCCCAAGCGACTTACAGCTGTAATCGCAGCAAAAGGTGGCGCTACAAAGTATTAACTTAAGGGGGCTGAATAATTTTGCACGCCCAATTTTTCAGTTTATTTGTTAAAGTTTGAAATATCCAATAAATTGCGTTCCACTTCATGATTGTGTCCCACTTGTTGATTTGTCACAAAAAATTACAGTTTTATATCTTTGTTTGAAGCCTGAAATGTGGCAAAAGGTCAAAGTTCAAGGGGGCCGAATACTTTCGCAAAGCACTGTATGTTGAGGAAGTATAAATTACTTGAGATCATGTTTTAAACATACGTTTTCTCTGCTGTGCATATGGTTCTAGGACAGGGGTCGGGAACCTATGGCTCGCGAGCCAGATGTGGCTCTTTTGGTGGCTGCATCTGGCTCACAGACAAATAGGGTCTCCTGCTATGAGTATATCATTATTTGCCCTGAGTCGAGTCCATGCCTGTGCGCTGCGGCCACACTGGTTGCTAGTATGCCGCTTGGCGTCTAGCAACCAGTGATGTCACGTGACAGCACGAGAGCGAGGGCAATGGTCAAATTCCTCCCCTGCTCCTAAATTTGCTCCACCCACCACCGGCCACCTCCCTCTTATCCAGGCAGCAGCGCAGGCTCAGCGTAGAGCTGAAGGAGGTCCTGAAGCGACATGTCAGACTTGTCAGTGTAAATATTTTGCGTTCTGTGCTTCTCCTGTCTCAAGTAATTGCAAATACTCTTTCAGAAAGAGTATTTTCAATTACTAAGTTGAGACAGGGAAGCACAGAAAGCAAAAAATTATAGGCTAGCCTGCACCTTCTTTTTTATCTTTTATTCACAGTTTCCAGAGGCTCCCAATACCCTTACTGAGGAAGTGCTGCAGGCCTGCAGCCGTATATACAGTGGAATTTTTTAATAACATTTCCCCAGACAGTGACATTTTGGCACATATGGGCTACACATCCCCTCTCTGTTTTGCACTAAGGTTATTTATCCTTTCTATAGCTGTGCCCTGCAAATCGCACTAGTGTGAACAGGGGAAGTCAACTGTAATATTTCAGCTCCTTTAACCACTTTAGCCCTGGAAGGTTTTACCCCCTTATTGACCAGGCCATTTTTTGCAATTCATCACTGCGTTGCTTACTTAAATAAAGGTTCCCGACCCCTGAAATATAGTGTATGGCTCTTACGGAATTACATTTGAAAATATGTGGTGTTCGTGGCTTTCTCAGCCAAAAGGTTCCTGACCCCTGTTCTAGGAGGTTATTTAGACGGTCGCTTAGTTTTGTGACCAAAAGTAAAAAAATGTGTCTGTTTTGACTTTATTTAGTAAATCTTTTCTCCCTCTAAAAGTAATCTGTAATGCACAGGAGTGAGCCCATTCGCAGACAAGGTTCTTTAGTAAATCAACCCCTCTCTACTAAGTTTATTAAGACTTCTGCAGACTATAGATAGGTGTAGCAGGATCTCAGTGTTGATGCATTTATTATCTGCTGTGCTTAGTTTGCATGGGTACAGTATTGAAAGTCCTCATCCTTGACACTTTGTTTTGACTTTGCAGAACAACTTTGACATCGCAGTCTGCTGCAGATTTATTTTTGTTTAGGAGGGATATAGCTGGTGCATGATCACCTTCTTGTGTATTGCTGCTATGCTTATGCATTGCTGTGCAATGATTATTATTACCTGTTTATTATGTTTCACTTGGCTATACACCTACAAAGAGTTCACAATTTGTTTCCTTTTAAGACTTAAGTATTATTGTATTTCTTCACTTTTTGCTAGAGGAATCTTTGACACTTACACAATTGCTTTACCTTAATTCACTAAACTAATTGTCTTGGGGCTCTTTCACACGGCCGCTCCGTGTGAGAGCTCCGCTGCTGGACTTTTTTTTTTTTTTTTCACGGAGCGGATGACATTTGTGTCATCCGCTCCGTAAGTCCGCATATCATCCCATCCATTTGCGGCTGATATGCGGACATAATGTAAGTCTATGGGGATTGCGGATGTCAGCGGATGACACTGCTGACATCCGATTTTCCTTCCTTTACGTTTTTTGAACAGAGGAAAAATAGGGTTCTGTTCCGTTCCAAAAAACGGAACAGAACTGAAAGGAGGAAAATCGGATGTCAGCGGATGGTATTCCGCTGACATCCGCAATGCCATAGACTTACATTATGTCCGCAAATCATCCGCAAAAAAATAGGATGATTCGCGGACACATGGAGCGGCCGTGTGAAAGAGCCCTTAATCGTTTTATGTCTGCATTAGTTACATAGTTAGTCAGGTTGAAAAAAAGACACAAGTCCATCTGGTTCAACCAACAAAAAGAGAAAAAAAAAAAGTAAAGAAAACCCAACCATACAATCCCATATACACAATCCTATACTCGCAGTTGATCCAGAGGAAGGCAAAAAAAAAAACAGCAAAGCATGATCCAATTTGCTACAGCAGGGGAAAAAAATTCCTTCCTGATCCCTAGTCCAGTGCGTTTAATAAGGTGCCTAAGACTTTTTTTTACATTTTACTGTATATCCTAAACCTGAAACTAGAATTTTTGTCTCTAGAAGATGGTTTACTTTTTTTTTTTTTTTTTCTTTCTTGTTTCAAATGAAATTTAAGTATTGCTCTCCTTGGTTATAGCTCCTTATACAATAAGCTTTATTTAAGTAAAGTCATAAATTTCCTCTCCTGAGCATCTACTGTGTAAAATGTTCTGACTTGCAAAAATGTGGTCTTCAAGGTGCTTGTTTCCATTCTGACAAGCCTTTTTTTTTTTTCTAGGGAAGCTTTTCATGCAAATTTACTTATGCAGCTCAGGGAGGAACTAATGAGGTATGAATTATGATTGTATTTAAGGTAATGTAACATGGTTTCATATGTATATTATGGTCATAAACCTATATAAAATATATTTTTGTTTAGCCATTCTACTTTTGAGCCATCAGATGGAAGGTGGAGCTTTAGGCTTCTTTTACATTTCCAGTCTTTTTAGGTAAAAAAAAAAAAAAAAACAAGCCTGTTTACAGATCTCATAAACGCAAGCTAAAATCTACATGCACAGTGGCTCATCGCGTATTGGATGGATTAGTCAAATATTCGTCAGGCAAAGAGTTATCTGTAAACATTCAAGGAACACAGACATTGCAGTACTTCATAGAATGCAAGAGAATTGCTTAGTGCAATTGTGCACCCCTTTAAATCTGTTCTTCCCCTTTTTATAATTGTCTATTTTTGTACTCTGTAGACCAAACGAAAAATGTAATCAATTTTTATGTAATTAAAAAAAAATCGAAGGAGAATTGCATCAGGTAGTTTTGCTTATACCTTAATCTGCAATTTCACCATGGAGAGGAATTTAATGTATGTATACAGTACTTGTTTTCCTCATTTGGAATGCCAGATGTTTGTGTGCACATTTGCACCAAAAACCCCTAGTGAAATTGAAGAAGGAAAATGATTGGGGGTTCTTGTAGATCAGATCAATAGCATGCATTGCCAAGCTGCAGCAAGGCTAGCATTAGCATGCATTAAAAATATTTACTTGGATAGCAAAACCATAGTTCTAACACTTTACAAAACTCTAGTTTGGCCACATCTTGAGTATGCGCTTTAGTTTTGGCCACCAATCCTCAAGAATGTGCTTGAACTGGACAGAGTCCAGAGAAGGACTATCACTCTAATCCATCTAAATCTGCTGTTGTATCTAACAATACCTTCATCCTGGATTAAAAATGCTGCCAAGGGTGTCTCTTTTGCTGCTTCATACAAAGTGGAGGCAGGAAGTAGGTCACTGGCTGGATCACAAGGTGAAAATAAAGGGGGGGGGGGTGAGGGCTAAAAGAAGAAAGCTATTGCAGCCACCACATTTAAGGATTTTAAAGCTGCAAAATATTACATTTTGGTTAATTACCACTTAGAGTTCAATACTTTTTTACATTTTTTGCCAAATGGAAGAACTTAGGTGGGCATTGCCTGCCATTTGACAGTATAATGACAGGTGTGGGGCTTTACTCAGCTCTTTGCCCTGTGTTTTGGTTGTATGGACATTTTTCGCATTTTGAATACATTTTTGGCTCTTATGAACATCATTTACGGTCATCCAAGCTTCATGACAGATATTTCATGGTACGAGCCATATCCGCACGTTTGGAGCTCAATGATTGTGGCAGACCTACCTGGAGCAGTGTATAATGTTTAGGTTGTGGTGCTTAACACAGAGATGGTTTGAGGTTTAACCTTAAGTTATGCCAAAGTCGAGGCTCAATGCATAGCCTGGGCCATGGAGCTAAGATGTTCCAAAGCATCACTGAGAATAATGTTAAGTCTAATAAAGGCGTTTACCTGCACAGTGACCCTAGTATGTGTTAGTCACCTCAGGTTCTGTTTAACATGAATATTTATGAATGAGAATCGTAGTAATCATACTAGGCTGAATCAACATGGACCGCATTTTTAAGCATAATCTCTTGTACCGTATGCATTTTATATAGACTGCATGTCTTTTTTTTTTTTTTTTCTTCCAATAGAAATGGCTCATGACCATTGAGATGAACGAGGATAGACAATATTTTTCCTGCCTAATATGGAGGTAAAAATGATTACAGCTTCTTATGCAAGTTATCATAGCGGTGTATATTACAAGTACATTTTTCCTTTTACAACTGCTGTGGTCATTTTTGCAGGCCTCTGGGAACATCCTATTTATTTTTTCTCAAATTCAAAGCAGAAGTAACAGGAGGAAAAATAGAATTCTGCGAGGCTTATGTAAGTATGACCTAAAAAAAATAGGTTTGTACCGCTTTTTCAAACCATAAGCCATATTAGTTAATGCAGTCGAATGTAGAAAACCTATATTTTGACTATAACATGGTCAATTACTACATTAGTTAATGTACACCTTTTTTTTTTTTTTTTTCAGTCTCAGGAAAACAAACCTTTGAAGAAATCTGAATATGATGTAACTGATTCTGCAGGTGAGATCTGTATTTAACATTTTTTGTTTTTTATTAAGTAAACAAGTAAATGGAAATCACCAGTTGTGCCTTCTAGCATTTTATGGGAATTCTCCTCTTAGTTGTTTCCTAGAGCAAGTGTCCCTATTAAATTTTCCCTTAAAGGCGAAGTACAAACAAAGCTTGTTTTGAATGTACTTCTCCTATAGATCACAGGAGTGCAGTTCGTTTTGCACTCCTGTGACCTGTTTTTAGCACACAGCGGGCTGAAGTCCGCTGTCTGCTAACATCACAGTGCTGTTCCAGGGTCGGGATCCGTGCACATGCCTGGATCGGCACCCGGCTCAGCCCCTTCCACAGCCCAGCTCTACAGTGAGCGAGGAGGGGGCCGAGCATAGAGCTGTTGACTGAGAGTCAGCAGCTCTCTGCTCAGGGAGCTGTGCAAACCCACTGATCTGCGGTATTAGATTGCTCGGTTCTCCGTGTCCGAGCCGGCGGGGGACAGATGTAGCATCGGACCGATGCTGCATCCACCTAGGTAAGTATGAATCTTAAAAAGAAAAAAAAAAATTAAGTCCATACTTCTCTTTTAACTCCTCTCCTGGGGACATCTTTAATGGTGCATTCACACCTGCGAATGCACCTGCACTCTGATTACATGCGAGAACACCAGCGGGGGTTCCAGCAATCAGCTGCATGAGTCAGCCACATTGAAAGTGGTGGAACGCCGCACACTCCCACTGCTAATCAAGTCCACTTGCATATAAACCCTCATGCAGTGATCACATGCGAGTGATCGGCCTTCGATGCAGGCTGGCAGCTGAGGTTCCCACATAATCGGAGTGCAGCTGCATTTGCAAGCGTAACAATAGTCACCAGAACAAATAGAGTGGTGAATTTCCCCAAAAGGGAAACAAAAACACTTTAACCACTTCAATACCGGGCACTTTTACCCCCTTCCTGCCCAGGCCAACTTTTAGCATTCAGCACTGTCGTACTTGGAATGACAATTCCGAGTCTGAAGCAGTATGGGTGGAAATGTACATGGGTGTGCGTAATACAAAGACTATCATTGGAGTTTGTTATAGATCTCCCAGTATTAATGAGGAGGTGGAGACTCAGCTCCTGGCACAGATTGAAAGGTCCGCAAGGGCTGGGACAGTGATAATATTGGGGGATTTTATTTTCAATATTTTATTAAAGTTTTCATGTCATAACATAGCATACATATAAGCAGTATGAAACAAACAGAAAAGGGCTTATAAACCATAACTTCATTAAAACTGGTTACCTTCAGTAGCAGTGAAGGGGCATACGGAAGTGGGGCCAGCTGTAGCCACAGAATAAATCAGTAAACATCACAAAGTAGACCCTCTTTAAATCCCAGCTCACGTTTTGCATGGCTCAGCTGTATGCAGGGTCCATGTGGGTTTATGGAACCCCAAGGAGTCACAAAGGGACGAATGGAGATGGCCATCCCAGAGAAAAAGAAGAGAAGAGAAAAGGGGAAAAGAAAGATGGCAAGTAAAAGGAAACAACATAGAGAGGGAGAGAGGAAAGAAGAGCACTTCAGGATTGCTAAGAACAATCTCCTGGTACCAATGATGCAGTAGTACTTATATAGCCTATACAGAGTGACCCATACAATCCCCCCACCGTCTACATTACATTAGCCGCCTGCCTTTATTCCGGTGTAACGAAAGATCGCGAGTCCGCGGTCTGTGACCACGCGGGACCGCGCCTCCAGCGGCGGGTGCGCGCTCGCTCCCTAGAGCCTCACAGGCTAGCGACGTATCCCTACGTCGCTTTGCCTGTGAGGGGCTGACCGCCGCAGTAAATAGTCGTGAGGCGGTCGGCAAGCGGTTAATAGTCGAGAAGATACCAGAGAGTTTAATAAAAGACCACATAGATGAGTTCTTGCTGGGAAACCATATTTTATATATATACTTGGATTTTGCAAAAACATTTGACACAGTTCCCCACACACGGCTAATGTGTAAGGTAAAGTCTACATGCTTGGAAAGATCAGTTTGTAAATGGATAGGAAATTGGTTCAAAGAAGGAATTCATAGAGTAGTGGTTAATGATTCTTACTCTGAATGGTCTAAGGTTATCAGGGGTGTACCTCAAGGTTCAGTGTTGGCACCCTTACTTTTTAATATCTTTATAAATGATATAGGGTCTGGGATTAAAAGTACAATTTCAGTCTTTGCAGATGACACCAAGCTTTGCAGTGGAATAACTTCCTTACAGGATGTCTCCAATTTACAAGCTGACCTCAATGCACCGTTTCATTGGGCAACTATGTGGCAAATGAGGTTTAATGTTAATAAATGTAAAGTTATGCACTTTGGGGCTAGGAATATGCATGCGGCATACATACTAGGGGGAGTAGAACTGTGGGAATCCATACCGGAGAAGGATCTGGGTGTTCTGTTAGATCCTAAGCTTAATAGCATGCAATGCCAAGCTGCGGTTTCCAAAGCAAGCAAAGTCCTTTCTTGTATTAACAGAGGCATGGACTGCAGAGAGAGAGATATAATTTTGCCCCTGTTCAAATCATTAGTAAGACCTTATCTGGAATATGCAGTTCAGTTTCGGGCACCAGTTCTTAACCACTTTACCACCGGAGGATTTTCCTGCTTTATGTCCAGGCCACTTTTTGCAACTCGGCACTGCGTGACTTTAACTGACAATTGTGCGGTCATGCAATGCTGTACCCAAACTAAATTTATGTCCTTTTTTCCCACAAACAGAGCTTTCTTTTGCTGGTATTTGATCACCTCTGCACTTTTTATTTTTTGCAATATTAATAAAAAAAGAGCGAAAATTTTGAGAAAAAATTACATTTTCAACTTTGTCTTTTAAAAAATATCCAATATACTCAATTTATTTCATATATTTTGGCCAAAATGTATTTAGCTACATGTCTGACAAAAAAAATCTCAGTGAGCGTATTTTTATTGGTTTGCGCAAAAGTTATAGCGTCTACAAACTATGGTGTAAATACTGGAATTTACGCAGCTTTAATTTCTGACTGCCTATCTCATTTCATGAAGTGCTAAAATGGCAGGGCAGTACAAAACCCCCCCCAAATTACCACTTTTTGGAAAGTAGACATCCTAAGGAATGTCCTGAGAGGCATGTTGAGCTCATTGAATATTTCATTTTTTTGTCACAGGTGTTTGAAAAATTATTAAAAAAAAAAATTATTTTTCTTTTACACAAAGTTGTCATTGAAATGATATATTGCTCACACATGCCATGGGTATATGTGTAATTAAACCCAAAATATATTCTGCTGCTTCTCCTGAGTACAGGGATACCACATATGTGAGACTTTTTGGGAACCTAGCTGTGTACGGGACCCCGAAAACCAATCCTTTCTCTGCCACCACCGCTACGTTTGAATGAGCCCAGCGGACGCTCGTGATTTTACAAATATCAATTATGACTTTAGAATAACCGTCTGTAACACACACACTCTCACCTCAGACAAGAATGTTTCAGATAGGTTAGCCTAAACAGTACAAATATAAATTATGACTTTAAAATAACCGTCTGTAACACACAGTAGCGCGCTTTCAGGAGGCAGGTTCGTTTGGGTCAAGTTGCGTTTAAGAGCTTAGAGACAAAGTTAACACTTTTCAAAATAAGGTTTAATTATAAGAAAGGTTAAAATTGGTGCGAATAAAAATATTTACAGAAAAATGGGTTACAAAGAAATAGAGACACAATACAGCAATTCAGAAATAGGAGAATAAAGAATGGAAATACTTGCATTAAACGGTCCTGGTATTACCTTTGTTTCAGAAGCTGAACAGGTATTATTGGTTCCCCTTGGGCAATGTTATGGCTTCGATGGTAGGATCAGAACTGCCTGCTCTCTCAGTTCCTGTGTTTTTGTCTGACCCTCCAGGGGGGCGTCACCAGAAGTACTCAGCCAATGGCTCTGAGTCTATAAACTGCTAAGTGACCTCCCGGTTTGACAGATTAATAAAAGCACTCATATCTTGAAATTTGAAATGGTTACATGCTTGAAACCGATATTTTATGGTCCGTTTTTGAATTGGCTTTCTACAGACACTAAACATGGGCTATCTCGGAATAACCCCTGACCTGTAAGGCATCTGATCGCTAGCTTGTCTTTCCTAGGCATGAAGGTGTCCGTGTTGGGTCTTAATTCGATTGGTATTTTATGGGGCACCCAAATATCTACTTTCTAGAGACATATCTTGCTTGGGTATAAAGTTAGTACATTTTGGGGTTAACTGTGTCATGTTCCGAATGACCTAGGAGCCATATTTTCTGTGACTTTTTGTTTACATGAAAAATTACTTTGAACCCCCAAACATTAT
Source organism: Pelophylax lessonae (assembly GCF_965119305.1). Taxonomy (NCBI): domain Eukaryota; kingdom Metazoa; phylum Chordata; class Amphibia; order Anura; family Ranidae; genus Pelophylax; species Pelophylax lessonae. The sequence goes on along the minus strand of NC_138768.1, from coordinate 494,567,562 downwards.
ATATTTTTTTTAAAGCAGAGGCCCTACAGAACAAAATGGTGGATGTTGCAATTTTTTTTGTCACACTGTATTTGCGCACACATTTTACAATTAAATTATATTTAATGCAAAAATACACTATATAATTCCTAATTGTTTGGTAAATTTTGAAATATGATCTTATGCCGAGTACATAGACACCAAACATGACATGCTTTAAAAATTGCGCACGCCCGTGCAGCGGCAACAAACTACGTACTGTTTTAAAAGCCTTTAAAAGTCTTTACAGGTTACCACTTTGGACTTACAGAGGAGGTCTACTGCAAGAATTACTGCACTCGACCTGGCGTTTGCGGCGATACCTCACATGCATGGTGCAATTGCGGTTTACATATGGCACTAGACCAATGCTTGTGTGCGCATGCGCGAGGGACAGGGGGCTTGATTTTTTTGATTTTGCTTTTTTATATTATTTTGACACCTTTTGCTTTCATTTTTTTTTTTAATCATTTTTATTGTTATCACAGTGAATTTAAATATCCCCTATGATATCAATCTGTAGTGAAAGGTACTCTTTTTTTTTTTTTTTTTTTTTTTTTTTTTTTCTTTTTTTTTTTAAATTGGGGTCTTTTAGACTCTAGATCTCTCCTCTGACCTTAATGCATCTGACCACACCAAAATTGGTGTGATAAAATGGTTTCCCAATTTCCCAATGGCGCTGTTTATTTCTGGCGAAACAGAAGTCATGAAATGCTCGTAGCTTCCGGTATCGTAGGCCATATTGATGATGGGAGCCATTCTCATCTCCAATCAGTTCTATGGTTAGATAACTGAACCACCGACTATACTCTCGGGTTAACCAGTGGCACAGGAGAGCCCGAGAAAAACCGTGGAAGGCGGCGGAAGGCGGCAAGAGGGGACGGGGAGTCCCCTCCCACTGCATGTAAAAGCAGTCTAGTGGCCAATTATCCGCTAGGATTGCTTTACATGTAAGCCGACCGCTGGCTGTAAAATACTATACCAAGATGATGCCTAAATCTGCAGGCATCATCCTGGTATAACCACTCAAAGTCCAGCAATGTACCAGCACATTGCTGGTCCTTGTTTGGCATATAGTGTAGTTTTTTTTTTTTTTTCATGCAGCCTGTGGACTGAACAAAAAATAAGAGAACCTAACATAAATCACCACAGGAATATTGTGTAGTATTACACACCATTAACCGCCCAACAGCCAAACCCACTGATTTAATGGTGGGTATACATGACAATATTCCACGTATACCTAAAGGTATTTTAACTGCAGTGGTGAAATCAGCCTACCACAGCTTCTGCCATCAGAGGTATCCATATATGCTGAGCGCAAACGATGTTTGTGTCGGAATATATAAAATCAGTGTGGCAGCCGACGGGTACCTGCAAGAGAAACAGGTTAACAAAAGAATGAAAAACAAAGTACAGTAAAAATACAGTAGGAAGTGTAGAAGAACATAAAAATAACTTAGACGACAACTATTTTTGGCTTTTTTATTTTGTTTTTATGTATTTTTTTTTTTTTTTCAACGTTAGAGTTCCAGGTTAGGGTCTCTCAAAATGACGATAGCCATCGAACATCTTTTGAGACCCTGTGTAAATGTGCCCTAAACTGTGCCATGCTGTATCCTACGCTAATAATCCACTAGTGTGTGGTAGCGATGGAAACAGTCACCGTGGAAAAGACCAGGTCGTCAGGACAATAATTACGGGTGTCGCGCCTAAATCCGCGCTTGCTGCAGACACGGCATCTTTTTTGGGTTATCTTTGGGTAGGGGTACTCGGGAGGAATTCTGGAAAATGCCTCTCATGCAGCCGACTCACTGCATCTGGTTGGGGAATTTGGGCAGGAGCACCAGCTGGATACAGAAGTTATAGTCGTGGACACAGAGGGACTTCTCAACAACCACACCGGTGACCGTAGTAATTTCGACTGCCGTGTCTGGGTGAATAGAGGACAGAACGAAAACGTTCCATTTGTCCCTCCACTTCACTGCAGGCAATTCATCGCACCTCAAGCAGGCTCTCTCCCCCAGGCTCAGTGGGGCACTTACTAGCCGTTGGCCGGCGATTAGATCGCATGGTGCCACAAGCGCCAATTTGCAATTGAAAGAGGTATCTAAAAAGTGGCACGCTTTAATAAAAATTGTCCACGTACAAGTGGTACCCCTTTCCGAATAAGGGTGACACCAAGTCCCAAACTATCTTGCCGCTGCTCCCTATGTAGTCTGGGCTGTCGGGGGGGGCTCCACAGAGCTATCTTTTCCCTCGTAGACACGGAAACTAACTGTATAGCCTGTGGCCCTGTCACACAGCTTGTACAGCTTGACCCCGTATCTGGTACGTTTGCTGGGGAGATACTGTTTGATAGCAAGGCGGCCAGTAAACTTAATCAGGGACTTGTCAACGCAGACATCTTGTTGGGGGGTAAACAAGGCTGCAAACCGGTGATTGAAGTGGTCTACGAGGGGCCGAATTTTGTGGAGCCGATCATATTCAGGGTCTCCCCGAGGACAACAGAGTTTATTGTCACTGAAATGCATGAACCAAAAAACTTGTTCGTATCGAGCCCTGGACATAGCAGCAGAGAACACGTGCATTTGATGAATTGGGTCAGTGGACCAATATAACCGCAATTCATTCTTTTTTGTAATGCCCATGTTGAAGGATAGGCCCAGAAAGATTTTAAAATCGGGAATCTTTATAGGATTCCAGCCGAATGGTCTGGCGAGGGGTGAATTTGGGTTGACGGTGATTAATTGTTGTGCGTATAAATTTGATTGATCCACAATAGATCTGAAAAGATCTTCAGTGAAAAACAGCTCAAAAAATGGGATTAAAACCAGCTGTTTCCACTTGGATTCCGGGTTGGGCAGTGAATAGGGGAAGTACTGGCGCTGTGGAATCTGTTGGCTGCCAATTAGGATATGCCAGCGCTTCAGGGAGGGCACTATGGGCTTTACGGGCCTGTCTTCGAATACGCGGTGGCTGCGGGCCACTACTCACGCTAGCCACCGCACCAGCTTCAACTGCACTTATGGGACTCGCCACGTCACAAAGTGTTACTGCAGTGCTGGTTGTACTAGGTCCAGGGTGTACTAGGCCGCTCATGCTTTCCAGATCACGAAAAGTGTGAGCGGCACTAGTACTGGCACTCTGCTGCATACGAGAAACATCCGGTTCTTGCATCTCAGCAACTCCAGAATGGGGTCGGGTACGCCTGACCTTAGCAGGGACCCCTCTGTCGCCGGAGCTATCTGTCAGGCAGCCGCTGCTGTCATCAGGTTCGTATACTGACCCTGATTCTGCAAGTGAGGCTTCCCCATCGCTCTCATCTGACATGGTCAGTATACTGTAAGCCTCTGCACTACTGTACCAACGTTTGGTCATTTTAGTAACTAAATCTACCGGTACAGTAGTGTGACTAACAGGTAAAAAAGAGCCTGGTTGTCGAGGACTATTTGGTCGCTACAAAAAAAACTGCTAGTGCTAGCAGAGATCAGGCCTGACTCTGCTAACGCAGTGGTTTTGTGTGATTTGTGTTTTCTGAAAGTGACAGTAATCTATTGATTACTGCACTTGCCTGGGTAGGGTGGGCTGGGCAGAGGGGCTAAACGCAGGTGCTGGCAGGAATCAGTGCTGATTGTGCAAACACTGCGTTTTGGGAACACTAAACTATGGGGACGCTAGTATAGATATTGATCTGTTTAAAACACTATACTAGTAATGGAGCTGTGTGTGTGTGTATGTGTATTAGTGTACTTGACTCTAACTGATGCTAAATAATGGTGGCGTGGTGGGACCCTGACGCTAACTAGCCTAAGTAGTGTCACCCGTGACACTAATACAGTTACATAGTTAGTGAGGTTGAAAAAAGACATCAGTCCATCCAGTTCAACCTATGATGTGTGTGTGTGTTTGCTTTTAACCGTACATCGTATACCCCTGTATGTTGTGGTCTCTAAGGTGCCCATCTAATAGTTTTTTGAAACTATCAATGCTCCCTGCTGATACGACTGCTTGTGGAAGAGAATTCCACATCCTTACCGCTCTTACAGTGAAGAACCCCTTACGCACTTTAAGGTTAAACCGCCTTTCCTCTAGTTTTAGTGAGTGGCCACGTGTCTTATTGTATCTCCTTTCTCTGAATAGTTTGTTCCTTATGCTAGGGTCGCCAGTACAGTATTTGTACATTGATATCATATCCCCCCCCTCAATCGTCTCTTCTCCAGAGAGAATAGGTTCAGTGCTTGTAGCCTTTCCTCATAGCTGATGTCCTCCATTCCCCTAATGATTTTTGTTGCCCTTCTCTGGACTTTCTCCAGTTCCAGCACATCCTTCCTGAGGACCGGTGCCCAGAACTGGACAGCATACTCCAGATGTGGCCGGACCAGAGTCTTGTAGAGTGGGAGAATAATCTCTTTATTTCTGGAGTGAATCCCCTTTTTTATACATCCCAGTATTCTGTTGGCTTTGCTTGCGGCGTCTTGGCTTTGCATGCCACTGCCAAGCCTGTTGTCTACCAGTACCCCCAAGTCCTTTTCCATCCTAGACTCACCCAGAGGTTCCCCCCCTAGTGAGTAGTTTGCTTTCTGGTTTCTGGCCCCCAGGTGCATTACTTTACATTTTTCAACATTAAACCTCATCTGCCATGTAGTTGCCCACCCCGTTATTTTGTTCAGGTCCGCTTGCAAGGTTTCCACATCCTGCATAGAAGATATTGGCAAGCCTAGTTTAGTATCATCTGCAAATACTGAGATTGTACTGGATATCCCCTCCTCTAGATCATTTATGAATAAATTAAACAGGATTGGTCCCAGGACAGAACCCTGGGGGACCCCACTTTCCACACCCGCCCAAACCGAGTACCTCCCATTATTAATCACCACCCTCTGGACTCTCCCCTGGAGCCAGTTCTCTATCCAGGTACTCGCCTTATGGTCCATACCTACCTTCCTTAGTTTGTACAATAAGTGTTTGTGAGGAACGGTGTCAAAGGCCTTTGCAAAGTCCAGATACACCACATCCACAGGCTTTCCCTTATCTAGGTGGCAGCTCACTTCATCGTAGAAGGTTAATAGATTGGTTTGGCAAGAACGATTTTTCATGAATCCATGCTGATTACTACTTATCACTGTATATAGTAATCACTGTATATAGTGAACACTGTGACAGGGCAGTGAAGGGGTTAACTGGGGGAGATCAAGGGGTTAAACCTTTATAGGGGACAGATGGCGGGTGGCCTAAACCCATTTGGGCTTAGCGCAAGCGCAAATTAGGGTCACAAGTGACACTAAATACAGTGATCATTATTTACCTATATACTGTATTTAGTGCACAGAGTGATAGGGAGTGAAGGGGTTAACTGGGGGTGATCAAGGGGTTAAAACTTTATTAGGAGATAGATGGCAGGTGCCCTAACCGTATTTGGGCCTAACGCAAGCGCAAATTAGGGTCACAAGTGACACTAATACAGTGATCAGTAAAAGATCTGTATACCACTGTATATAGTGTTCACTGTGAGGGGTTTGGGGGGTGATCAGGGGTGATCAAGGGGTAAAATGTGCCTATGTGAGGTAGTGTCAGTGTAGTGTTTGGGGGAACTCACGTTTTTGATGTCTCTCTTTCTTCTCCTGGAACCGAAAGGGCTCCAGAAGGGAAAGTTACATCACTTCCCCTGCCTGTGTTTACATTACACAGGCAGGGGACATGATGCCATTGGCTGGAACCGATCACCAGATCCAGACCAAAAATCATTGGTCTGTATCTGGTGACCGGTTCTCTGCCGAATCAGACCGGGAGCGGCGCGTGGGAGCGCGCCCTGCGAGCCGTGATCGCGCCCGACGTACGTCTACGTCGCTGGACGATATCGAGCCACTTTGCTGCAGTACCAGCTCAGTGAGCGGTTGGCAAGTGGTTAAAAAGGATATTGGGGAAAGTGCAGAGAAGGGCAACCAAACTGGTAAGAGGCATGGAGGAGCTCAGCTATGAGGAAAGATTAGAGGAACTGAATTTATTCTCTCTTGAGAAGAGGAGATTAAGGGGGGATATGATCAACATGTATAAATACATTAGGGGTCCATAGTGAACTTGGTGTTTGAGTTATTCACTTTAAGGTCAACACAGAAGAAGACAAGGGGGCACTCTTTACGCCCAGAGGAAAACTGATTTCATCTCCAAATACGGAAAGGTTTCTTCACTGTAAGAGCTGTGAAAATGTGGAAAAGACTCCCTCCAGAGGTGGTTCTGGCTAGCTCACTAGATTCCTTTGAAAAAAGGCCTGGATTCTTTCCTGGGTGTACATAATATAAATGGGTACTAATATTTATAGGTAAAGTTTATGCAGGGAATATCCGATTGCCTCTCGGGGATCAGGAAGGAATTTTTTCCCCTGCTATAGCAAATTGGATCATGCTTTGCTGGGTTTTTTTCGCCTTCCTCTGGATCAGCTGCGGCAATAGGATTGTGTATATGGGATTGTATAGTTGGGTCTTAACAGCTTCTTTTTTTTTTTTTTTGGTTGAGCCAGATGGACTTTTTTCAACCTGACTTAAGTGCCGGTTCACATTTGTGCGATGCGGGAACGCTGCAAATATACAGCGTCTTCCCGCATTGCATCCGCACCCCTGGCAGTTCACACTGCCATATGTGATACGCTGGGGGTGTCAATTAAAGGTTAACGACACCCCCAGATCAGATCACATATCGCAGTGCGATCTGAAAGTTTGCACAGAATCGGATCGCACTAGTGTGAACCACCATGCGATCCGATTCTGCTGCGGACCAAAAAAAGGGTCCTGTGCGTCTTTTAGTGCGATTGCGGTGCGAATTCAGCCATACAAAATGTATGGCTGAATTTGCACCGCACAGAGATCGCATGTAATTTTAGGAGCAGTGCGCTCCGAATTACATGCGATCTCTGTCATCGCACAAATGTGAACCGGCACTTACTCTGTAATTGCGGGGTCATGCAACACTGTACCCATAAGACATTTTTGTTGACAATTGTTGACAATTTGTTGACAATTTATTCTGTGATATCTCCTTTGTGAAAATAACCCAAATCAGTGTTTATTTCATCTGTAGGAAATTTATAGAGTTGTCAAGCTATGGTGTGTGTGGTACAGATGGGCTGTAATTGGCTTGTCTGTACCATGTGTTTACTGTGACCAATCACAGCTAGCAACACAATTGTATACAATGGATGGCATATAAGGATGCCATCCATTGTTTACAACTGTCATTTGATTCGCTATGATTGGTCACAGCTATCACATGGTACTGGCAGCGGGCCGGTACAGTGATCTGTCATTGGCCGTGTCTGATAGACACAGCCAGTGACAGATTGTGCCGTTGCACTGCCCCACATCTGGGATAATGTCATATGACGTCCCCTCAGAACAACCGTGCTTATTAAAGGATAAGTTCACCTTTTATAACATGTTACACCCACATTTACGGTGTAACATTTTAATGCTGCAGCTGCCCCTTCACTCCCTGTGTCAGCAGGCTGGTGTGTTCTCTACATGCTTGCTGTCACAATTTACAAATGTGGCTGTGCTGAGCTCCGCCCACGTCATTTATTCACAGTGTTCTGTGAATGCGAATCTACTAGTACCGACTGCTGCAAAAGCTCAATGAATTGCTAGGGTGCTGTTAAGCACTCTGGGTTTTGTTCATTGAGTCTTCCTGTCTTTCTGTAACTGCCTGCTTGTATGAGCAGACAGCATACACTGACAGTCTGCAAGAACCCTGCATTATGTAGATTGCAGGTGCAATGCTTTGCAGGCTCCGAATAGAAAAAAAAAAAAACAATATGCACATTTCTCTTTCGTTCATTTACGGACACAGTTCTTTATCTTCTTGACCATTGGATTATACTGCCCCTACAGGAGTAGGACACTAGGCAGGAAAAAGCTTGACTACACCTATAGGGCAGTCCCAGGGTGCATACTCCCACTCTCAGCTATAGGCACTCCTGTCTAGTCGGGAGTAAGGACCTAGTTCCTTGCTGGGATCTCTGGTCCTGGCAATTTTTTTTCCTTTTTTTTTTAAATCAGAAACAAAGTTTATTTAAGAAAACAAGAGCTTACAGGCTTCACAAAACATACACTTCTGCAACTAAAGGATAGACAACCAAATAGCATGAGTAAGACATTCCCAGAAGAACAGACCCCCATCAAAATACAGTCAGCCATGCTTACAAATTCCCAGGGCATACCATGTAGTCCCCCCTCCCCCCGCCTCCCATCCAACAGCAATTGGGACAGGGCATTACTGTAGCAAACGATCAAGAGTCAAGTCTGCGGGGGCCAAACCCCATTGTGCCAGTCACCCACCCCAAATTTTTTCATATCTGAGCGGGACACCTCTATGTTGATATATCATGCGTTCACATCGCAGAGTGGCACCCATGGCATGTACCAACATCTCCAGCGAGAGAGGGGACGGGGACGTCCAGTGCTGCAAAATAATCTTCCGGGCTTGAAATAGTGCCCTAGATATTGCCATTCTAACGTTGACGTCCGAATATTCTTCCAGCATACCAAGAAGGCACGGCTTCGGATCAACCGGTACAGACAGGAGATATGCAGCATTAACTGGTCCGAACCACCGCCGTACAGTACCTGTGGAGCCTGAGGCAACGCCACAGGAGATTAATGAGATCCCCACAATGCCTGTTACATCTGGTACACAATAAATCCGTCCTTAGGCCCATCCTATGGAGTCGGAGAGGGGTGCGATGCACCCTGAGGAGTATGTAAAGTTGCGAGAGCCGCTGCGCAACACTTAAAGAGCAATGTCGCACCGACTCTAGCGCTTCGTCCCACTGGTCGTCTGTAAGGTCCCCAACATCTGTTTCCCATTTAGCCGGGCTGGGATATTTGTCCAAATAGTCACTTAACAGCATTGTATAACACTCAGAAATTAACCCCTTAGTAGAATCATAGTATTTCATCAAGGAGAAAACCAGAGTCGGGGACAGTTCCGGGCACAGCAGAGCGGACTGTATTCTGAGCTGTTTTACCTTGGCCCAGACTTTGTGTATCAATCTATAAGTGGGAAATAGTTTGTTGGACTTCAGAAACCATTGCGATTCAAGGGCCCCAGGGATGGTGTCTGTGGCAACCTCATGAAGCATGACCCCTAGGGTAGAATCCCTGTTGTTCCGGTCCCGCACCCTGAGGGCCCCCAGTAAGTGTTGCATCTGTGCCGCCAGATAGTAAATCCAGGGGTTAGGGAAGGCAAGCCCTCCCCTATCCTTGGGCCTGTACAGTTGCTCTAACTTAATCCTAGACACGCCCGACCGCCACAGCAAGGACCGAAAAATTATGTTCACCAGCCGAAACAATTTCAGCGGGATGACTACCGGTGTATTATGCAGAAAGTACAATAGTTGGGGCATTAAGATAATTTTCACCATATTTGCCCGCCCAGCCATCGAGAGCCATAGTTTAGACCAGATAGCGACCTTGTTCCTAAACCGCGTCAGGAGTGGGAATATTTTCTTGCGACAATAGTCAGTGATGGTGGCCGAGATAACTATACCCAGGTATTTAAATTGCTGCACCACCGGTACAGGGCAAAAGGTGGCCAACTGGGGATCCAGCCCCTGATCTAATGGCAACAAGGCCGACTTTGACCAGTTGTTGGTAAGACCAGAGAAGCCAACAAAAGCCGTAATGATATGCATCACTGCCTGTAAAGAGGGTCCTGTGTCTCCCAGGAGCAGCAGCATATCATCAACCTACAAAAGTATCTTTTCATGCAATGTCCCATACTGAAAGCCCACCACCGAGGCACTGTCCCTGATTTGTGCCGTCAGGGGCTCTATGGCCAGGGCGAACAGTAAAGGGGACAAAGGGCATCCCTGCCTAGTCCCCCTCTCCAAATGAAATGGTGCTGATTGCCTGCCCCCCTCCCGGATCACCGCCAGCAGAGCCTGGTAGAGGAGGCAAACCCAAGCTATAAACGTGGGACCAAAGCCAAATTTTTTTAACACCGCCCATAGGTAAATCCCATTCCACACTATCAAAAGCTTTGTTAGCGTCAATGGACAGAAGGGCTCTGGAGCCCTCATTGTCGGCCCTGGTCTGCATATTGATATACAATCTGCGGAGATTAACAGCCGTGGATTTGTTGCGCATTAATCCTGCCTATTCGGCGTGAACAATGGTAGCGACCACGATGTTCAACTGACGAGCAAGAACCTTGGCCAGGATTTTGTCTGATTGCAGTAAGGAAATGGTCTATAGGAGTTAGGGTGCAGGGGGGGTTTGTCCGTTTTCAGAAGCAGAATAATACTGGCCCCTGACATAGACGGAGGCAACTGACCACAACGAAGAGCCTCATTAAAGACCCGCAGCAGCCGTGGCAGTAAGGTGTCCGAGAAGGCTGGTACACCTCCATAGGCAACCCGTCGTCCCCTGGGGCCTTAAAGGTAGGAAAATTACTGGCCGCCTCCTGTAGCTCCTCCACTGTAATTGGAGCATCCAATTTCGCCCTATGTACGGCCGACAAAGCAGGGAGATCCACCTCTCACAAGTATTCAGCCAGCTCCGGGGCACCATAGGCGACCCTGCAGGAGTAGAGCTCGGTATAAAAGTGAACTAATTCTGCCATAATCGGCTCCGAAGCGTTGACCAGGCTGCCTGAGGGCAAGCGTAGAGCTCCTATAGCCGGAGCCGTGGGGCGCACATTTACAAGTTTCGCCAGGAGACGGCCAGTCTGCTCCCCCTTCTCATAGAAGGTAACCTTGGAAAAACACCTTTTTCTTTCCGCCCTGGATGAGATAAAGGTAGTCAATGCGTCCTGTGCTGACAGCCACGATGCCTTAGAGGCATCAGTGGGTTGGCTCACATACTCTTCCTCCCGGTCCCTCACATGTTTATTCAGGTGTTCCTCCCACTCCCGAGTAGAGGTCTTGACCTTATTAATCATAGCAATAAACACTCCCCGCAAATAGCACTTAAACGCATCCCATTGGGTCAAAATATCCGGGTACATGTCATTATCCAAAAAGAAATGAGCCATAGCTCTAGTTATGGGACGTAGATGAAAAAGGCGCTGGTGATCTTTTATATTTACTGGAATAAAACTTGTTCAGGGTAGCACGTGTATTAAATATGTATTAGAAGTGCTTATTAGTGAATAAATTATTATAATTAAAGGTAATAGATATATTTTAAAGTGCACAACTCAAAATTAAAAAATATTTCTGTTGCTTATTGGTAAATAAATATATAAATAGTTATATATAAATAAATAAATAAATATATTGTACATGCAACAAGCAAATCAATTATATAAATATATAATATTCCGTGCAGCAAGCAAATAAAAGTGCTTAATAGTGTTAAAGGGATCACAGGCGTTGGGAGTCATTGTGACTCATTGGAAGCTGGTAAGAGGCCACGTGTGTCACACCCCACCACCTGAAGCACTTTAAGGAGCATATTTTTTGCACGAATTGCAGAGACACTTGCTATATAATTATTTTTCACTGGAGAGCACGAATATATCTGCTTATATTTGATGAGTTTTTTATGCACGCACTATTAAGCACTTTTATTTGCTTGCTGCACGGAATATTATATATTTATATAATTGATTTGCTTGTTGCATGTACAATATATTTATTTATTTATTTATTTATATATAACTATTTATATATTTATTTACCAATAAGCAACAGAAATATTTTTTAATTTTGAGTTGTGCACTTTAAAATATATCTATTACCTTTAATTATAATAATTTATTCACTAATAAGCACTTCTAATACATATTTAATACACGTGCTACCCTGAACAAGTTTTATTCCAGTAAATATAAAAGATCACCAGCGCCTTTTTCATCTACGTCCCATATTTTATATTGTTTTCACAATTAAAAGGGCAGCAGGTTCAGATATATCTTTAAAAAGAGCCAGGCGCCTTCCTATAATTTGCTATTGATAGCTCTAGTTATATTACTATCAGATGGGAAAAGCTTTAAACAATATGCATTGAAATGCCATGGGACTTTGGGCAGGGACGATTTAGGTCTCAACTCGATCCAACAGATCAGGGGCGAGTGGTCAGAGACACCCCGAGGGGCATACTGAATTTTAGACACCGTCTCCAAAGACTGGGGCGTACCCACACACATCTATGGGAGACAAAGACCCATGTGTCTTGGAGTAACTAGACTAGAAAATTGGGTTGCGACAGGGTGTCTGATCCTCCACACATCCACCCAAGACATTTCTCCCAGAAAACAGGCCAATGGGGTACCACGGGCGCCCGGCCCTACACTAGGAGGTGGGTGTCTGTATCTGGAGGGATCCAGCACCCTGTTGAAATCCCCCAGGACATACAGCAATGCATGGGGCTTGTCTAAAGTAAATTTCACCATCTCCCTCAACACATACAGTGAGAAGGGAGGCGGGATATACACCATAGCCAGCACACAAATACGTGAATATAAGTTGCAGTGCAAAAATATAAATCTGCCCTCTGGGTCACACAGTTTCGACAGTTCCTGATAGTCCACAGACCTATGAACCAAGACACAGACCCCCCTAGAAAAGGATGTATGTGTAGAGTGGTAAATCTGCCGTGCCCAAGCATACCGAACACATCTGACCATGTCTGCAGTGAGACGAGTCTCCTGAAGACCAATAATGGTTGGGTGGTTTGTGAAGGGGTAGTAATATATGAAACATAAATTACAAAAGTGCGCTAAACAAAATGATGAGAACACAAATGTTCATGTGAAGTGTCTGCTGTGCCAGCAGTGAGTGCACAACCTTTATATCCAAAAGAATATAAAAAAATATAAAAAAATATATAAAGTCTTTCAGTCCAAAAATGGAGAAGGTTGGGGAGTGATGGGAGGTGGGTGGGGCCTCTTCCCAGACTGTGATCCAAAGTGAATGAAAGTAAACTCAAATGCACTGTGAACACCCAGTGATAGGAGTGGACTCTTACCACAATATGGAGAGATGTGAGTATATACTGTATATATCCGGAGGTCCAAACTGCTCAATTAGATGATACGATTCTCAGGAGGAATAGATCAGCCAACTGCTTCCAGATTGAGGGGATCTGTAGGCTTCCAAGCAGGGGGATAATGCCCCACCCACCTCCAATCACTCCCCAACCTTCTCCATTTTTGGACTGAAAGACTTTATATATTTTTTATATTTTTATATTTTTTTATATTCTTTTGGATATAAAGGTTGTGCACTCACTGCTGGCACAGCAGACACTTCACATGAACATTTGTGTTCTCATCATTTTGTTTAGCGCACTTTTGTAATTTATGTTTCATATATTACTACCCCTTCACAATTAATTTTTCTTGCAGTGCTGCTTTCACCTTCTTTATCCTGCCACTAGGTTCGCGCACCTATTTTCCTCATTTATAACAATGGTTGGGTGGTACTTGCGCAGGACAGAATTCACCATAGCCTGTTTCAAGGGATCACTCAACCCCCGGAAATTCCCTGAAACCAAAGGTACATTAGACATAATCCATACTGTTCGCAATCATATATAGGGCAAGGAAAGCGAAAATGCGACCCGCAGGCGTGCAAGGGGACAGGATGCCTCGGTCCACATCCACATCAGGGAACTGCCCTCATCACATTCTAGTTGGAGCCATCCAGCCTTAATAGGCAATCGGTAAAAGTCTCCGGAAAAGAAAATGAGGGCCACCCCCTTTTGGGGGTACGTGGGCAGAAAGCCAAAATGACAGCTAGCTCGTATTCAGCGGCAGCTGGAATCTTCAGGGGTCAGCCACCTCACGCTGCCGCATCCTCAGGGACAGCTCGATGACATCTAGCCAGTCCGCAGCCTCACCCGCCGTGTTGAAGAAGTGGGTCTGACCCCGAGCAGTAACCCGCAGACGGGCAGGGTAAAGCATGGCGTAGTGCAATTGGACCCTCTGCAGGCGTTGCTTGACCTCCTGGAACTTGGCCCTATTCTTCTGTACCTCCGCCGAGAAGTCTGGATAGATGGATACCCGAACCCCATTATACTTAAGCAAAGCCTTCTCCCTAGCTAGCCGTAGGGCCTTTTCACGGTCACGGTAGTGCAGCAAATGTGCCAGCATAGGTTGGGGCGCATTGCCAGGAACAGCCCTTGTAGGGGTACTGTGGGCCCGCTCCACAGCAAACGGGTTAAAATGCCTCCCTGCCAAAGGTCTCCAGAAGCCAGTTCTCAATCAACTCCGTGGGGTCTCTACCCTCCACCTTCTCAGGAAGCCCCACAATTCTGATATTATTGCGCCTAAGGCAGTTTTCAATGTCATCGGTTTTGTCTTGAATGACTCTGGCCAGGGAGGATGTAGCTCAGGCTTCAGTAATAATAGAGGGCAATCTATCTTCCACCTCACTAATGCGCCCCTCAACAGCAGTAGTGCGCTCCCGCATTTTTTGAAGATCATGTCGAAGCATGGAAACCCCCCAGCATCTCCTTCACTGTATTAACCGATGCTGTGCATTGCTGTACCGCAGCAAGTATCTGGCTCAGGGTGGGCTGAGGGTCTCCCTTGTCCAGGCCGTCAGGGGATGTACAAAGAGCAGAGTCAGTGTCCATGCCTGCTTCCATAGACCGCATGGCGTCGCTCCCCTCCTCCCCGTCATTATGAACACTGGTCACCTGGGCGTATGTGAGCTTCTGGGCATAATATAACATGTCCTTAGTGCCCTCCTTGCGGGCTGATTTGCCGGCCTTACCGCTCTGTTCCTTCCCCTTGTCCGAGGTGCGCGGCGTCCCTTTCTGTGCTCCAGACGCAGCGCCATGTTGGGCCTCCGAGGCCGCACCGTCTTCCCGGCTTTTCTGGGTCATCCTGGCTCGGATCGTTGCGCTAAGCGTATCCGGTGGGTCCCCGGAGGGTGAGAAAGAAGTCTGCAGCAAGTACTTGCGGATCGGTGACTGGAGGAAGGATCAGAGACAGGGTAATATGCGGGAGCTCCGTGATGCGCGTCCTCTCACATGCCCTGCTTGGCCATGCCCCCAATTATTTTTCCTTTTAAATGGAACTTTTCCCTACCTTATTTTGTTCCTGTGAGAATCTACAATCAACTGCCAGACTGGGCGATGGACTGGATAATCTAGATCCAGAGGGTCCCCCCAGTTTGGCCAGCGAGTGTGCACAGGCCTCAGTTCCGCGCTAGGTCGGTTGCAACATAGCCCCACTGGACGGGGGCTGCCCTGCGAGTTAAACGTCTCGTGAGGGCAAATACGACCTGGCCTCGTTCTAAGTCGCAGCGTTCCTCCTGGGCGACAGCCACCCACATCCCGATGGAGCAGTTGTCTGTCCGGTGCCCACTCTGTTCCTGGTTTGGTGAGTAGCTGTCCCCCCTCCTACCCCTGGAGGGTTGTGGGGTGGACATGGGCCCCTCCCTGGAACTGTTGGACCCCCGAGTTCCCTTCCTTCTCATGCTGTGCCCTCCCCTTTCTTTCTCTGTGTTCCTCTGCGGAATTGGTATCCCTCCTTCCCTCCCATGGGGTGGCCATACCGCTTGGGTCGGTTTGCGGTGTCAAACTGGTGAGGGGGGGGGCCGCCAGCAAGCAAATGATTGACTGTACCTGGTGGGGGCTCCTGCCAGGTCCCTTCTTCCTGCTGGGGTCTCGGGAGCCGCGTGGTGCTGCCATTTTCTTGTAACCTTTTGTGCTGTAGATCGGCGGCCATGTTTGTGTAGCCTCAGCGGCCATTTTCTTGTGGTTTTCTCATTGAAAATAGCGGTAGCCATGTTTTTGAAGCTATATGGGTGGTGATTTTGGCAGTGGGAGCCCCCCTTCATCCCCTAATGCTGACTCCTGGATCTTTCTCTTCCTGATCGCCACATGGTGTGCAGTTAGCTTGGAGCTGTATGTACCTGATCTGTGGTGGTAAGTTATTGTGGGGTCCTATAGCAGCAGTGGTGCTCTGTGCTTGGTCCTGTGGTTCCACCAGCGCGGTGGGGGTGCCCCTAGAAGTGTTATAAACTTTTATGTGTGGATACCCCCCTCTTCACTAACTGAGTCCCGGGAGCACAATTCCCCACCTGATCCCCTCGCAGAGGCTGCTGGGCTCTCCGGGCAAGGTGGATTTGGTCCTGGGAAAACGGGCTAGAAAAAGGCGTCCCCCGCCTTCACCTGCTTTATCTGTTTAATCAGATCCTGCATCTGATTCGGCCACTGCTTATGCAAGTTACCCTTCTGGGTCTGCGTTCACGTACCCTGCATGCTCAGATAGTGAGAATGATTCCTCTGCTCCTCTAGCCGTGCATGAAAAGGCGCTGGTGGATCGGCTGATTGTGTCAGTGCATGAAACTTTAAAGACACAAAACAATGGGGTTGTCCAGAATGCACTTTTGTGGTCCCCAAGCGTTTTGCGATGCGGTATCCTTATGAGGATACCCTGCTTAAAAAGTGGATGAACCCACCTGTAGTGAACTCACCGATTTCCAGGTTAAATAAAGCCACCTTCATTCGGGTTGAGGAGTTCCCGGCATTTAAAGATCCAGCTAATAGGAGGTCGAATGCTCTGACCTGCCATATGTTCATTAGCTGGTTTGGCACTTAGGCCGGTATTTACTATTGCCCTGGTGTCGCAAACTCTGGCGGATCAGTTGGTCCAGGGGCTACAGTTTGTCTGTGATGCCTCTTTGGATATGGCTCCTTTGATTTCTAGACTGTTTGTCTCTGCAGTGGTCCTTCGGCGTATTATCTGGCTGAAATGCTGGTCTGCGGACCAGTTGTCTAGGAAGGCCTTATCTGGTCTCCCATTTGTGGGGGATCGCCTGTTTGGAGTTTCCTTGGATGACATTATTAAGGGCCTCACAGGGGACAAGAGTACTCTCCTTCCGCAGGCTTCCAAGGACAAGGAGCCCCATCCTAGACGGGGGCCATTCTTCTTGGCTCATAAGAGGCTTTTTCATCCCTCGGGGTCTCAAGACAAGGGATCTAAGCCCTTCAGGGCCTCCACCAGAGATTCCAAGAGGAACTGGTCTGGCAAGCCACGATTGGGCTCTTCCAGACCTGCGGAAAAGGCTTCCTGTGCATGAAGGGGCACCCTCATCCGTATCTGGGGTTGGGGGGATATCTTCACTGGTTTCGGGATCTGTGGACCTTCCTGGTACAGGATAAGTGGACCCATGAATTCATTCTGTTGGGCTACAATATCGAGTTTTGGTCTTATCCTCCGAAAAGATCCTTCCCTTCCAACCTGCGCTTGCCCCCAGATCGCTTCTGGGGTCTCTTTGGGGCAGTGCAAGACTTGTTACTTCAAGGTGTGATTGTCCCGGTTCTGACTTCAGAATATTTTCAGGGGTTTTACGCAAACCTGTTTACATTTCACAGGAAGGGAGGCAAAGTACGTCCAATTCTGGGCCTCAAGGCTCTAAACTGCTTTGTGCGAGTACAGAAGTTCCGAATGGATTCCATTTGCACGGTAGTGTCGTCCCTACATCTCGCTTCTATCGACATCAAGGACGCCTACCTTCATATTCCAATATGTGCCGGTCACCAGCGCTTTGCTGTGAAGGAGGAGTATTATCAGATTGTGGCATTACCCTTTGGTCTCGCCTCAGCTCCTTGGGCCTTCACGAAAGTGTTGGCCCCGGTACTAGCATTGTTGCGTCAGCGGGGGATCGCGGTACTGGGGTACCTGGATGATCTACTAGAGTCTCCGACTGCTCTAAAGGAGATTACTCTGCGAACACTGAGGGAGTTCGGTTGGATTCTGAACCTTAAGAAGTCTGCTCTGGTTCCGTCCACACGACTGGACTATCTGGGTCTGACTCTGGACTCGGCCTCAGCCAGAGTGTTCCTTCCTCTTTAAAAACTCCAGAAATTGCAGGCGGCAATCCAGCTTCTGTTGTCCAGCAGACGGTCATCCCTCCGGGCTTGCATGTGGGTGCTGGGCCTGATGGTGTCTACCTTTTTGAGGTGGTTCCGTTTGCACAGTTATACACGAAATCTCTGCAAAAGGAGATCCTGGTGAAATGGGACAAGAATCCTCAGTCTCTAGAGAATCTGATCCTGTTGAGCCGGGGTACGAAAGGGTTCCTGATCTGGAGACTTCATTCTCCGGCACTTCGACAGGGAAAATCCTTTCTCCCCCTGTACTGGAAGGTTGGCACCACGGATACCAGCCTATCTGGGTGGGGAGGCCGTCCTCGGCACAAATGGTGCTCAGGGGGTACTGGTGTACTGGTACTCCAAGCGATCAGACTTTGTCTGGATCATTGGACAATTCGTCTTCAGGGGTGTCCAGTACGCATTCAATCGGACAATGCCACAGCCAAGGCCTATGTCAATCACCAAGGGGGCACAAGAAGTGCCCTGGCGGCTCAAGAAGTATCCGGTATTTTAAGGTGGGCAGAATGATTCGTTCCAGCCCTCTCTGCTGTACACATTCCGTGGTGGAAAATTGGAAAGCGAATTACCTCAGTCGACAGGCGTTGGACCAGGGGGAATGGTCGCTTCATCCTGAGGTGTTTCATCGGTTGTGTCTCCAGTTGGGGTATTCTCGAGGTGGACCTATTGGCCTCTCGTCTCAACAGGAACGTACAGAGGTTTGTGGCACAGTCTCTGGATCCTCTAGCCGATGCCACAGGATCGAGGCGGAAGGGATTCCGGTTATTCTGGTGGCTCCAGACCTAGCCTCACCATTTTTGGTACACCAATCTGGTACGACTGGTCGCCAATGCTTCTTGGAAAACCCCCTCTCAGGGAAGAACTGCTGTTCAAGGGTCAATCTCCCATCCTGCTTTACAGTCGCTGGCTTTAACACCTTGGCTGTTTCTCCAGGGAGTTTGACACTTGGCTCCTCCAGTGCAGTCTCCATTGCCGCCATGGGACTTCAATTTGATGCTGTCAGTTCTTCAGAAAACTCCTTTCGAAAGTCTTTGGGAGGTTCCCCTACTTGCGTTGTCCCAGAAGGTGGCCTTTTTGGTGGCAAAGTTTTGCAGGTTGCGGAGCTCCAGGTTACCTGGTTGGCTACGGTTTAGCTTTGGGAATTTTTTCTTGCTGTATCCACCCCTCATGTTTGACACTGCTTTAGGATGTCCCAATGGTCAAGAAGATAAGAGGCAAAGAAAATGGGATTTTTGACTTACCGTGAAATCCATTTCTCTGATGTTCATTGACGGACACAGCACCCACCCCTCTGTGGAGTTGGCTTTCTTCTGACAATGCTTGTAACAAAACTGAGTGCCTATAGCTGAGAGTTGGAGTATACCCCCTGGGACTGCCCCATAGGCGTAGCCAAGCTTTTTCCTGCCTAGTGTCCTACTCCTGTAGGGGGCAGTATAATCCAATGGTCAAGAAGATAAGGAGCTGTGTCTGTCAATGAACATCCGAGAAATGGATTTTATGGTATGTCAAAAATCACTTTTTTTTTTTTTTTTGCCAGCATAAATGTGCATTTTTTTTTTTTTTTTAATGGTGAACGCATCCTTTAAGGTGGTAGTAAAGTCCTTTTTTTGTTTTTTCCTTGTACCTACAGAGTTACCTGTAGGTACAAGCCTTCACCACCTGCATGGCATTAGCGTAAAGAGGCAGGCAGGGCCCAGCCTGTATGGGCACCTTTGCAGCACTGGTTTAATGACCTCTCGCACCTGGAAAAAGATTTACTGCGGCAGGCAGCCGCTCCTGGGCAAAGCGACGTAGGTATACGTTGCTCGCTTTCAGGAGCCAGCGGGGAAGCCGATGTGTGTCAGGCGTCTCCGATTGCCGCCTGACACCCACGATGGTTCCCCGCTGAGAGAGGACGACGGTCGGCTGTTGTAAACACAGGCGACCGTCCTTCTCCCTGGGATGATCATAGAGCTCATGTGAGCCTGCTATATAGGATCACATTATTACAGTAACAGTGCATATTTTTAGCACTGATTACTGTAGTAATGTCACTGGTCCCCCCCAAAAGTGTCAAAAATGTCAGTTAGGGTCAGATCTGTCCACCGCAATGTCGCAGTCTTGCAAAAAATCACAGATCGCCACCATTACTATTAAAAAAAAAACAATAAAAATGACATAAATCTTTCCCGTAGTTAGTAGACGTGATAACGTTTGCGCAAACCAATCAAAATACGCTTATTG
This sequence comes from Pelophylax lessonae, assembly GCF_965119305.1. Lineage (NCBI taxonomy): Eukaryota > Metazoa > Chordata > Amphibia > Anura > Ranidae > Pelophylax > Pelophylax lessonae. The sequence goes on along the minus strand of NC_138768.1, from coordinate 494,547,478 downwards.
CAATTTTTTTTTTTTTTTTTGGGAATGTCATATAGCAGAATGTGAAAATATTTTATCTTTTATTTTTTCAAAATTGTTGCTCTTTTTTTGTTTTTAGCGCAAAAAATAAAAATCGCAAAGGTGATCAAATACCACCAAAAGAAAGCTCTATTTGTGGGAAAAAAAAGGACGTAAAGTTTGTTTGGGTACAGCGTAGCACGACCGCACAATTGTCCGGTCTTAAAGTGGTTAAAGGAATGAAGTGGGTGGGGGATGCTGGATCACTGCACTGTGTGAGATCAGAGGGCAGCTCCGCAGTGTGTTGTCAGGACATGGCAGCTTAGTACATCTGAACTCCAACACACAATAAGAAAATGCATATTCTATACTGCATAATAAGTAAAAAAGGGTGATTTCTAGTGGGCTTCATGACTGAAGTGATTTGAAACCAGACAAATCTTGCAACATTGTTGATTTCTCTTGAACTAATGCATACAGATTTTTTCAACTTTGTACAGAATTCATTAAAGCCTGTCTAAGCTCAAAACCAAGATTGCTAGTCATTGGTGTTATGGCTGCTAAACTGCTAGTTTACACAAGATAGCTAGGAAGGAAGATATTGCTCAGTGCAGCTAACAGAAAGTGACCAGGGTATTTCTTGCCAGATCAGAAGGTACTTTTTGTATTTGCTGACAATGTTCTTAAATTGGGGGAAAAAACGAATGCAGCCACCACATCTAAGGACTGTAAACTGTAACATATTGTAATTTTGTTCTTGGGTTTAATTATCCCTTAAAGCAGTGGTCCTCAACTCCGGTCCTCAGGGCCCACTAACAGGCCATATTTTAAGTATTACCTTGGGGAGATGCAGACTAGAGTACTGCAATCACTGAGCAGCAAATTATATCACCTGTGATGGATTTCAGTTATCTTGCAAACCTGGCCTGTTAGTGGGCCCTGAGGACCAGGGTTGAGGACCACTGCATTAAAGGATAAGTTCGACTTTTTGTAACATGTTACACCCATATTCAGGGTGTAACATGTTACAGATGCACCAACCCTGCTTCTCCCGCCCTGCTGCCTAATCCATTCACAGTGTTCTGTGAATGGGACAACTACAAGGTCTGACAGCCTTTGCGGCTTTCAGCTTGTAGTTCTCAATGCACTACCACGGCGCTGTTGAGACATAATCTACACAGTCTTATGCCCCATACACACGTGCAGATTATCTGCAGACTTTTGTCTGCAGACTTACCAAAACCATATAATATGAGGTCAAACCTAAACACTTTCAATTTGTATGCAATCCAGCAGGCCCTTGCACTACATAGAAAAGGTAAGTCTGCAGACAAAAGTCTTCAGATAATCTGCACGTGTGTACGGGGCATTACACAGACAGTCTGTGGGACTGTGGCATTACCCCCCATGATCTGCTGATTATGGAATGCTTTACAGGTTACATTGCAAAAAAAAATAATATATGCTTATTTTTTTACCTGCAAAAAATAAGTGCATTTATTATTTTTTTAGTAAAGGTGATATCCTTTTAGTCCCTATTTTCCTAAGTTGTCTACTGATCAGATTAATCTTCTGGCAGATATTCAGGAGAATAAAAAAATAGATGTATTGGCAATTCTCTTAATTCAGTTGTTTATATTCCTTGTTTTTTTGGGGGGATTCTATGAACAGTTATAAGGCATACTGGTTGGTTAATCAGTTTTTACCACTTCATTGCCTGTTCTGTGACTTTATGTGAGACATTGGAGTGTATTTTGTTTCATGTAAATTTAACCATTCTGCATTTAGCCATTGTTTCTTTAAAACCCTGTGGAATATGTCAGCGAGAGGAAAAAATAAATTTTCCAGCCTGCATAGTAATTTTTTTTTCTTTCTTTATTTTCAGTATCTGACAGACCTGGTTCCTTTTCTGCATCTTTAAACAAATTATTACTTGTGGCAAAAAGTGACCGGGAAGAACTGTGAAACAAACCGCAGACTTCTGGAATAAGAATTATCATAAACATTTTTAGACGCTTAGATCGATGGACCTGGATTTACCAATCCAAGCAGTACATTCCTGTGATTTTTTCAGGGACTTCATTTTGGATACAAGGACCCAGCTATCATCAGACCTGATGTATATTGTATTTTTATGATAAAGATTTATTAAGCATCTATGCCATCAGTTCATTTGTACTAAAATACAGTTCCTGTAATAAGTATTTACCCCCTTGGAAGTATACAGAGATTTGTTTTTACTTTGAAATGAAAGTGTCTTTCTACTTCGTTTTTACTGTAAAAAAATCGCTTATTCTGTATTCTATGACAACAAATGTGAACGTTTCCAAGGGGATAGATACTTTTTATAAAAGCTGCCTGGTAAGAAAAAATACAATTTCTGAATCTCTCTAGGGAGATTATACAGTATCATCAGTTGGAAGTTCTTGGGAAATAAAAAAGTATTTTTTTTTTCACTAAAACTGTAGTAGTAAGTACCATTTTTTTTTTTTTTTTTTTTTTTTTTTTTTTTTTTTTTAAACATTTCGGTAAATGGTTTTTTGAATATGCATGCTATCTTACCAGCAACAAGGTCCCCTGCAGAGTGAAGAAAGGTTGGTACTTTGCCTTAATTCCCCCCAATTTCCACTTACACATGTATTAACATTTAATTTGTATTTATATGTGCTCTATTAACCACTTTACAACCGCCCACCGCAGATATACTGCGGCAGGCAGCCGCTTCTGGGCAAGGCGACGTAGGTATATGTCGCTCGCTCTCAGGAGGATAGGGGGCGAGCGCTTGCCCCCCCACTCGTCAGCGGGGAAGCCGATGTGTGTGTCAGGCAGCTCCGATTGCCGTCTGACACCTGCGATCGCTCCCCGCTGAGAGAGAAGGACGGGCAGCTGTTGTAAACCCAGCTGACCATTCTCCCTGCAATGATTATAGAGCCCATGTGATTCTTCTATATAGGATCACATGTCTCTATGGTCATTTCAGAAGCCCCGCTTCCCCACAGTTAGAAACACTCCCCTAGGCTCACATGTAACCCCTTGATCACCTATAATGTTAACCCCTTCCCTGCCAGTATCATTATTACAGTAACAGTACATATTTTTATCACTGATTACTGTAGTAATGTCACTGGTCCCCCCAAAAGTGTCAAAAATATCAGTCAGGGGTCCGATCTGTCTGCCTCAATGTCACAGTCCCGCTAAAAATTGCAGATTGCCGCCATTACTAGTAAACATTAAAAATCCGCTTATTGCGTTTTTCTTTTTTTTTTTTTTTTTTTTTTTTTACCAAATATGTAGCAGAAAACGAATTGCCCTAAAATATTAAAAAAATAATTTTTACATTTTTTTTTTTTTTTTTTTTTTGAGAATGTCCTATAGCAGAATGTGAAAAATATAGTTTTTTTTTTTTTTCAAAATTCACGCTTTTTTTTTGTTTATAGCGCAAAAAATAAAAATTGCACAGGTGCTCAAATACCACCAAAAGAAAGCTCTACTTGTGGGGAAAAAAAGGACATCAATTTTATTTGGGTACAGCTTTGCAAGACCGTGCAATTGTCCGTTAAAGTAACGCCGTGCCGAATTGCAAAATAGGGCCTGGTCATTAAGGGGGCAAATGCTTCCGGTCTTAAAGTGGTTAATGAACCTCTCTTAGTAGTTCCATTTAAAGTCATATTAAACTCAGAGTACCAATTTCCTATAGATAATACTCCATTACAATGAAATAGAGCTAGTAATATACAGTATGTATATAAACAATATATTACCAAAAGTATTGGGACACCTGCCTTTACACGCACATGAACTTTAATGGCCTCCCAGTCTTAGTCCAAAGGGTTCAATAATGAGTTGGCCCACCATTCGCAGCTAGAACAGTTTCAACTATTCTGGGAAGGCTGTCCACAAGGTTAAGAGTGTGTCTATGGAAATGTCTGACCATTCTTCCAGAGGTCAGGTGAGGTCAGGCACTGATGTTGGAAAGAAGGCCTGGCTCGCAGTCTGAGCTCTAATTCATCCCAAAAGTGTTGCATCAGGTTGAGATCAGGACTCTGTGCAGGTCAGTCATGTTCCCCCACCCCAAATTCGTTCATTAATGTCTTTATGGATCTTGGTATGTGCAATGGTGTGCAGTCATGTTGGAACAGGAAGCGCCAACCCCAAACTGTTACCACAAAGCAAAATGTCTTGGTATGCTGATGCCTTAAGAGTTTCCTTCACTGGAACTAAGGGGCCAAGCCCAATCCCACATCATAATCCCTCCTCCACCAAATGATTTGGACCAGTGCACAAACAAAGGTCAATAAAGACCTGGATGAGCGAGTTTGAGTTGGAGGAACGTGACTGGCCTGCACAGTCCTGACCCCAACCCGATAGAACTCCTTTGGAATGAATTGGAGCAGAGACTGCGAGCCAGGCCTTCTCACCAACATCAGTGCCTTGACTTCACAAATACGTTTCTAGAAGAATGGTCAAAGATTCCCATAGACACACTCCTAAACCTTGTGGACCACCTTTCCAGAAGAGTTAAAGCTGTTAGAGCTGCAAAGGAGACTCACAGCCCAATAGAGATTATCACTCCAAACCGGTCATGTCTGTTATTAGTCGCTAATATTTTATTTGTGTCACATGTGTGTACCCACCTTTCTATACCCTTTTTTCTGTTCTTTTGTATCAATAAAATTATATTTCTCTATCGCTCATTGACAGACGTAGTCTTCTTGATTCTCAAGAGCTGGGTTATGTTGTCTCCACAGGAGTAGGACTAGGCAGAATGACAAAACGTTCTGGCTCCACCCTAGGGGGCAGTCCCTGAGGGTATATCCTCCCTCTCTCTGCTACAGGGAATCAGTTTTTTTCTGTCTAGTCAGGAGTAAGGACCTAAGTTCCTTGCTGGGATCTTTTGGTCCTGGCAAGACTTTTTTTCTTTAAGAAAAAGACATTTTTTAGGTAGTTTTCTCCAGTGTTTTTTTCCTGTGAGATCTTCAAGCAAAAATGCCGGACTGGGCGACACTTGTGGTCACCCCAGCCGGCCTACGAGCGCGTGCAGACCAGGCATTGCGCTTGGTCGGCCGCGACATATTCAAGTAAGTATGCGGGGCCGGGCGACGGGCTGGATGTGAGATCCAGTGGTCACCCCGGTTTCTGCCTAAAAGCGCGTGCAGACCAGTGCGCTGAGTCTGCCGCGACGGAGTCCCAGTAAAGGGACTGACTTTGCGAGTTAAAAGCTCGCTTGGACGCCAGGACCAGAGAGTCGAGGCGTCCACAAACCCACACCTCGGTGGAGAGGGTATTATGAAGAGAGGGTGCCTGTCGGTTCGGTATGGTGAGTAAAACGTTCCCTTTTTTCCTCATTTATGAGGCAGTATATATTATGGGCCCCTCCATATATGGTCAGTATATATCTGACACTTACAAGTCCCCCTTGTAATACAGCATGTGTTTGTGGGAAGTGGACTTGGTTCTAGAGCTAACACTCTACCCAGCAGACTGTAACATTACAGCAAACATAGGAGGTATAATCCTACCTTATGTGCAGTGTATCTCTGTAGATCCATATGTCACCTCTCAGCAGAGTGCAGGTGGATGTGCTGGGAAGACGATATCGGCGGTCCGCCGCCATTTTGCCGTAGACCGAATGCATGTATGTCCTCAGGTCACGCCGGCCGCCATGTTTTTGGAGTCTTATGTCTCTTCTATGGGGGCGGCCATGTTTTGTGAGCCCAGCTTCCTCGTGGAGGGCTGGGAACGCCGGAAGGCGTACACAGGGGGCGGAGCCACGCCTTCTGCCCGGGAAAAAGCAAACAGCTCCTTCCAGTCTGTGTAAGACAGACGCTGGCTGCAGTTTGTTGGAAACTGCACTGCATCGGTTGGTGAGCCTTGGGGGTCCCTCTCTCTCTCTCTGGGATCGAGAAGCAGGTACTCTGAGGGGCGCTATTGCGCTAGGGGGAGACACAAAAAAAAAAAAAAGTTTTTTTGTTTATTGCTGGCAAAAGTGTCCTGTATTAACATGGACCCTGCCACTCATGTATCTCCTCCGGATCCCCTCGAGGGGTCTGCGGGATCCTCCAGCACCCCATTGACAATTAAATCTTTGTCAGCCATTATGGAAACTTTTGTGTCCCGGGTGGAAGTGGCTTGTCAGGGACAGGGCGCAAGAAAGCGACCCCCGCCTAACCCCTTATTATCTGAAACCTCGGATTCAGACTCTGAGCCTATTTCTGCAGTTGCAGGTACTTCATCTGGTATTGGTGTCTCGGGTCCTGTCTCTTCAGACAGTGAGGAGGATGTTTCGGCATCTGCCATAGCCCGAGAGGAAGCGTTGGTAAACGCACTCATTGTATCTGTTCAAGAGACTTTAAGGTTACAGGGTATTCCATCAGAAATAGCTGAAACTGAGATCCCTTTTGGGACTAAAAAGCGCATCAAAGTGGCAAAGGTTTTTCCATTGCCCAAATGTTTTGGCAATCCAATCGATGAAGAATGGCGTCTGCCAAAACGCACTTTTAATATTTCCAAACGCATTGACAGGCGTTATCCGTTTGAGGAAACCCTTATTAAGAAATGGACAGAACCACCTGTGGTGGATTCACCAATTGCTAGATTGAATAAAGCCACGGTTATTCCTTTAGAAGACGCTCCGTCTTTTAAAGATCCAGTGGATCGCAAGATAGAAGCTATGTCTCGCACCATGTTTTCCTTGATTGGATCAGCTTTCAGGCCAATAATTGCTATTGGTCTGGTTTCGCAGGCTGTAACTGAATGGACCAAGTGGTTACGCCGGGACTTAGAAGAAGTCCCTCAGGCGGTATCAGATTTGTTGGAACAAATGATACAGGGGTTACAGTTTGTATGTGATGCGGCGTTAGACGCCACTCCATTAATGGCGCGAGCATCAGTCTCAGCAGTGGTTCTCAGGCATACACTGTGGCTAGAAGGTTGGATAGCCGACCAAGGTTCCAAAAAAGCATTGGCTAATATCCCCTTTTCAGGAGAACGTCTATTTGGAGCCAACTTAGATGAGATCATTAAGGATCTCACCGGTGGAAAAAGCACCTTTTTACCGCAAAATTTTAAAGGTAGAGGAACTCGTCAAAGACGAGGGCCTTCTTTTTCTGCTCACAAGAGGTTTTTTCGTCCAGCGGGTGAAAAAACTAAGTCCTCCAAGGTTCCTACAGGAGGCGTCAGGGGTCGTTGGTCGGGCAAGCAAAAGCCCGCCCCCTCCAGACCTGAAGATAAACCATCCAAAGCCTGAAGGTGCGCCCCCACCCATAACTGGGGTGGGGGGACGTCTTCGCCGGTTCCCGGATCCATGGCTTTCCAGAATCCCGGACAAATGGGTTTGCGAAGTCATAAAGTCAGGGTACAAGATCGAGTTTCGATCTCTCCCACCGGCGCGATTCTTCCCTTCCAATATCCGACTATCTCCGGATCGTCTAGAAGATCTGCGGAGAGCAGTCACAGATCTACTACAACAAGGAGTGGTAGTCCACGTTCCTTGGACAGAACGGTTTCAAGGGTTTTATTCAAACCTGTTTACAATACCCAGGAAAGAGGGCAAAGTGCGTCCAATTCTGGACTTAAGAGCACTCAATTCTTTCGTCAACATAAGAAGATTCAGAATGGAGTCCATTCGCACGGTAGCAGCCTTCCTGCATCCAGGGGATGTCCTAGCGTCCATAGACATCAAGGACGCCTATCTTCACATTCCCATTTTCGCAGGACATCAGCGTTTTCTACGCTTTTTCGTAGAGGAGAACCACTATCAGTTTGTGGCGTTACCTTTCGGTCTCGCCACGGCTCCGCGGGTCTTCACAAAAGTGTTGGCCCCAATGTTGGCACTTCTGCGCCAAAGAGGTATATCGATTCTAGGTTACCTAGACGATCTTCTGCTTCATGCAGAGTCTCCTCAGACCTTGCTACAAAACATAGAAATTACTATGATTTCTTTACAGGAATTCGGGTGGCTGGTGAACCAGCAAAAGTCTTTTCTGGTTCCCACCCAGAGGCTCGAATATCTGGGTCTAATTCTAGACACAGTCAGGACAAGAGTGTTTCTTCCGGTAGGGAAACTTCGAAAGATTCAATCAGCAGTCCAGTTGTTACTGTCCAACAGCTGGTCTTCCCTTCGGACTTGCATGAGGGTTCTGGGGTTGATGGTGGCTTCATTCGAAGCAGTCCCATTTGCCCAGTTCCATACCCGAATTCTTCAGCAAGAGATTCTCCTCAGATGGAATCGGAATCCGGAATCCCTGGACAATCAGATACGATTGAACAAACAGACCAGAGAGTCTCTGGTTTGGTGGCTTCGGTCTCCAATGCTCAGCCAGGGAAAGTCATTTCTGCCAATATATTGGACGATAGTGACCACGGATGCCAGTCTATCCGGATGGGGAGGAATTCTCGGTCAATTATCTGCCCAGGGACTTTGGTCCCCGGAAGAATCCAGATTACCGATAAATGTATTGGAACTGAGAGCGATCAGACTTTGTCTGATTCACTGGACCGAGCAGCTCCAGGGCAGCCCGGTTCGGATCCAGTCGGACAATGCCACGGCCGTGGCTTATGTCAATCACCAGGGGGGCACCAAGAGTGTCCGAGCGGCCAAAGAAGTGGCTTGCATTCTTCGCTGGGCGGAACGATTATTTCCAGCAATCTCTGCGGTGTTCATTCCGGGGGTGGAGAATTGGCAGGCAGATTATCTCAGCCGTCAGACCCTGGATCAGGGGGAATGGTCCCTCCATCCAGACGTTTTCCACCAGTTGTGCCTACGGTGGGGCACCCCGGATGTGGATCTGTTGGCATCACGATTCAACAGGAAAGTTCAGAGATTCGTGGCTCGCTCCCGCGATCCTCTAGCAGAAACCGCAGATGCACTGATCGCCCCGTGGGGGCAATACCAGCTAATATATGCCTTCCCTCCTCTCGCGTTACTGCCAAGACTTCTTCGCAGGGTAGAGGAGGAAGGAATCCCAGTAATCCTGGTAGCTCCGGACTGGCCTCGTCGAGCTTGGTACGCCGACATGGTCAGACTGGTGGCGGACGTCCCGTGGAGACTTCCTCTCAGAGAGGATCTACTGTCTCAGGGACCGATCTTCCATCCTGCTTTACGATCGCTGGCTTTAACGGCCTGGCTATTGAGACCCAGGTGCTGAAGGACAAAGGTTTGTCAGCTTCAGTTATTCCTACTCTAGTTGAAGCAAGGAAAGCGACTTCCAGAAAGATTTATCATCGCACATGGAAGTCCTACATTGCATGGTGTGAACCTTTGGGGTTCCGTCCTCGGTCTTATTCGATTAGTCGAATATTGGCTTTTCTGCAACAAGGGGTTGAGCAGAAACTGGCCTTGAGTACTATCAAGGGTCAGGTCTCAGCATTAGCCATCTTCTTTCAGAAGCCTTTGGCTACTCATTCCTTGGTGCGGAATTTCATCCAGGGGGTGCGACATCTGGCTCCGCCAGTGCACGCGCCGTTACCCCCCTGGGATCTTAATTTAGTGTTGTCGGTTCTTCAGAAACCTCCCTTTGAAGATATTAGGGAGATTCCTCTACCCACGTTGTCCCAGAAGGTGGCCTTCTTGGTGGCTATTACTTCTGCACGCAGGGTGTCAGAACTGGCCGCATTATCTTGTCGTTCACCATATCTGGTGGTTCATAGAGATAAGGTGGTTCTTCGTCCGAATCCATCCTTCCTACCAAAAGTGGTTTCAGAATTTCATCTGAATGAAGAAATTGTATTACCTTCCCTGTGTCCTAAGCCCAGTCATCCTCGGGAATTTGCTTTGCACTCCTTGGATGTGGTCCGGGCGATCAGGGTATACTTGAAAACGACAGACTCGTTTCGCAAGACGGATTCACTTTTTGTGATCCCAGATGGACCCAAAAAGGGGTTGCCTGCATCTGCCGCGACCATTTCCAGATGGATCAGACAGACGGTAGTGCAGGCTTATTCTATTAAGGGTCGGGAGCCCCCGTTCCCTGTTAAGGCGCACTCCACTCGGGCACTTAGTGCGTCATGGGCCTTTCGCCATCAGGCGTCAGTGGTCCAGGTGTGCAAGGCGGCTACCTGGTCGTCGGTGCATACCTTCTCTAAACATTATAAAGTTGATGTTATGGCATCGTCTGATGCCTCATTTGGCCGCAAGGTTTTGCAGGCCGCAATTTGAGGAGACCAGTGGTCTACCTCGAGGGTTTTTTCCGTTGGAAAATTTTTTCTTTAGTCTCATTCTTTGTTTATAATGAGCCTTTAAAACTTCTAGTTTGGCACCGGTTGGGCCTACTAGATTGGATTTGATTTTGTCAATCCCACCCCTCATTTGTGGCACTGCTTCTGGATGTCTCAGCTCTTGAGAATCAAGAAGACTACGTCTGTCAATGAGCGATAGAGAAAAATGGATTTTTGTAAGAACTTACCGTAAAATCCTTTTCTCTTAAGCTCATTGACAGACGTAGTACCCGCCCCTCTATCATTGAGTTGGGTTGGGTTAAATTCTCTGTACTGCTTTAAACAGAACTGATTCCCTGTAGCAGAGAGAGGGAGGATATACCCTCAGGGACTGCCCCCTAGGGTGGAGCCAGAACGTTTTGTCATTCTGCCTAGTCCTACTCCTGCGGAGACAACATAACCCAGCTCTTGAGAATCAAGAAGACTACGTCTGTCAATGAGCTTAAGAGAAAAGGATTTTACGGTAAGTTCTTACAAAAATCCATTTTTTATACATTCATCTCAGCCTGCTGCCTGTTTAAAGTCCCATTGGAGGGTTCTTTGTTGTACATTTTGAATCAATTTAGGGATGTGGGTATCTCATGAGCTACTCCCATTTATGGCCTAACTAGTCCCCATCAATTTAATATTGAACCCTACGGACTAAGACTGGGATGCCATTAAAGTTCATGTGCGTGTAATGGCAGGTGTCCCAATATTTTTGGTAATATAGTGTGTATGTAAGTAAATGTAGTATCTCCCAAAAGTTAGTACACCACTCACATTTTTGTAAATATTTCGTTATATCTTTTTTTGTGACAACACTGAAGAAATTACACTTTGCTACAATGTAAAGTAGTGAGTGTACAGCTTGTATAACTGTAAATTGGCTGTCCCCTCAAAATAACGCAGCACACCGCCATTAATGTCTAAAACGCTGGCAACAAAAGTGAGTACACCCATACAGTGCCTTGCGAAAGTATTCGGCCCCCTGTAACTTTTCGACATTTTGCCACATTTCAGGCTTCAAACATAAAGATCTAAAACTGTAATTTTTTGTGAAGAATCAAGAACAAGTGGGACACAATCATGAAGTGGAACGAAATTTATTGGATATTTCAAACTTCGTTAACAAATAAAAAACTGAAAATTGGGCGTGCAAAATTATTCAGCCCCTTTACTTTCAGTGCAGCAAACTCTCTCCAGAAGTTCAGTGAGGATCTCTGAATGATCCAATAATGACCTAAACGACTAATAATGATAAATAGAATCCACCTGTGTGTAATCAAGTCTCCATATAAATGCACCTGCACTGTGATAGTCTCAGAAGTCCGTTTAAAGCGCAGAGAGCATCATGAAGAACAAGGAACACACCAGGCAGGTCCGAGATACTGTTGTGGAGAAGTTTAAAGACGGATTTGGATACAAAAAGATTTCCCAAGCTTTAAACATCCCAAAGAGCACTGTGCAAGCAATAATATTGAAATGGAAGGAGTATCAGACCACTGCAAATCTACGAAGACCTGGCCGTCCCTCTAAACTTTCAGCTCCTACAAGGAGAAGACTGATCAGAGATGTAGTCAAGAGGCCCATGATCACTCTGGATGAACTGCAGAGATCTACAGCTGAGGTGGGAGACTCTGTCCATAGGACAACAATCAGTCGTATACTGCACAAATCTAGCCTTTATGGAAGAGTGGCAAGAAGAAAGCCATTTCTTAAAGATATCCATGAAAAGTGTCGTTTAAAGTTTGCCACAAGCCACCTGGGAGACCCATTTTTGGCAACAGTGCAAAACGTTATGTTTGGCATAAAAGCAACACAGCTCATCACCCTGAACACACCATCCCCACTGTCAAACATGGTGGTGGCAGCATCATGGTTTTGGGCCTGCTTTTCTTCAGCAGGGACAGGGAAGATGGTTAAAATTGATGGGAAGATGGATGGAGCCAAATACAGGACCATTCTACAGGACCATTCTGGAAGAAAACCTGATGGAGTCTGCAAAAGACCTGAGACTGGGACGGAGATTTGTCTTCCAACAAGACAATGATCCAAAACGTAAAGCAAAATCTACAATGGAATGGTTCACAAATAAACATATCCAGGTGTTAGAATGGCCAAGTCAAAGTCCAGACCTGAATCCAATCGAGAATCTGTGGAAAGAACTGAAAACTGCTGTTCACAAACGCTCTCCATCCAACCTCACTGAGCTTGAGCTGTTTTGCAAGGAGGAATGGCCAAAAATATCAGTGTCTCGATGTGCAAAACTGATAGAGACATACCCCAAGCGACTTACAGCTGTAATCGCAGCAAAAGGTGGCGCTACAAAGTATTAACTTAAGGTGGCTAAATAATTTTGCACTGCCAATTTTTCAGTTATTTATTTGTTAAAAAATTTGAAATATCCAATAAATTTCGTTCCACGTCATGATTGTGTCCCACTTGTTGATTCTTCACAAAAAATTACAGTTTTATATCTTTATGTTTGAAGCCTGAAATGTGGCAAAGGGTCTAAAAGTTCAAGGGGGCCGAATACTTTCGCAAGGCACTGTAAGTCAAAATGTCCAAAGTGGGCCCAATTAGCTATTTCCCCTCCTCTGTGTCATGTGACTTTAGTGTTACAAGGTCCCAGGTATGAATGGGGAGCAGGGGTGTTACATTTGGTGTTATTGCTCTCATTCTCTCATACTGGTCACTGGAATTTTCTACTTTTTCTTATAAAAAATATCCAATAAACAAAATTTTTGTCATACATTTAGGCCATAATGTATTTAGCTACATGTCTTTGATAAAAAAAAAAATCTCAATAAGCGTTTTTTTATTGGTTTTCGCAAAAGTTATAGCGTCTACAAACTATGGTGTATATAATGGGTTTTATGCAGCTTTTACTTTGACTACCTATCTCATTTGTTGAAGTGCTTAAACGGCAAGGCAATACAAAACCCTCCCAAAGTGACCCCTTTTTGGAATGTAAACACCCCAAGGAAATTTCTGAGAGGCATGTTGAGCCCATTGAATATTTAATTTTTTTGTCAAAAGTGTTTAAAAAATGAAAAAAATAAAATGTTTTTGTCATTGAAATGATATATTGCTCACACATACCATGGGTATATGTGGAATTACACCCCAAAGTACATTCTGCTGCTTCTCCTGAGTATGGGGATACCCCATGTGTGAGACTTTTTGGCAGCCCAGCTGCATACAGGACCCTGAAAAGCAATCACTGCCTTCAGGCTTTCTAAGGGCATAAATTGTTGATGTCACTCCTCACTACCTATCAGTTTCGGAGGCCATGAAATGTCAAGATAGCACAACCCCCCCAATGACCCCTTTTTGGAAAGTAGACACCCTAAGCTATTTGCTGAGAGGCTTTTTAAAGTATTTTGCACACAAAGTTTTGAAATTTGAAAAAAGAAAAACATTTTTCCTTTTTTATTTCTTCATTTTCCAAAACAAATGAGAGCTGCAAAATACCATGGCTCTTTTCAAATACCTTGGGGTGTCTACTTTCCGAAAAGGAGTCATTTGGGGGGTTTTGTGCTATCTTGGCATTTCATGGCCTCCGAAACTGTGTTGGTGAGAGGTAGTGAGGAGTGAAATCAACAATTTACGCCCTTAGAAAGCCTGTATACTTTGCAAAATGGGTTATTTGGGGGTTTTGTGCTGTCTTGACATTTCAGGGCCTCTGAAAAAAATGTATGCCCCCGAAAAACTGTACAGGACCCCGAAATCAATCACTGCCTTCAGGCTTTCTAAGGGCATACATTTTTTGGGAGGTCCTGAAATGTCAAGATAGCACAAAACCCCCCAAATAATCCCATTTTGAAAAGTAGACACTCATAGAATATTTTATATTTTGCTACAAGTTTCGGGGAAAATGCCAAAAATGTGTTTTTGTTTTTTTACACAAAGAAGAAAAAAATTGTAATTTTCCCGAACCTTGTGGCAAATTATAAAATATTCCATGGACACAACATGCCTCTCAGCAAAAGGCTTGGGGTGTCTAATTTCTAAAAAGGGGTCATTTGGGGGATATTTGAACTGTCCTGGCATTTTATGCCCAATATTAGAAGCTTATGCCACAAATTACCCACTCTTTTTTTTTTTATTATTCTTTATTGAGGTATAGAGGCATACAATACAGTCAGGGACAATTATGTAGAACAAAACCACATGTTGAGATGAACAGAGACATTAAAGTACACATGTGAAATACATAAATAGCCATGCAAACATTTATGCTGATGACACCCAAATCTACCTCTCTACCCCTCAGCTCACCCCATCAGTCTCCTCCCGCATCACTGATCTACTAACAGACATATCAACCTGGATGTCTCACCACTTCCTCAAACTGAATCTATCTAAAACCGAGCTCATAATATTTCCTCCTCTACGTGCCCCTTCCCCGGAATTCTCTGTCAAGATCAATGGAATAACTATTAGTCCTTCCACACATGCCAGGGTGCTAGGGGTAACCCTGGACTCTGCACTGTCCTTTCAGACTCACATCCAATCCCTGTCCAAATCATGCCGCCTTAACCTCCGCAACATCGCTAGAATACAGCCCTTTTTATCCAATGACACCACCAAGCTTTTAATTCACGCCCTGGTTATCTCTCGCCTCGACTATTGCAACTCCCTCCTCATTGGATTACCCTTACATAGGTTATCCCCCCTTCAATCCATAATGAATGCTGCTGCAAGACTTATCCACCTTACCAACCGTTCAGTGTCCTCCAACCCTCTCTGCCAATCCCTTCATTGGCTTCCACTCACCCAACGAATAAAATTCAAAGTGCTAACAATAGTTTACACAACTCTGCCCCCAGCTACATCACTAACCTGATCTCAAAATATCAACTTAGCCGCTCTCTTCGGTCCTCCCAAGACCTGCTCTCTAGCTCCCCTGTCACCTCTTCCCATGCTCGCCTCCAGGATTTCTCCAGAGCTTCTCCCATTCTTTGGAACTCTCTACCCCAATCTGTCCGACTGTCCCCTAATCTATCCATCTTTAGACGATCCCTGAAAACCCTTCTCTTTAAAGAAGCCTACCCGGCTACTAACTAATAACGCTGTTTCACTTGCTCCATCAGCTCATCCCCCACAACTATTGCCTTTTGTATCAATTGACCCTCCCTTTTAGATTGTAAGCTCTAACGAGCAGGGCCCTCTGATTCCTTTTGTTCCAAATTGTAGTGTAACTGTAATGTCTGCCCTCATTTTGTTAAGCGCTGCGCAAACTGTTGGCGCTATATAAATCCTGTATAATAATAATAATAATCTGATCATGTGAATAATCCGCAATCTAGATTAACAGACACCGCGGATATGAGTTGATCATGCTACCGTTTCTAGAGCCAACTGTGTCATGGAACATAAGAAATGCTGACAGAGTGGTACATCTCTGGGGCAATTCACATCCCCACTGGCATCTGTCATATGGCTGGTATACGGGAACGAAGAAGTGCAACCCAGGTGGCTGGTAACCACAGCAGCTTCCAGATGGTATCGCAACTGCAAGCATGCCCAGAGGGGAAAGGGGGTAATGTTCATGCCTGGGAGATGCCCTTAACTGAGAGAAAAAGTAAGAAAGAAAAGTGTAGCTTAGAAAGAAAAGGTAGGATTAAGAGGGGGGGGGCGAAGGGGAAAGGGCAGGGAAGGGGTAGAGATGGCTGACCAGCCGGACCAAGTCCTTTAGGCCACTAGGTCTTTATATTCAACGGAAAACGTGGACTCGTGCCAATAATGCCATTGCTCGAGGAACCCATCTCTCGTGCCCCGCTCGGCGGCCACAAGGTCTTTCATCTCATTATTGTATGCTACTTTACATAGCCACTGTGGGGGGGCTTGGACTGCTTCCAGAGCAGAGGAATGCAGCTTCTGGCCGCTGTAAGCAGAAGCGGCAAGATCGATTTCCAATAGGACGCCCTCGGGAACTCATGATGATGCAGAAGGAAAAGGACCGGGTCTAGGGTAAGGATGTGATCCGTAAATTTTTGAGTAATGCGTAATATTGTTAATCAAAAAGACTGTAAATGGCTGCAGAACCAAAAGATATGGAGAAGGGAGCCCACCTCCTCCCCACATCTCTAGCAAAGGGCAGAGCAGGAGGGGAATATTTTACGAAGTTTGGCTGGGGTATAGTGCCATCTAGACGGGAATTTCTGGTACTTAGAGCAGTTAGAGGTTTTGTATTCGAAAAATAAGAGATGATCCACCTGGTGATCTGAAAAAGATACGCCGAAATCGCGTAAAGGAAATGAGCAAGTTGTATCTTTTATAAGTATAAAAGGTAAATTATTCAGTGCTATAATCATATGCGGTGAAAAACAGCTGGACACTGGGATAGGTCAAACCTAACAACACCTATCCAGAAATCCAGTAGGACTCCCTGAGTCTTAACTTACGCACAAAATTGCCACCCCGCCAGTGATGTGCTGTTTTTTTCCAAACCCCAGAATTTTAATCCTGTAGGGTCACGCTGATGACATTTCTTAAAATGTCTAGGGAACCAAACTAATAAGAAGCAATGGCGGCCGGCCGATAGGGGGCGCAGGGGCTCCACCCCCCACAAAAAAAAAGAAAAAAAAAGATTTAAAAAAAAATTGTCTAATTTCTGTCCACTAGGGGCGGCGGACCTAGTGGTGGGTATTGGAGGTGGGTTTTTTTACCCCATCTGCTTCGGGCAGAGGCGCCGATTGGCGGCCTTCTGGGGGTCATCAGGGCGCAGAGCAATGCGCCCGACACCCCCACTTTGCTGATGTCCGGGCTGTGATTGGTCCAGACTCCAGCCTGGACCAATCACAGGAGGAGATGGACCTGGTGACGTGACGCGTGGGGGCGGTGCACCGTCCTGGCATCACATTCACCTTCAGTTCCCGCGCGCTGGAGAGGAGACAGGAGAGCCGCTGCCGCGCGTGAGGAAGAAGAAGAGAGTGTGACTGTCCAGTTCGTCTCCACACCGTCACCACCGCACCACCAGTCGAGTCTCCGGTCTCTCCACAGTCCGCATCTCCACTTCCACAATCTGCAGACAGTGTAGTCCTGCCGCCGCCCCAGGCCGACTCAGAGCTGCACGCCGTCCGTGACTAGTGAGGTAAGTGTTCTGACACTGTCTGCTTTGAAGGGGGCACGCACGCTTATCTCTGCATTGGGGACATGTACACTGGTCACTGCATTGGAGGCATGCACGCTGATCTCTGCATTGGGGACATGTACACTGGTCACTGCATTGGGGACATGTACACTGGTCAGTGCATAGGGTACATGTACACTGGTTACTGCATTGGGGACATGTACACTGGTCACTGCATTGGAGGCACGCACGCTGATCTCTGCATTGGGGACATGTACGCTGGTCACTGCATTGGGGACATGTACACTGGTCACTGCATTGGGGACATGTACACTGGTCAGTGCATTGGGGACATGTACACTGGTCACTGCATTGGGGACATGTACACTGGTCACTGCATTGGAGGCACACACGCTGATCTCTGCATTGGGGACATGTACACTGGTCACTGCATTGGAGACATGTACACTGGTCAGTGCATTGGGGACATGTACACTGGTCACTGCATTGGGGACATGTACACTGGTCAGTGGAAAAGAGAAATGAACAGAGGGTGCACCAGCCTAGCGCATTATCTTTAAAACAATTTATTGTAATAGACATGTATACACATTATACTCACAAAACGATTATGAAACACGGGCAATAAGCAATGAGGGACCATCAGGGGTCTCCACTGGGCATCCTCAGCTGCCTCAGGCCGTGGAAGGATGTAGACCTCCAAAAAACCGCTTACGCGTTTCGGGGTGTTCCCCCTTCATCGGAGCTCTGAGACAGCTGAGGATGCCCAGTGGAGACCCCTGGTGGTCCCTCATTGCTTATTGCCCGTGTTTCATAATCGTTTTGTGAGTATAATGTGTATACATGTCTATTACAATAAATTGTTTTAAAGATAATGCGCTAGGCTGGTGCGCCCTCTGTCCATTTCTCTTTTCCAGTATCTTCTTTGGGTTACCACGACCCGTTGAGAGTGGCAGCACAGCCTGAATTTACTACAATTTGACCTGAATCGCATTTTCCGGATACCAGCCGCAAGGCCACCTCTTAAGCGCAGGAGTCATTTGCTCTTTGTACACTGGTCAGTGCATTGGGGACATGTACACTGGCCACTGCATTGGGGACATGTACGCCGGTCACTGCATTGGGGACATGTACGCTGGTCACTGCATTGGAGACATGTACACTGGTCACTGCATTGGGGACATGTACGCTGGTCACTGCATTGGGGACATGTACGCTGGTCACTGCATTGGGGACATGTACGCTGGTCACTGCATTGGGGGCATGTATGCTGGTCATTGCATTGGGGGCATGTATGCTGGTCATTGCATTGGGGGCATGTATGCTGGTCACTGCATTGAAGGGGGCACGCACGCTGATCTCTGCATTGGGGGCATGTATGCTGATCACTGCATTGGGGGCATGTAAGCTGGTCACTACATTGAAAGGGGCATGTATACTGGTCGCTACATTGAAAGGGGGTATGTATACTGGTCACCACATTGAAAAGGGGCATGTATACTGGTCATTACATTGAAAGGAGGCATGTATACTGGTCACTACATTGAAAGAGGCATGTATACTGGTCACTACATTGAAAGGGGGCATGTATACTGGTCACTGCATTGAAAGGGGGCATGTATACTGGTCACTACATTGAAAGGGGGCATATATACTGGTCACTACATTGAAAGGGGCATGTACTCTGGACACTGCATTGAAAGGGGGCCTGTACTGTGGGATTAGTGCTAGGGGGTCTGTACTGTGGGGTTTGTGCTAGGGGGCCTGTACTGTGGGGTTTGTGCTAGGGGGCCTGTACTGTGGGGTTTGTGCTAGGGGGCCTGTACTGTGGGGTTTGTGCTAGGGGGCCTGTACTGTGGGATTAGTGCTAGGGGGTCTGTACTATGGGATTAGTGCTAGAGGGTCTGTACTGTGGGGTTTGTGCTAGGGGGTCTGTATTGTGGGGTTTGTGCTAGGGGGCCTGTACTGTGGGGTTTGTGCTAGGGGGTCTGTACTGTGGGATTAGTGCTAGGGGGCCTGTACTGTGGGATTAGTGCTAGGGGGTCTGTGCTGTGGGGTGTGTACTAGGGGGCCTGTACTGTGGGATTAGTGCTAGGGGGTCTGTACTTTGGGGTTTGTGCTAGGGGGCCTGTACTGTGGGATTAGTGCTAGGGGGCCTGTACTGTGAGATTAGTGCTAGGGGGTCTGTACTGTGGGGTTTGTGCTAGGGGGCCTGTACTGTGGGATTAGTGCTAGGGGGCCTGTACTGTGGGGTTTGTGCTAGGGGGCCTGTACTGTGGGATTAGTGCTAGGGGGTCTGTACTGTGGGATTAGTGCTAGGGGGTCTGTACTGTGGGATTACTGCTAAGGGGCCTGTACTGTGGGGTTTGTGCTAGGGGGCCTGTACTGTGGGATTAGTGCTAGGGGGCCTGTACTGTGAGATTAGTGCTAGGGGGTCTGTACTGTGGGGTTTGTGCTAGGGGGCCTGTACTGTGGGGTTTGTGCTAGGGGGCCTGTACTGTGGGATTAGTGCTAGGGGGTCTGTACTGTGGGATTAGTGCTAGGGGGTCTGTACTGTGGGATTAGTGCTAGGGGGTCTGTACTGTGGGATTACTGCTAAGGGGCCTGTACTGTGGGGTTTGTGCTAGGGGGCCTGTACTGTGGGGTTTGTGCTAGGGGGCCTGTACTGTAGGGTTTGTGCTAGGGGGTTTGTGCGGGGTTTGTGCTTGAGGGTTTTGTGCTAGGGGGTCTGTATTGTGGGGTTTGTGCCACTCTCTGTCAGTGTATCCCATAATAGGGTGTCTCTCACAGTATATCCCATAATAGGGCCACTGCTCCCTATTATGGGATATACTAGTACTGATGGACCCCTTAATATGTGATATATTGGGAGAATTTGTTCACGCAAGCAAAATACAGGGGGCAAAATGGGTGGAGTATATAAGGGGTGGGGCTTGGGTCAAAATGGAAGGGCGGGGTCTTGCGCCCCACCATCTTAAAACTTCACCAGCCGCCACTGATAAGAAGTGATGTGCCAGATACAAATAAATGCACAATAGTGATGTGAAAAGAAAAAAGCAAAGTAGGTGTATAATTAGTGACAAGTGCTATACAACCCGTGAGAAATAATGATAATTGTCCATAAAGTGTCCATAAATGGTGCGAGAAAATCCAAAGGGAAATCCAATAAAACACCACAGTGTGTGAATCCCTTCACCAAGTGAAATGGTCTCTCACCTCAACTTTAGACCCACAACAGGTCAGTAATCGCATTAGTCAGCAGTAGAGACACGGACCAGGGGGACTCTCTCCAGCCTCTCACCTCTCAGCTTAAGACCCACAGCGGGTCAATACAGCATTAGCCAGCAGTAGAGACACAAACCAGGGGGGCTCTCTCCAGCCCCTCACCTCAGGATTGAAAATGGGCATATGCAGGGGGACAAAAAAAGGACAAATATAGTGCTCTCAGTATGTTTTCCCACAATTTTATTAACGTATAGTGGTTGTACTCACATTAAAAGGCACTCAGCGGTGCTCGCTTGTATGGCAGACAAACAGTCAATCGGAACAGGAAGAAGCACGGCGTCGGGTACGCAGGCTCCGCCCCCTAGGAAGAAGTGCGGCGTCGGGTACGCAGGCCCCGTCCCCTACTCCAGAATTTGAATCCTGTAGGGTCACACTGATGACATTTCTTAAAATGTCTAGGGACACTATGGTTAACCTTGCCCTGCCTAATCTTGCTAATATGCTCTACCACGCGCACATGAAGTGCTCTGGTAGTTCTCCCGACGTATTGTAACCCGCACCCACACACGAGCATATAAACTACGCCCCGTGTGGTGCAGGTTATGAAATCTTTAATCGGGTGAACCTCTCGTGTGGCAGTGGCGGTAAATTCCCTTCTCTTTTTTAGATTAAACTTGGAGTTCTTGCATGCATGACCCTACAGGATTAAAATTCTGGGGTTAGGAAAAAACAGCACATCGCTGGAGGGGTGGCAATTTTGTGCGTAAGTTAAGTCGCAGGGAGTCCTACTGGATTTACCGCACAAATGTATTGGCACCTGGGGGACTGAATGTAGATTTTGATTTAAATTGTTTTATTTCCAATAGGTAATTTCAATTCTCCCTTCTTTTTTGTTAATTTTTGTTAATTTATGTGAGCCTTCGGTGTTTGTGTCATTTATCTCTATTTTGCTTATTTTATTGTTTTATTTCATTGTCTAATTCGGAATGCCGCAGTGTACATCATACTCTGTTTTTATATGTGCCTTACATTAATTATTTCCTGAATAATATGAGGGTATTTTGCTAATTAATTGAGGATGTCCTGCTTCTGGTAAGCGATAGTATATACAAATTATGTAGCAATCCTCTCATTAAGGCATAGATTTTAATATATATATTTTTATATATTTTTATTCCTTTTTATATGTTCCTCTGGTGGTAATCCGTGCATATATCCCCTTTTATATATAATAGCAGGCCTGTTTGTTTTCTTCCGGTGTCCGCAGGAAGCTGGGCGGTTTCCCGGCAGTGAGGAGGGGCAATGTTATTGTTCCTTCTCTTCCTGGTATGCGAACACAGCGTCCGGTTGCTAGGAGACGGTCTATATAGAGAGCGGGTGCGATGTGTCTCCTTACCCCGCTGATGAAGTCACGCCCACTGACGTAACGCTTACGGGGGGAGGAGTCTGACGTCACCCGCGGCATCCCGATGTCCGGACTATTCCCTTCATGCCTGCATTTGAGCACTGTGTCAGTGCCTTTTATGTGAGTGATATTTTATGTCCTTTACAATAAATATGTTTTGACAGAGAGCATTAGACCCTGTTCTTTATATTTTTTTCGGATGATATATCTGCCTGGGTCTGAGATTCTAAAGTCCTGAGAAGATTGCTGTTCCCATTGGCTGTCCACAGTGATTGTATAAGGCGTAGTGACCCCTAGTGGTCGAATGTTGGAGGTGAGAGGCTGTAATACTCTTTGGTGAAGGAATCACAGTTGCAGTGGTGTCTTATACCTACCTTTCTTGCACAGGAGACTTGCCAATTGTTGTGGACTTTATGGACTCTTAATATATATCATACCTATTTGCACTTAATATATATCGCACTTATATGCACTTTATCTATTTTATTGCTGCACCTTTTGTATTTCTTTGCTTAAGTTGTATCTTTTGCCAGAACGACAGTGCATCAAAGGAGCAATCGGAACAGTCAGCCTTGAAACCCACTGCCCTTGACGTATAAAATGCCTAAAAAGTCTGGGTTTTCGATCACCGGGAGCAGGGGGAATGGCCGGGTAGTGAGCTGGCTGTCTTGGCAAGTCCTCCGACCAATGGACAGAGTGGCGCCAATCGTCAGATGAGTCGACAGCAGTTTCGGCAGGGGGGATGAGCTCCACAGAAGAGATTCCAGGAGAGATTCCCCAAACAATCATTAGATTTGTACCCATTAGGGTACATTTTAGGGGCCCGTATCTGTACCAGTCCAGGATCCTAGACAGATGACAAGCCGCATAATAAAGCGCCGCATCTGGGAAGGCCATGCTTTCACTCAGTTTGGGCATTCCTAAGATCTTCAGCGCCAGACGGGGGGGCCTCTAATCCAAAGGAATTCCCAAAAAGTTCCATTCACCCTTCTGAGAAGCAGGGGGGACGACGACAGGGAGAGCCTGGAGCACATAAAGAAGACGGGGCATTACGTTCATCTTGATAATATTATAACGTCCAAACCACGAGAACATACCTCTCCGCCACCCCTCCAAGTCCTTTTGGATTTTTTAGCGAGAAGAGGAGGAAAGTTACAATCAAAGATCCGATTGGGGCAGCTCGGGAGAGAGATTCCAAGATATTTGATATGAGAGGAGTTCCACAGTGATGTGTGCTCGAAGCGAGTCCACCGGGAACTCGCCCCCCAGTCTCGCCGTATTGTACGCGAAGAGGAAGTATGGAGAGAGGGTGTCTTCAACACATTTGGAGTACAAAAGAGAATAGCCGTCAGGGCCTGGGGCCTTACCCCTTTTCGTCTCAGCCAACGCCCTGGATAGTTCGGCGGGTTGAAGCGGCTCGTCCAGTTGCTCGAGGGCATCCATGGGAAGACCTGGAAGGCCCAAGGCACAAATAAAGTCCCGAATAGCAGAACAGGAATCACTGCGGGTAGCAGATGAGGTGTCAGAGGCTAGATTGTACAAAGAGGTATAGTATCGGCGGAAAACCTCTGCTATCTCCTCTGTTGTCTGAACCTTCTGCAGTATTTCAGGGAAAAACAACTGCGCTCTCTGTTGACGAAGTGCCTTTGCCAGAATCTTGCCGCATTTATCCCCATGCTCATGGAAGGCACACCTACATTTAGCCAGCGTGGCTTTCGCCTTGAATAGGGTCATGGAGCGAAGTTGTTTGTGGAGGACAGTAAGCTCCTGGAGGACGGTCTGTGCCTGGGAGCGTTTATGGGTAGTCTCCAATGACCTAATATGTAAGAGAAGTTCATGCCACTGATGCATACTTTCCTTTTTACGCCTGGAACGGATTTTGATCAGAATCCCCCAAATATAGCTTTTATGTGCCTCCCAGGGGGGGGGCTCTCCGGAAGAGCATTGGAGGCAAAGAACTGCCTTAACTCCGATTGTATCTCCTCCAGGACTTTCGGGTCCTGAAGGAGGCTGTCATTAAGTCGCCACTGCCTCAGCTCTGGGGTCCTCAGGTCCAGCTCGAGCACCACCGGAGAGTGGTCTGAGACCGTGATGGAGCCTATAGACCCTGAGACAACCCAACTCAGCAGGGTTTGCAGAACCATGAAAAATTCTGTACGTGTATAGGAGCCATGCGGCGGGGAATAAAAAGTATAGTCCCTGGTCGTCGGATGAAGGACACGCCAGGTGTCTACAAGCCGGAAGGCCTGAAAGTTCTTCTTGATTCGCTTCAAAGCTGCATAAGAAATGTGGGAGGCGTACATGGCAGTGTCCAGGACCAGATTAAAATCGCCTCCAAGGAGGATCGAGCCCTCCGCCAGTTTTGAGAATAGCGACTCAAGGAACGTCACTTGGTTCGAGTTAGGGAAGTAGAGATTCCCAATGGTGACCTGCACCGAGCCCAACCGTCCCTTCACAAACAGAGCATGGCCAAAATCATCACTCCACGAGTCTGAGAATGACCACGGAGAATGGTTACTAATCATTATGCTCACTCCCCTGGACCTGGAATCAGAAGAACAGCCCTGATAAACCATAGGGAATCGTCTATTTACCAACTTAGGGAGCTTATCTCGCTTGAAATTAGTCTCTTGCAGAAAGCCAACATGGGCACAGAGGCAGTGCAGGTCAGTCAGTACGATGGAGCATTTTTCTGGAGTGTTGAGCCCCTTGACATTGAGCGGAACCAAGCGGATCAAATACACTCGGGAGGCGACCATCTCTACCCAGGGGGCCAGGGAGGGGAAAAGAAGAAAGGGAAGAAGGAAGGAAGGGGGAAAGAGAAAAGAGGGGAGAGGGAGAAGGGAGTGGAGGGACTGGAGAAAAAAAAAGAAAAAAAAGGGGGGGAGGGAAGGATTAAGAAAGAGACAAGAAGTAGAAAGATAGATAGAGTTAGAACTGAAAGAGGTAATGAGAGTGGGAGATGAGGGAGGAAAGGTGAGACAAGAAAAGACAAGAGGATCACACCGAACATGTGAAAGAGGGAGTTTTACACTATTGCGCCAGGTGCACAAGTGAGACCAAGTCTCCAATAACCCAGAGGTCCAATCCCCACCACCCAAAAATCAGGGTAGAACGGAGGGGACCCCAAGGAAAAAACCTATGGGGGGGGGGGGAACGAGGAAGGTCACCACAGGAGAAGGAGGGTGACCGCTCCCTGCCAACCCTGAAACAGCATGATATATAGAAATCAGAAAGCGTCAACACCAAATATAAACAGTAGTAATATTGTGTGGAAGAGAACACATGTGGAAACATGAAACATTAGCATTGGAGAAAACAGCATCAATGTGCAACCATTTCACAACCCAAAATGAGCAAATTTAGGTCATTAGTGGAGTCAAGAGGGCACCCAACAATTGGAAACCCATATGGAGGTATCCATGTAGTGAAAAAGAGGGGTCTGGTCGAGAGGGAGCCCCAAAAAAGGGGGGGAGAAGGAAAGGGAGGGGGGTAAGGGAGGGGGAGGGAAAAGGGGGAAGGGAAAGCGAAGTGGAGGAGAGGGGAAAGGGGGGAGGAGAGAAGAGAAGGAGGGGGGTGAGAGTGGGAGAGAGGAGGGGAGGGAGGACCCCAACAGTGTTCCCCGCATCAATTCATCAAAAACAATGAGAAGTAATATGATAAACAACGCAGCACAATACATTGCAAAATAGAGCAGGTTCCTAAAATTGAAGAGATACCGTGCTGCCACCCGAGGTAGAGATTAAGAAGAAGTAACAACCTCGGGAGGAGAGGGAGAGGAAACAATGCTCCTCCCAGTATCACCCATATCATCGGACATCTCGCGGAGGCCATCACCAGGTACACAGTAGGGAGGGAGGGGGAAGCGAGGAGTGGCAGGAGCGAAACAGGAGAAGAGGGAAAAAGGGACAAAGGGAGGAAGGGCGAGAGAGAGGCGGGACAAAAAAAGGGGAGAGGGGAAAAAAGGAACAGGGAAAAGCCGTGAAAAGAAGAGGTGGGAGGAGAGAAGTCCAGGGGGAGGCGTGTGAAAAGTAACAGATACAGGGAGGAGGGAAGGGGAACAAAAAAGAGGGAGGAGGGACCATATACCTGGCGGGACACCGAACCCAGGAGAGCACATGGAAAAGCAATTGCTGTATGGGACCGGGTGGCGTGGCGCGGCCATAACAGCAGGCACCAGGCCCCCCACTGTTCACAGATATCCAAAACATTCCCCAGTCAATGAGACACAATGTAAAATGCAGTGCCCGTCCCCACCCGAGACCCCCAACCATGCCCAGAGTACATCAGGCCCCCCTACTGCAAACGATTATAGTTAGGAGATAATAAAGAGATGGCATCACAGATGAGGTATCACAGATGGTAGGGGCCTCGGGGGGTCACGTCCAACTATGCGACCCGCAGCAAAGGGCCTGCAAGGGACGGCATGATGCGGGCAGACCAAAGTCCCGGTCTCAGTTTCCGTATAGTAGGTACAGTATCTGAACAGAATGGCAGAGTCACCGGGGTCAGGGAATGAGGTACAGTCCGGGGCGAACTAATGTAGGCTTGTTAGGGACATTAGGCACTCGAGGAGAGTAGTTGTCAAATCTGAGGTCGCGAAGTGAGCATACGGACGGGAGGAACACAACAGGGGACCAGGTAGGTATAGTCAAGGACAGGAAGGTAACAAAAATCCAGGAGGGGGCTATACTCACGGACCAGAACCAGAAGTCAAGTTTCAGGGGCCGCAACCGCCAGGCCTCGAGACCGAGACTCTGAGCTCCACCTCATCCAACGTTGTAGCCTTGGCAATGGCCGAGTGGATCTGCGATTGTTTTGGTGGGGGTCTCGATCCGGAAGCCTAGCTAGCCAGTCCGGGAGTGGCACCGGATTGATGCCCAAGAAACCAAATAAGGCAGGTAGATCAGCATGCCTGCGTAGGAGTAGGACATATGGGGATCCGTTTCTCCGGACGGTCAGCTGCAGGGGGAATCCCCATCTATATGTCTCTGGTGACCGAAGTTTCTCCAGCAGGGGTTTCAACATGGCTGTACATTGTAGGGTCCCCCGGGCCACGTCGGGGAAGATCTGCACAGTGGCACCATCAAAGTCAATTGGACCTTTTGCCCATGCCTCTCGGAGAACTCTCTCTTTCACTGTGTATCTATGGAGGCGACAGATAACGTCTCTTGGCCTGGTGGGATCAGTCGGCCGGGCACCCAGGGATCTATGGACCCTGTCAAAATCAAAAGTGACCGAGGGATCAGGTGGCATCACACGAGATAGTATAGCCCAGACAGTCACCGTCAGGTCCTCTGGTCCAGTAGTTTCAGGGATACCCCGGAGCCTCAGGTTGTTCAATGTCCTCCATTCAGAGTTGGTGGTCTGCGAGAGACTCTCCATGGGCGGTCTGGGTCTGCTCAAGAAAGGTACATATACACAACGTTCGACCTGCGCCAGTGAAAGAATCAAGTACATTCGATCTTATGAAAACAGTTTCAACTGTGGCTGTAGGTAGTCTGTTTAGGAGGTATGCAGGATAGTTCAATCCCTGGGGTTAGTGGAGATGGATGGTGGAGGTGGCTGCAGGCTTCATACAGAGCTAGAGGGACTCTGCAACAGACCAAAAGGGGTAGGGGAAAAAAGCAGCGCCACCTCAGTGTAGATTAAAAGGTTATTTATTACATAAAAACAACGTAGTAACTCACACAGAGGAAATAGTTGATCATCAAATGGTTATGGTTCATCTGCAACACTGCAGGGATGTTAGGGAAGTACACTGTGGCGGCTGTGGTCCTGGCTGTGCCGGTGGAGTCCGACACTTCCTGTGTTTCTGGCAGCGTTCAGTATCCAGGCTTACATCCAATAGTGGCAGGGGGGTGCTCGCGTTCGGAGCATGCATGCTCTTTCCTCAGGCAATCTCCTACTTTAGATTTACAGAGGAGGTCTACTGCAAGAATTATTGCCCTCGATCTGACGTTTGCAGCGATACCTCACATGTATGGCGCAATTGCTGTTTACATATGACACCAGGCCGATGCTTGCATTTGCCTTTGCGCGCAAACGTTGGGGGAAGGGTGCTTTTTTATTATAACACCTTATAGTGACTGTTACTCGTTTTTTTTTTTAAATTGCAGGTCTATTGGACTCTAGATCTCTTCTCTGCCCTTAAAGCATCTGACCACACCAAGAATGGTGTGATAAGATGCTTTCCCAATGGCGCTGTTTATACCTGGCGAAACCAAAGTCATGAAATGCTCGTAGCTTCCGGTATCTTAGGCCATAGAGATTATTAGAGCCATTCTGTTCTCCAATCAGCTCTATGGTTAGCTGACAGAACCACCAGCTGCAGTCTCGGGTTACCCAGTAGGACAGGAGAGCCCGAGAAACCGTGGAAGATTGCATGAGGGGGGGAGGCGAGTCCCCTCCCACTGCTTGTAAAAGCAGTCTAGCGGCTAATTACCTGCTAGGATTGCTTTTACATGAAATCTGACTTCTGGCTGTAATTGTTATGTCAACTTTGTATTTTCATGACAACCCCACTTTTTCTGTATACATTTCATGTATCTGTTCTTGTGTATCGTACATATTATGTATGTTTTCTATTTAAACTTTAATAAACATTTCTTATGGATAAAAAAAAAAAAAAAAACGATACCACAAAGTGTGTGGTATGCCCACCATTAGACCTCCCAGCATCCACCCACTTCTAATGATGGGCATACATGCAATGTTCTTTTATTTCGTTCAGCCTATGAAGAAATTTCTGCCAAGAAAAGTGTTAAAAAAATATAAGACAAAGCACAGGGGAGATCTGCCCTCTGTATCCACCCCATACACCATGCTTTGCCATATATGCTCTTTTTTTAATTACGGTGGTGAAATCACCTCCTGCAGCGCTACAATTGTTGATTACGTATATGGTGAGAGCAAACACTGTTTCTGTCAGAATGAACAAATCAGTGCTGCAACACATTGGCGTACCTGCAAAGCAAACAATGGTTAACAATAAAACACAGTAACAATAAAACATTACAGTATATTAATATAGAACAGAAAATTAACTCAATAAAACGACAACTGTTTTTGGCTTTTTTATTTTTAAAATTTCTTTTTTTGTAACTTTATCTTTACACTTTTTTTTGTAACTGTAAAAAAACGGTTCCAGGCTAGGGTCTCTCAAAATGCGATAGCCAACATCTTTCGAGACCCTATGTGAAAAAGTGTGCCCTAGACTGTGCTGTGCTGTACCCTATACTAATACTCTACTAGTGTGTGGTAGCGACGGAAACAGTCCCAGATGCAGAAACCAGGTTGTCCAGGATAGGAGGGACAAAAATAACGGGTATCACACCTAAATCAGTGTTTCCTACAGACAAAACATCTTCTTTTGGGGGTGCTCTTTGGGTAGGGGCAGGCCCGGATTGGCTAATCGGGAGCACCGGGACTTTTCCCGGTGGGCCGGTTGGTGCGAGGGCCATACTGATTCCTGTTAGTAATTCACAGCATAGTCTTTTAAGGCTGGAGGGGCGGAATTCATATGTCCTAGGAAGGCGGAGCTGGAGCGCAGAAGGCTGGAGGAAGCTGGAGGGGCGGAATCCATATTTGCTGGGGAGCCGGGAGACGGAGTTCCGATCAGTTGCCTTAGATTTAAAAATGGCGCCGCCCGGCGCCAACATGTCAACGTGCATGCGCCACCGCCGCCGCTCGGGAAAGGCCATATATGTTCGGCTATTCCCGGGAATAGCCGAACGCATACAAGCTTTCCTGAGTGGCGGCGGCGCATGCGCAATGACGTGTTGGCGCCGGGCGGCGCTATTTTTTAAATCTATGACACCTCTGGAACAGATAAGTGAGACTCCTCCACAGCCGGACTACCTGCCATTATGCGGAACTGCAGGTATACTACAAGAGATGCAGTGCTGCGGGCATGGTACACCTGTTGGTTAGGCTGCAGTGCCACACGTATTAGCATTGGCGGCCGTCGGGCCAGTTGTATTAAGTGTGATCGGCGGCCTGCGGTCTGTCCGCATGTCCTCACCGGCTGTTATCATCATACCGGAAGGTAGCAGTGTGACTGCTTTATGGGGGTGCCAGACTGACTTGCCTCCTGGACCCTGCCCTCCGGCCCAATTCTCCCCATAGGACTGGCACTATACTAAAAGTGTAACGCAGGCCCTTTTCATGCGGGAGCCAGGAGGAAGTTGTTTTTCCTGCTGGGTGCAGCTTTTTTGCTGCCCCCCCTGCAAAGTGCTGCCCTAGGCCTGGGCCTTGTTGGCCTAGGCCAAGATACAGCACTGGCAGTGGCGTATTTAGGTTTTGTGCTGCCCTAAGCCGGACTAAACTCGTGCACCCCCTAATTTACCTACGACCCACCCCTTCCTGTCAAGGCCACACCCCTTCCTGTTTCAGACCCGCCCTATCATCTGTAAACCACACCCCTTCCTCTTAAAGCTCCACCTCTTCCTCTATGTACATTAAAAGTGGGTACAAAGTGCCTACTTGTATATTTTGTTGTTTTGTATGGGTACGTTGGCTCGTGGGAGCTCTCCTGGGGGCCCCCACTAGGCAGCGGGGATGCCAATCCCTGGGGCCAGCGGCCGCAATTTCCGCCGGGCACCCGCAATCGCTCCCCGCTGAGAGAGAACGACGACCTGCTGTTGTAAATACAGCTGACCATTGTTCTCCCTGAAATGATCACAGAGCGCCTGTGATCCTTCTATATAGGAACACAGGTCTCTATGGTCATTTCACAAGCCCCTCCCCTATACAGTTAGAAAGCACCACCCAGGCTCACACTTAACCCTTTGATCACCCCCGGGTTAACCCCCTTCCCTCCCAGTGTAATTATTACAGTAACAGGGCATATTTGTAGCACTGATTACCGTAGTAATGTCACTGGTCCCCCCAAAAGTGTCAAAAATGTCAGTTAGGGGTCCAATCTGTCTGCCGCAATGTCGCAGTCCCGCTAAAAATCGCAGATTGACTTTATTACTAGTAAAAAAAAATAAATAAAAAAATTACATAAATCTTTCCCCTAGTTTGTAGACACAATAACTTTTGCACAAACCAATCAATATACACTTATTGGGATTTTTTTTTTACCAAAAATATGTAGCAGAATACAAGTTGGCCTAAAAGGATGACAAAATTTGATTTTTAATTTTTTATGGGGGAATGTTATATAGCAGAATGTGAAAAACAAAATTTTTTTTTCCGAATTGTTGCTCTTTTTTTGTTTATAACGCAATTAATAAAAATCACACAGGTTATCAAATACCAACAAAAGAAAGTTCTATTTGTGGGAAATAAAGGACATTCATTTTTTAGGGTACAGTTTTGCACAACCGTGCAATTGTCCTTTAAAGTAATGCAGTCCTGAATCGCAAAAAATGGCCTGGTCATTAAGGGGGAAAATCTTCCAGAGCTGCGGGCATAGTGCAGGGGCTGCAGACATGGTACAGGAGATGCAGGGGTTGCTGGCATGGTGCAGGGGCTGCGGACATGGTACAGGAGATGCAGGGGTTGCGGGCATAGTGCAGGGGCTGCAGACATGGTACAGGAGATGCAGGCATGGTGCAGGGGCTGCGGACATGGTACAGGAGATGCAGTAGTTGCGCGCATAGTGCAGGGGCTGCAGACATGGAGATGTGGTGCTGCGGCCAGGGTACAGGCATGGTACAGGAGATGCAGGGCTGTGGGCAGCATGGTACAGGAGAGGTAGGGTTGTGGGCACTGGGCAGCATGGTACAGGAGATGCAGGGCTGTGGGCACTGAGCAGCATGGTACAGGAGATGCAGGGCTGTGGGCACTGGGCAGCATGCTCCAGGAGATGCAGGGCTGTGGGCACTGGGCAGCATGGTACAGGAGATGCAGGGCTGTGGGCACTGGGCAGCATAATACAGGAGATGCAGGGCTGTGGGCACTAAGCAGCATAATACAGAAGATGCAGGGCTGTGAGCAGCATAGTACAGCCGATGCAAGTGCTGCGGGCATGGAACAGGGAAATCTCCTGTACCATGCCCGCAGCACCGGCATCTGCTGCAGAGGAGTCTGAGTCTCACTGCCCAGCGCCATTATGTCACAGCGCAAACGCGCCGCCAGCCCGGGAATAGCCGGGCAAGTTCGATTTTCCCGAGCGGGGGCGGCACATGCGCAATGCGCATGTCGGGCCGGCCGCGGCCATTTTTTTTCCTTTCAGGTTTTAGCAGTGGATCGGGGGGTTTTTCATACAGGGGGGCTGCTTTTTCTGTTCAAACGGTTTTTATTAAGGCAGAAGGAATGTAGTACAAAACAATACCAATAGGTAACAGTGGTGCATAACAGATGAATACACGTCAAAATGACATCATGAACAGCAAGTAGTAGCATAACAATCAGGTTAAGGAATAGGAAAGGGGCAAGCTGGGCGCCCGGAATACAGGTACAAGGGATAAACACAGTGCACAGGGGCGGCTGGGGGTAGGGCAAAAAAGGGAGGCCGTAGTGCAGCAAAAGTTTGTGGTCCAGCCACAATAGGGAAACAAATTAGGTAGCGGCCAACTCGAGGCAACAAGGGGGGGGGGAGAAAAAGAAGGGAGTAAGAGGGGCAAGAAGGACGGGGGGGAGAGGAAGGGCAAAACAGTGGGGGGGGGGGGTTATGCGGGAGAGGAAGGGTGCCCGGAGGGAGTCCCGGGCCACTGATGTGGTTCAGATCGACAAAGCCATCAGGGAGTCGGTAACCACAGGTCAAGCTAGTACAAGAGATTCATCAAAGCCTATCGGAAGACAGTTGTCAATCCATGGTTTCCAGAGCTTTTCGTAAGGTAAGGGGGGCTGCTTTTTTGCCACCCCCCCCCACAAAGTGTCAGCCTAGGCCTAAATACAGCAGTGTGTACCATGCCCACAGCCCCTGCATCTCCTTACCATGCCCACAGCCTCTGACATGTCCTCCTGTACCATGCCCGCAGCCTCTGACATCTCCTGTACCATGCCCACACAGCCTATGACCACTTCCTGTACCACATCCATTATCACTTTTAACCAGAATTTGCTCTTATATATACAGTATCTCACAAAACTGAGTACACCCCTCACATTTTTGTAAATATTTTATTACATCTTTTCATGGGACAACACTGAAGAAATTACACTTTGCTACAATGTAAAGTAGTGAGTGTGCAGCTTGTATAACAGTGTAAATTAGCTGTCCCCTCAAAATAACTCAACACACAGCCATTAATGTTTAAACCACTGGCATCAAAAGTTAGTATACCCCTAAGTAAAAATTTCAAATTGGGCCCAAAGTGTCAATATTTTGTGTGGCCACCATTATTTTCCAGCACTGCCTTATCCCTCTTGGGCATGGAGTTCACCAGAGCTTCAAAGGTTGCCACTGGAGTCCTCTTCCACTCCTCCATGACGACATCACGGAGCTGATGGATGTTAGAGACCTTGTGCTCCTCCACCTTCCATTTGAGGATGCCCCACAGATGCTCAATAGGGTTTAGGTCTAGAGACATGCTTGGCCAGTCCATCACCTTTACCCTCAGCTTCTTTAGTAAGGCAGTGGTCATCTTGGAGGTGTGTTTGGGGTTTTTATCATAGAATACTGCCCTACGGCCCAGTGAGGGGGATCATGCTCTGCTTCAGTATGTCACAGTACAAGTTGGCAATAATGGTTCCCTCAATGAACTGTAGCTCCCCAGTGCCGGCAGCACTCATGCAGCCCCAGACCATGACACTCCCACCACCATGCTTGACTGTAGGCAAGACACACTTGTCTTTGTACTCCTCATCTGGTTGCCGCCACACACGCTTGACACCATCTGAACCAAGTAAGTTAATCTTGGTCTCATCAGAACACAGGAAATTGTTCCATTAATCCATATCCTTAGTCCGCTTGTCTTCAGCAAACTGCGGACTTTCTTGTGCATCACCTTTAGAAGAGGCTTTCTTTTGGGATGACAGCCATGCAGACCAATTTAAGGCCGTGTGCGGCGTATGGTCTGAGCACTAACAGGTATTTGTAAATCGCTATCATATCCCCTCTCACGCATCTCTTCTTCAGCCAGAATAAATGTAGTGCTTGTAGACATTCTTTGTAATTGAGGTCCTCCAATCCCGTATAAATTTAATTGCCCTTATCTGGACTCTCTCTAGCCCCAGCACATCCCTTCTGAGGACCGGTGACTAGAACTGGATGGAATACTCCAGATGTGGCCGTAACAGAGTTTTATAAAGTAGCAGGATTATAGTTTTATCCCTGGAGTACATCCCCTTTTTTTTGCATGCTAATATTCTGCCGGCTTTATTAGCTGCAGCTTGACATTGCATGCTATTGCTCAGTCTTTCTTCTACTAGGACCCCTAAATCTTTCTCCATCCTTGATTCCCCCAGAGATTCTCCCCCTAGTGAGTAGTTTACGTTTATGTTTTTAGCCCCAAAGTGCATTACTTTACATTTCTCCACATTAAACCAAATTTGCCATGTAATTGCCCACTGCGTTATTTTGCTGAGGTCTTTCTGTAAAATTTCAATATCCTGCTGTGAAGTTATTGCTCTTCTTATTTTTGTGTTGTCATATATTGTAAGGCCTTTAGCTAAGTCTGGTCTGAGATGTTGTGACATAGTGCCATATCCCATTTATTCAAGGATGGTGTTCTGAGAGGGTGAATTTCAGGTACCAGGATTTTATTTTAGGAATGTTTACCTTCACTGCATTGCATTATTGTAGCCAATAGAAAACAATACCACCTAAAAAATCTTATTTGGAACAATGTTATTTTATAATTTACATGATGCTTCCTGTCCTATATGAGAGCATTTGGAATTGTTCTTAAAAAAAAAAATGAATGTACAATATACACCAAATATAGTTTACATGTCATGTATGAATAGAGGTGTATATATTTGCAGACATATCAAGTTTATTACAAAAAAAATTCATAACATTACACAGCACCAACTTTACAGCTTTTGTACATCATTACTATTCATAATTCATTGCACACACTAATATAGCTGAACAACAGGCAAAAACTATATACACTAGTAAAAATACATCTAAGGTCTGTTTTACCTGCCAAAAGCGTTTCCTTATTTTAAAATTTAGTCATGAGATTGGCACATCACCTCTATGGGTTTGGCTCTGGCTGATGTGGTATAGAGATGTATATGGTGGTTAGGAGTTCTGCCTAATAGAAAGCCTACTGGACCATGAGAAGGGGGGGGGGGGAGGGTGCCTTAACCACAATGCCCATCTTGCATCAGCTTGCTTGATGTTGGGCATCGACAGGTGTTGCTGTGATAAAATGTTTTTAATGTATAGTTGTCAAAAGCAGGGGACTCTGCTGCTACAATCAGGTCATACAGCTATACAATCTCTTTTAGATTTACCCATACTTTATAATCTGACAAAAAAACCTAAACAATCTATACAAAAATAGTATCACATCAGGCAGGCAAATGCATTACATAGTTGATGTTAGATCTAAAGGAGATTGTACATCCAGACTGTATAGTGCCTAAAGCTTGAGGGACTCACTGTACTATAGGGAAAAAAGTTTAGGGGACTTACTTTACTAGATGAGAATCATACTGTATAATTATACTGTCTTTATAAAATACTATGGAGCGTCTAAAAGGAAAAAAAAGGTTTAGTTTTGGTTGTAATAATTGTTTTACACTTTCCATCTCTTTATGATTTTATGCTCCATGCCGCCCCTCCCCCTTCCTTTTTTTTTTTTTTTCAAAATGAAGCAACCAACTCATCCTTCCTCCACCCAGCTGAAAAAATGTAAAAGAGAACAATGCATTGCATGCAATGTACTTGATTGGTTACTTCTACTGACCCCCCTTCACCTAGTCTGAGTGTTAATGTTCAAAAGTCAGTAAAATGGACGGGTCATCCAGTGACATGGTGGTGTGTAAACCCTAACAATGAATGCCTCTTATGTGCTCCCTTTTGGTATATAATATACCAAACATAAATTCTATATACCATTGAAAGTGTTGTGTTATATCTGTTTGATAAATGCAAAAAAAATACCTTTTGAATTTGCTTGTGAGTTAATAACTTTCTGTGCTATCTGCCTGTGCACAAAGAAGGGTTATGGAGAAGAATAAGTGGAGAGGCATTGAGGGGATGTCTGTTTTCTTTGTAATTCATCAGAAATTAAATAGGCAGGGCTGACAACATGTGCTTTGGAAGAGCTGTGTTGTCAGGAAAGTACTATATTTCTGGGTTTTTTTCTGTCCTTGCAGTTTATTTAAAGGTATAAAACATGAGGAAACAAGCATGTATTCTAGGGATGTACTAAATATATTTTTTATTTTGCTATGACATGCACTTTATATTAACATTTTCCAAATGATATAACCATTGTAACTCTAAAAGGTAAAAGCATTAGTCACAAGGACTAATGGCATAAGGTCCATATTTGGCTATATTGCCACAAGATAAATACCTACAGCCTGGATGAAAGAAGGGAAAGGGGAGACATGATTGAAACCTTTAAATACATCAGAGGGGTGAATAAAGTTCAGGTGGGCAGTACTTTCAATGTGAAGCCAAGATCAAGAACATGGAGGACGTAACCATAGACTAGCAGGAGGAAAGTTCAAAACTAATCTTATATTATTATTATTTTACCAAAAGAGTACTTGATTACTTGGAATAGACTTCCAGCAAAGGTAGTGACTCAGTCAACAGCTAGTGGGTTCAAACATGCCTGGGACAAACAAACATGGATTTACACTCAATAACAAAATAGTAAAAAAAATATATATATATACAAATTATAATTTATAAAAAAAAAAAAGAAGCAGACTCGATGGACCACTTAGCCTTTTTTCTGCCTTCATTCTTCTATTATTCTATGTTTCTAAGATGCAAATGTACAAAAAGTACATACAGTCTCAAAAGCAAAAGACCTAATTTGCACTATCTTGGTCATGGCCCCTTCTTGCCATTAAAATAATTTGTAATGTGTAAAACAAAACAGTCTTGCAATTGGGTCATTTCCTTTTTGGTTAGGTCATTCTGTTTCCAAAGGGCGAATTTTGATGACAGTTGATTTCAGTGGGTAATGCCTTCCTTTCCAAGTCTTCCAAAAGATTCCCTGCTTTTTGTCACGTCGCTGACGTGGTATTGAGTGGAAATATTTACCATTTAGGTTAGACTTGCCACATGTGCTAAACCACCAGCCTCCTGGAACAAAGAACAAAGAATAATTTACATAGTTTTACATAATTTCTCTTCAACAAATTAAATAAAAGTCACCCACACCCTACAGTTAAGATTAAAATAGTTTCTCAGACTCTTGGGCGAAATTTAAAATTTAAATTTATAGCATTTCCTATGATACATTTACTCTCAAATGTAAGTTTAAGCTTTTAGTTATAACCTAAATATTTTAATATTTTTAGAAAACCATGCCACAAGCAAATGTTTTGTGTAAATTATCTTATTAGTCATGCTTCAGTATATCTGCGGGGAGAAACTTCTAACTTGCATCGCTAGTTGCTGTCAAAGTAAAGGATTGACATAATTAATTACCCATACAAACACACTAATGGCCAGTTCAGTTTCAAAGATGATATCTGATATGTTTAAGACAATGACTTTACTTCTATTCCAGTTTTCATAAATCAGCCTCTGTGTATCTTTTTATCAAACCAGTATAGTCACAATACATGACTGGGTTAAGATATGTAATGATATGATTCAGCATTTTCCAAAGTTTATTGTATACCAAAATTCTGTCCATTTTTCAAATACATGAAAGGTTTCTGGGAAAATATATCTAAAGTGTAGCACAACCAAATGCATATATACTACCCCATAAATACATAAAACACATTTAATTTCCTTATTTACATAAATAAATATAAATAACCAATACAGTGACCACAAAAACTTAAAGACAGTGTCCCAATTCTTATTTATTAAGATTAAATATAAAAGTCCACAAATACTGTGTGATTTCCCTAATAAATAGTGATGCTTTTAGCATGTGTGCTTCAACAGAAAGAACGTGCAATAAAGTGCTCCACCGCTGTGTCCCACCACCTGTCACTGCTGCCTCACCTCAAAAAAAACCCCACACAATAGTAAGGTCAAACACAGCTCAGAACATTGCAGCAATCCTCCCAGAACATAAAAGACAGGTCTTGTCACATATATCTTATATATGTGATAAACTGTATATGGGGGATTCTTTTCTTATCATATGTATTTGCTCATGAATTCTAAGAATGCATTGAAATAATTTTTTTGAAAAACAGCAGAAAGAGGGTGCCTGGTAAAAACAAGTAACACTTTATTTAGATACACTTACATCAAAGTATCTTGCAAGCTGCACACAGGGTGGATGTGGATCACCAATCAAGCAGTCAGCAGTCAGCCATCATAAGGGATGAGAAGACCGATGTGGGGATAAGCTCAGACCTGCCATATGGAGGTGTATAACTGGCATCATCTCCAGCTCTCACACCTGCTCTCACAGAGCTAGCAACAGACCAAATCAGGACGGAGGTGGGCCTCAACGTGTTTCTGAGGTGCCACCTCCTTCTGCAAGCAAACCCGCTTGAAGAAACATTATATTGTTTGGACAGAATTAAAAAAAGAGGATTTTCAAAATGATAGAGTATTCAACCGGGGCGATGCAGAGATGTAGGATGAGACAGGTGCTTATGGCAGGTTACCAGAATTCATTACCCAGCCATGTGCATCCCCCATGTTGGGTGGTTTGTTAGTCCGCACCCCACCTCTCTTCCCAGTGGAGAAGACCGCAAAAAGAAAAGAAAGAGAAGAGGCAGACGAGGTGGGAAGCGTAAACAAAAAGCACCACAGGAGACGACCTCAGATACCATAAAAATATTTCATTTATCATCCCACATTTTATCCATAGAGGAAACCTCTATCCTTAAAAAGGTTTGAATTTTGCTCCATCTAGTTCTCCCAATCCCTTTGTGCTCTTTGGAGATTTAAGTAGTTTTATTCATAAATTAACCCTAAAATGATTCTTTTACATAAAAGATTCTTCTTCCTCCTCTTCAGATACCCCTGCACCTCCTTCTCCCACCACTGGTTCTGGAGTGTGGAATGAGAAGGATATCAAAATCCTCCAGACTCTCGAAGAACTTCAGGCGGAACAAATATGTGAGGAATGTTCCCCCTACATACCCATGTCATATGCCCCGATTGCACATACGACTTCCAAACCACCTTCTACTTTTTATCCTTCACTTGTGAAAGGTTCTTTTATAGATGCATTTTATCATTTAACTTTTGCTGAGCTAAATCAGTTGTGTGATTCTACCAAGACAAATAGGTTTACACACCATAACCTCAATCCCATAGAGAGATTGGTCCTAGAAGCTTTAGCCAACAATCATGATCTTATTGTAAAACAGGCAGATAAGGGGGGAGGATTAGTTATTCAAAATAGATCTGACTACATCAAAGAGGCCCGAAAGATTGTTGTCAGATACTAAAACTTATATTAGGCTTCCTAAGGACCCTCTGCATACTTTTTAATCAAATTAAAATCCCTAGTAGACCAGGCATATAGAGATAAGGTCATCAATTCAGGAGAATATCAATTATTGTATAAGGAACTATATAAACATCTGTATTTCTATCATATGACAAAGGTTCACAAGGATCCCATCTGTCCACCTGGGAGGCCAATTATTGCAGCTATGGACAGAATTTTGAGTAGTCTGTCCAAATATGTAGATTGCCTTTTGCAACCTATAGTTCAGTCCCTACCATCTTATGTCCATGATTCCACCCATCTGTTGGATTCCCTGTCGCACTACACATAGGGAGAGTTCCTATACTTGGCTCTCTCTCGATGGGACTTCCTTGTACACAAATCCCAGATGAAGCTGGACTCACAGCATTAGGGCATTTTTTTTAGCACAGTAACCTAACCTACATCACCTACAGGCCCAGTTTACCTTGGATTGCAAGCAATTCTGCTTGGAGCACAACAATTTTAAGTATCTTGGGGTTACTATCTCCAG
Source organism: Pelophylax lessonae (assembly GCF_965119305.1). Classification (NCBI taxonomy): domain Eukaryota; kingdom Metazoa; phylum Chordata; class Amphibia; order Anura; family Ranidae; genus Pelophylax; species Pelophylax lessonae. Next base: position 494,507,561 of record NC_138768.1, on the reverse strand, counting down.
GTGCATGGCACTGCCATGGGTGCTTCCTTTGCACCTTGTTATGCCAATCTCACTATGGGTTGGGGGAAAGAGTCATGCATCTGGAGAAGTAACCCCCTTGCATTTCAGATTGTCTTCTACGGAAAATACATTCATGACGTGATTGTCATATGGGATAGTCCTCCCTCTTCCATTTCCCCTTTTGTCCAGTACTGTAACAACAATAACATGGGCATCTTGTTCACTCATGTACATGATCCTCAATCCCTAACATTTTTGGACCTCAAATTATCCCCATGCAGAGGGCCGGATTGTGTCTAAGAACCATTTCAAGCCCTCTGCGGGAAATTCATATCTCCATTTTGGGGAGCTGCCACCACCCCAAATGGAAGCAGAATATCCCAAAGGACAATTTTGTAGAATGAGAAAGAACTGCACACTAGATAGTGACTACAAGGCACAAGGGCAACTCTTAATAAATACATTTATGAACAAAGGATATGATTCTGACATAGTTCAAAAAACGCTTTTGGAGTGCCAAGCCCCCATCACCAATCAGGACAAGCTGACAAATTCTGTAACTAGGTCCGAAGTCAAGTTTATTACCAAGTATCATAATCAACAAAAAGATGGAACACATCATTAGACGCCACTGGGGTATTCTTTTACAGGACCCGAATTTAGGTCTGGTTTTGCCTGAGAGACCAAGGGTCATCTATCGCAAAGCTAGAAGTGTGAAAAATATGGTAGCCCCAGGTATTATTCCTCACTGTACTACTTCAGTAAGGACAATAACCACCTTTTGCAATCTGACAGGTATGTTTCAGTGTAAACAAATGTGATGTAAAATGTGCCGATTCATCCAGCATCGCCAGAAGAGTTTAAAAGATAATTCGGGTGGGAGTGGCCGGGATGTGAAGCTGAGCGGTCGCACTGTGCTCGAGCTTCAATCCCACGCTGATTTCATCCTTTCTTCCAGCTCTTTTTCTCCACCTCCGCACCCCTTTACCTCAACCCTGGGTTCCAGAAGACAGGGCACCACCCTGCGGGCCCCTCCACTCTCTCCAGGGAAGCTGCGATCCGCCAAGAAGTCCGGTGTCCCGGGCCCTTCCCCGAGTCCGGCTGCGGCCATCTTGCCCACGAGGCCTACTACCTCCACGATTTCCGAGGGCACTCAGACAGCGCACTGCTCTGGGAACTTCAAGGATCCGTCCCCATCCGACATCCTGGAGGCCATCAAAGCCTGCAAGGATACACTTACCGTGAAAATGGATTACTTGGCGACAGATATCAGCCTCATTCGTTCCGGTCCAGGATGTCGGAGGCGGAGGGTCGAATCTCTCAGCTGGAAGACTCGACGCAGGTGGATTCCAGAGATCTTCGTGCACTTCAATTGCAGGTCCGGGCTCTTCAGGATCGGGCGATCCACACCGAGAACCGGCTTCGGCGGAACAACATCCGCATCCTGGGCCTCCCGGAGTGGGCGGAGGGCTCCCGGCCTGCGGAATTCGCAGTGTCGTTCCTAACCTCCTTGCTGGACTTGCAGGATGTGCCCCCCACATTTGTGGTAGAAAGAGCGCACAGGGTCCCCCCGGCACCTCCGATCCCAGGAGCTCCACACCGCCCATCCTGCGCTGGCTCCTCAACTACCGGGACTGCGACCGCATCCGTTCTGCCGCAAAAACAAAGCAAGACTTCTATTTTGAAAATGCCAGGATCATGCTGTTCCCTGACTATTCCCCGGAGGTCCATCAGAAGCGACGCCTCTTCACCGAAATCCGCAAGTGGCTGCGAGAGAAAGGCATTAAATTCAGCCTTCTTTACCCCAGCAGGCTGCGGCTGATAGACGGAGACTGTACCCGCTTCTTTGAGGACCCTGAGGCGGCGGCGGCCTGGCTTGACATCCACTAGGCCCTCCAAGGTTGCCCGATGATACCGGATCCACTTCCCGATCTCCGTGCAACGTTCCAGTGACGAGCCGTTCCGGATCCTTTAGATTCATATTCTCCTGCTCCTCTGCCCAGAAGGTATGGCTTTTCCCCCCCTGGCCGTTGGCATCCTGACTTGGGACTGTGCCTCCGGTCTCCCCCTTCCTACTCCCGCTACGGGCCGTTGGTTCCCCGTTGGCCTAGATTTTTATAGCTGATCCACTTCCCCTGGAACTGCTCTGGCCCCCTGTTGTCCCCTTCTCCAACTCCCCTTGGGTCGGTGCCGACCATACCTCCATCCATGCTGGCTTTTCATCCGGATCGGAGCTGAGCCCCAGATTGCCAGAACTGTCGCCCCTGGACCCCACACTGTGTACTGGACCTAGACTCTTGTGTGCAGATTATTCTTTTTGTTTTTTTTTTTGTGTACTGAACTGTTGCAGTGACGGTCCTTACGTAGTTCTGGCCAAGGCTCCCGCCACGGACCTAGCTCCCAAGATAGGCCCCCATACGTTTTTGGGGGTGTGATGGGGTATGGTAGGGTAGGCACTATGTGTCTGGGGTGTTGCGCTCTCTCACGCGGAGAGCTCATGTTGTCTGTATGTGTTAATGTTAGGTGCATGGGTTTGCTCTGCCTTGCTGCTCCCCAGGTGACTGGGACTACATATGGTTCTACTGGGTTGACTATTCTCCTAACCTTCCATGATGGCATCACGTAAACCACCTACATTTTCCGTGTTATCATGGAACGTGCGGTGCCTGAATTCTAAATTTAAACGGGCACTTCTCTTGCAATATGTGCAGCGTTACAGCCCATCCATACTGATTCTGCAAGAAACCCACCTGGTGGGCAGCAAGCTCCTGTCTTTGTGAAAACCGTGGGTGCAGAGGTCCTTCCATGCCTCTTACTCCACTTATGCCAGAGGTGTCTCTATACTGATCCAAAAGTCACTGCCCTGCGTGATGGAGGCGGTTCATACTGACCCCTCTGGCAGATATGTCGTGCTGGTGCTCTCCATGTGGCAGCAGAGGTATGTGGTGGCGGGCATCTATGTTCCCCCGCCGTTTAAGGCTGAGGTCCTATATACCATCCTAGAGAGGATCTCCGCTTACTGTCCTGCCAAATTAATTCTCCTGGGGGATTTCAACGCCATCCTCTCCCCGGACCTAGATAGGCCCACACCTCCCAAGGCCTTTTCCGGGGACCTTCTCCACTGGTCCACGGCTGCCGGGCTCCAGGAGGTGTGGCGTTGGAAACACACCGAGGAGAAGGTTTACTCCTGTTTCTCCGCTACCCACAAGACGTCCTCCAGGCTAGACTATGGTTTTGCTAATCCGTCCATGCTAACTGATGTGGAGGAGGTCTCGTACCTGCCCAGCGGCTTGTCGGACCATAGTCCCCTGCAGGTCGTAGTGCGCTTGGGTTGCGACCGCAGCGGTTCCATGTGGCGTCTTGGTGCCCAATGGATTGACCATCCTGAGATAGTGGCACAGACTCCATCCGTGATACAAGACTATTGGGACTTTGTCGTGCTTCTGGGGGCATCCCCTATGAAAGTACGTGTCCCTGTACAGCGGTATCACCGAGTCCACCAGTACCCTCCACCGCTGAAGCGAGGGGGGGGGACCGCTGTCTCCAGTGAAGCACAATATTCTTCCTGGCGAAGAAAAGAAGGAGACCCATAAGAGTGCGGTCTGCCACCCTGGGCAGCAGGTCATCTAATAGGCCCAATAGGGCAACTTTGTGCGAGGGGTCAATTGAAACCTGCAGGACGCCATTCACAGCTGTGAATACCCACGACCAATAATCAGACAGATCCGGGCAGGTCCAGAAGATGTGGACGAAGTCCTCCGGAGTGTGGCCGCACCGCCAACACTCCGGGGAGTAGGAGCTATGTATCTTGTGCAGGCGATGAGGGGTGAGGTAGGCCCGGTGAGCAATTTTGTATTGGACCATACGATCTCTGAGAGAGACCAGGATCTTAAAGGGGGAGTCCCACACCTGCTGCCAGTCCTCCGCGTCCATGTCCGGGAAATCCCGAGTCCACCGATCACGGAGACCCGAGGGCTCCGCAGAGAACACCTGAAGGAGATGGGCATGCAGAACGGAGGCGGCACGTTCGGAGCAGTCATAATGGAGGACACGCTCCAGATCCAACTGCACCGCCTGCGCCTCCCCTTGTGGGAACTGGGCCCTGAAGGCATGGGACAACTGTAAATAACTAAATAGGTGGGATGGTGGCACCCCATGCAAGTCAAGGAGTTGATTGAATGTGGGAAGAGAGAGGTCCGTGGAGGCCTAGATTGTGGACCTTCAAATTAATCCACTTTCATAAGATGATAAGCAGGTAAAATGAACCAAATCATAGTCAAGTACAGACCAAAGGTTAGGGCAATTATGGGGACAGAGGTGGAAAACAGATAACAGTAAGCAGGGTCCAAGCTGAGTCATAATCAAATATAAGATTAGAAATCAAAGATTGAACAAAGGTCAAGTAAAACCCAGAGTAGCGGTAATTATATGCACAGGAGACTTTCCAAACTGTTTGCTCACGCACTGTGTCAGTGCACTGAGGTAAATTTAATCTAGCTCTAGACTCTGAAGTATCTTACTTCTGTGAGCAGGTGGTAATGGTGCGAGTTGAAAAGCCTCCACACATGAACCAGAAAATGCAAGAGACATATTGTGAGTGGGCTATGGCAGGCAATTTGCCATCATGGCGTTACACACCATAACCTGTTGGCAGGCAAAAATAAAAAAAAGGAGCAAATCTCCAAAAGTTTGGTTTCACCTGAATCCAATGACAAAAAATGAAAATAAATAAATAGAAAGACGTGAGTTTCAAACTCAAATTGCATTACAGTAATAGGGATAACATTTTTCATATTCCCCTCTGTAGAGCTGCTAAGCAAGCTGTAGTCACCTATATGGCATGTAATCCCCCAAAATGCCCCCTAAATGTTCTTTTTTCTCTTTAAGTTTTTAAAGCTGCTATTTGGAGTCTTATGTCTAAAAAAAACCCTCAAAAGTTACTCAAATAACAACAGTATTCATGTGAAAAATGTTTTGGATGTATTTCACTTGTTTTGGATGTATTTTGTTTATTCTTTTATTTGAGTTTTTAACGATAGCAAAATAAAGGTGTGAAAGGAATACTTTTGCACTTTTAACTTGGGCACGTACAGTATGTACTTAAGCCTTTGATTGTGGACAAGGACATTAGCGTTCATTGCGATGCTGGATACTTTTGATATCTAAAGGCCCGTACACACGTACCGATCGTCGTCATACAAACGTCGGCGGACGAAAGATCTGCCGATTGTACGCGTGTTAGTATGGTGCCTCCGACAGCTGTCTGCGCACAATCCGCGGACAAAAGTCTTTCTTGCAAACATGAAAATTTTTGTCTGCGGACACCAGAACGGACGATTGTTCGCCTGTCAGTACAGAATTCGGCCGACAGACCGCAGATTTGCAAGACTGGGCATGCTCAGAAAATAAAAAACACAGGGAAAGTTAACCATTACATGACATCACTTCTGCAGTCAGCTGAAGTCTGCGGACAAAATTCTTGTGCTGTCCTTGTGCTGTCTTTGCACTTTTCAACAGACACCGACATCCCGGGGAGAAAAGAGGAACATTTGTATGACGACGATCTGCGTGTGTGTACGGGGCTTAAGTGTAGTGGAATGCATTTGCATGTACACAAATGATTCCTAAAATGAGGTTGAAAACTTTTGTCACCTAACATCGAGTCACTATACACAATGCCTTGTTTTAAAGCAAGAGGGGATGCCTTCTCCCATGAACATTTTAGGGCCATTGCCCAGAGCACTTTTTTTTCTTTACTTGTTTGTGGCGGCTTTAAGTGTGCAGGGTATACTGAATTTTTACGAATATGGGTTAAATGTTTTATGAATATGGGTTTGTTTTACACAAATCTAAATCTTAAAACTACATACTTGCTGCCCTGCTGTACCATGTATGGAAGCAGCTATTATGGTAGAGGAGCAGTAAATGTACGTGTCACCTTTGACTGGTAATCTACAGAACTGAAGACTAGGGATAGGAATGAACAAGAAGCAGCAGGAGATCCACCTAGACTACATAGAGTGTCCCAACAGGAATTCGCATTTGCATAGGCTTCTTAAAGCAGACCTTCCATGAAAATGGATGGCCTGCTTACATAACAACCCCACACCACCTGCATACCTGCCAACTGTCCCGTTTTTCCCGGGACAATCCCGGCAAATAGGAGCCTGTCCTGGGTAATTTACATTGTCCCTGTTAATCAGGGACAATGTAAATCATTAAAAAAGAAAAAAAAAAAAATTTTTTTTTTTTTTTTTTTTTTATTTTGTTCCACACAGTGTCACTCTCACCCCAGCTATGTGTTGTAGTTCTGGCAGCAGGTTGTCTCTCTCTCGGTGCCCGCTCACTCTTCCCACCTGTCGCAAATTTAACGTGTCACCAGAGGCAGGGTGTCAGCATGGTGCACTTTCTGAAATCCGCCAGCAGGGGGAGGCAGAGCACCTTCCGACAAGCTGACACTTTAGAATTGCAGGGAATTGTGATGAGAATTTTAAACTTTAGGCAGAAGTAGTGCAGTAGAATGAGAGAATATTTCCAACTCTGCTACTTTGGCCTCAAGTTTTCAATTCCCTTTTCAAATTCCTGTAATCCTCTCTTTATGAAGTAGACCCTATAATCTGATAAGTAGGCGGCGATTAATTATGTAAAGTGGGCGGAGCTTCGGGGAAGTGGGTGTGGTAAGTAATTGATGGCTGTGCTGCAAAGTGTCCCTGCAACTATGCACCTGTATTAAACAAGGTTCCTAAGCAATGATAAAAAACAGCATTTTAGGAAATACATTTTTTAAAAATTCTTACATCAGAACCCAGCTTTTCATGCATGCTGGGAGAGCTGGGTGCTCAAGATCCCCTGAGAATTACATTTTCATGGGATTTTGAGCTTCAAGCTCTCTCATCATTTAGGAATGAGTAACAAGGACATCATCCACACCTACTGGAATCTTCAGAAGCTGGGTTTCAAAGTTCGTTTTTCTTTTTCCTAAAAATGCTTTGTTTTTCACCACTGTTTATAAAAAGTTTAAGTACAGGTAGAGCAGAGCTATCATCTAAGCAGAACTTCAATTTTCATGGAACATTCCCGTCACGATGATATAACATAAACATGGAAAAATACACATTCTTTTGTACTTCTTTCCAAGCATCCCTAGTCCTCCAAACTCATGTCTTAAACCTGCAACTATATACTTTCATAGTTAGTCTGGTTGAAAAAGGACACAAGTCCATCTATTTCAATAAAAGGGGAAAAAAATAATAAAATCCCATATACACAATCCTATACCCACAGTTGATCCAGAGGAAGGCAAAGAATCCCAGCAAAGCATGATCCAATTTGCTACAGCAGGGGAAAAATTCCTTCTTGATCCCCCAAGAGGCAATCGGATATTCCCTGGATCAACTTTACTTATAAATGTTAGTATCTATTTATACTATGTACATTATGTACAGAATCCAGACCTTTTTTAAAGCAATCTACTGAGCTGGCCAGAACCACCTCTTGTGGGAGTTTATTCCACATTTTCACAGCTCTTACTGTGAAGAAACCTTTCTGTATTTTCAGATTAAATCTCTTTTCCTCTAGACCTAAACAGTGCCCCCTTATCCTCTGTGATGACCTTAAAGCGAATAATTCAACACCATGTTCACTATATGGACCACTGATGTGCAATGCTCAAAAAAATTAAAGGAACACTTTGAAAACACATCAGATCTCAATGGGGAAAAATATCATACTGGATATCAATACTGATATGGACTGGGTAATGTGTTAGGAACAAAAGGATGCCACATCATTTGATGGAAATTTAACACCCTCCTAGTCAGGTGCTAGATAGGCAGAATAGTTGTTGGCTCTGTCTGCTTAACAGCAGAGCAGCAGGCTAAATGTATGTGCTCCCTGCTTCACAGGGAGCATGATCTGTTAGTTAGGCCTGTTCCATGTGTCCATGTGTGATTAATCTGGGCTGAGGGAGTGTCCCCACTGTGTCCAATAGGGAGGCCTGTTGGACAGTGGAGGAAAAACAGCCAGCGACACACAGGCTTTTGTAGCTGTCTCAGTGGGTTGGCACAGACAAGTGGTGCATCCTGGGATATGCTATAAAAACCAATGGCACATGTGGTAGGGGGTCTTTGGGCAGGAAGCCAAGTCCCAGAAGGAGTGTGATGGCTGTCTCCTCTTCTGAAGCTGTGGAAGGTGGTCACAGGCAGTCAGTATAGCAGCGGCCTTTCCGCAATCTACAGTTAGCTGTCCTCAAGACTGTGAATAGTTAATAGTTGGAGTATCCCACTCATCCCTTCTCCTATCCAAGTTCTCAATAAAAACACAAAAACAACATCCCCTGGATTGATTATTGACTGAGCCAAGAACTTTCATTACTGTTTATCTGCTGTCAGTTGCTAAGGGTAACCCAGGGGAATCCAGAAAGTGTAATTCTCAGCAGTCCTCTATGGGGCAGTGCTACAGAAATGAAAATTATCAACCTACAGAGGGCTTAATTCAAGGACACCCTGAAAATCAAAAGTGAAAAAATGATGCAGCAGGCTAGTCCATTTTGCTGAAATTTCATTGCAGCAATTCCATATGGTACTCAGTAGTTTGTATGGCCCCCACATGCTTGTATGCATGCCTGACAACGTCAGGGCATGCTCCTAATGAGACAACGGATGGTATCATGGGGAATTTCCTCCCAGATCTGGACCAGGTCATCACTGAGCTCCTGAACAGACTGAGGTGCAACCTGGCGGAGTCGAATGGACCAAAACCTAATGTCCCAGAGGTGTTCTATTGGACTTATGTGAGGCAAACATTGGGGCAATTCAATGGTATCAATTCCTTCATTAACCAGGAACTGGCTGCATGCTGTTGCTACATGCGGCGGGGCATTGTCACGCACCAGGAGGAACCCAGGACCCACTGCACCAGTGTAGGGTCTGAAAATGGGTCCAAGGACTTCATCCTGATACCTAATGACAGTCAGGGTGCCATTGTTTTGCCTGTAGAGGTCTGTGCCTCCCTCCATTGATATCCCTCCCCAGACCATCACTGACCCACCAGCAAGCCGGTCATTCTGAACAAAGTTACAGGCAGCTTAACATTCTCCATGGTTTCTCGAGACCTATTCACGTCTGTCACATGTGCTCAATGTAAACCTGCTCTCATCTGTGAAACGCACAGGGCGCCAGTGGCGGACCTGCCAATTCTGGTGTTCAATGGCAAATGACAATAGAGCTCCATGGTGCTGGGGAGTGAGCACAGAGACCACTAGAGGATGTCAGGCCCTTAGGCTACCCTCATGAAGTTTCTGCTTGTTCAGGGACATTCACACCAGTGGCCTGCTGGAGGTTATTTAGTATGGCTCAGGCAGTGCTCATTCTGTTCCTTCTTGCACAAAGGGGAAAATACCAGTCCTGCTGATAGGTTAAGGACCTTCTACAGCCCTGTTCAGTTTTCCTAGAGTAACTGCCTGTCTTCTGGAATCTCCTCCATGCTCTTGAGACTGTCTTGGGAGACACAGCAAACCTTCTGGCAATGTATAGTCTCTATAGGGTCCAGATATCGCCTCATACTACCAGTAGTGACACTGACTCTGGCCAAATGCAAAACTAGTGCAAAACATTCAAAAAAGATGAGTAGAGAAAAAAAATGTCAGTGGCCTCCACCTGTAAAACCATTCCTATTTTGGAGGTTGTGTCATTGTTGTCCATCTAGTGAACCTGTTGTTAATTTCATTAACACCAATGCAGCTGAAACTGATTAACAACCCCCTCTGCTACTTAACTGACCAGATCAATATCCCAGGAGTTTACTTGACTTGATACTATACTCTGATTAAAAAGTGTTCCTTTAATTTTTTTAAGCAGCGTATTTATACATTGATCATATCCCCCCTTAATCTCCTCTTCTCAAGAGAGAATAAATTAATTTCCTCTAATCTTTCCTCATAGCTGAGCTCCTCCATGCCTCTTATCAGTTTAGTTATTCTTCTCTGCGCTTTCTCCAGTTTCCCGATATCCTTTTTGTGAAGTAATGATCTGGGTACATTTTGTGTACATAGGTTTTTTTTTTTTATTCAGTAAGGAACAATCAAACATCAGACAGTTATGATTCTACTAATATTTTTTTTATCTAAATGGTCCTGCTCACCTGAAAGAAGTTTTGCACAGTTAACATCAGATTGCAAGTCCTGATCTCGGTCCTGGGTAGAAAATGCTTGTTGTTGAAATTCACTCAGAGCATTTTTCAGATCTCCAGTCACCGGTCCAAGTAGTTGCAGGGCATAGGCTTTGTTGGGGCCTCCTAAGTGGAAATTGACCTCCATGTACTGGATGTTCCCCTCCCAGTCTTGCAGTTCTATGTGCATAACGTACAGCCCCTGCTCAGCAATCTGATGCATCTTTGTTAGACCTAGCCAGAACTCACCTAATGTAAAGCAAAAAAACAAAACAGATAACAAAATTGAGTTCCAGTTCCAGTACTTAATGTATAAACTTTACTGTAAGACTTTACATGCTTGTTATATTGGCTGTGTAAAATTTCCACATTGTCTGTCTATTAACCACTTTACCACCGGAGGATTTTCCTGCTGTACGTCCAGGCCACTTTTTGCGATTCGGCACTGTGTGACTTTAACTGACAATTGCGCATGCAACGCCGTACCCAAACAAAATTTACGTCCTTTTTTTTCCCACAAACAGAGCTTTCTTTTGGTGGTATTTGATCACCTCTGCGCTTTTCATTTTTTGCGATATTAATAAAAAAATGCGACAATTTTGAAAAAATAACAATATTTTTCTACTTTGACAGTTAAAAAATATCCAATATATTTAATTTTTGTCTTTGACAAAAAAATTCTCAATGACGTATTTTTAACCACTTTAAGACTGGAAGATTTTACCCCATTCCTGACCAGGCAATATTTTCCGATTCTGCACTTCGTTATTTTTAACGGAAAATTTCGCGGTCGTGCAATGCTCTACCCAAATTAAATTGCTGTCCCTTTTTCCCCCACAAATAGAGCTTTCTTTTGGTGGTATTTGATCACCTGTGCGATTTTTACTTTTTGCGCTATATACAAAAAAAGAGCGACAATTTTGAAAAAATAACAATATTTTTCACATTTTTTTTATATGAAATTCCCCCCAAAAAAATGTAAAAATCAAAATTTTTAACATTTTAGGCCAATTTGTTTTCTGCTACATATTTTTGGTAAAAAAAATCGCAATAAGCTAATTTTGATTGGTTTGTGCAAAAGTTATCACATCTATTAACTATGGGAAATTTATGTCATTTTTATTGTTTTTTCTTTTTAAACTAGTAATGGCGGCGATCTGCGATTTTTTTTTGCAGGACTGCGACATTGCGGCGGACAGATTGGACCCTTGACTGACATTTTTGACACTTTTGGGGGTACCAGTGACATTACTACAGTAATCAGTGCTATAAATATGCACTGCTACTGTAAAAATAAAAATGGCAGGGAAGGGGTTAACTTTTATTGGTGATCAAGGGGTTAATGTATGCCTGGTGCTTACTAACGTGTGTGGGGGGAGGGGACTGTGTGACACAGGCACAGATCACAGGTTCAGCTATGCTGAATCCTGCAATCTGTCACTGTTTGTCACTTAGGAGATCCGCCCGCTTTGTTTACACAAGCGGGCGGATCTCCACACTCGATCCCCGACGATCGGGGAAGAGCGGCGGTGATCACTGCCGCTCCTCCCTTGGCCCGACTCCTGCTGTGACTGAATACAGCGGAAGCGAGCCTCCGGCGGCGCGCGCGCCACCCACAAGGGGAGGTGTCCAGCGACGTAGGTATACGTCGCTGGACGATATCGAGCCACTTTGCCGCAGTACCAGCTCAGTGAGCGGTCGGCAAGTGGTTAATAATGGCACTGATTTGGATAACAATAACCAGGACAAGAGACAATATAGTAGGACTTATAGCAGACATAAACAACAACGTTTGGTCTACTTTACCAGAAATAATTGTTGCTTTCATTTTATTTCCTCTTTTCTGAAAGCTGAAGTGTTCCTCTGCTATTCAAAGGGTCTCTGAGATTTAGAGGAGGCTGGGGAGGTAATGTTTACCATAATTAAACCTGTCTGTACTGTGCTGTAAGATCTCATTATCAGTTGTAAACGTTATATCCTAACATTTTTACAGATTTAGAAGCTGTGCTTCTTCATTGTTTGTTAACAAGGGGGAATTTAGATTGTCTCTCTTTTTGTCAAGGGGGTCAGATCAGGTTTCGTCTCACTTCAAACTGATCAGAGTAGCATGCAGTATTCTCAAAGTCTGTTCCAAACAAACACCTAGCAAGATTTAAAAAAGAAACAAAACACTTTTTTAAATTATTTTTAGGAATGCAGTGTGAATGGGAACACATAACAAACATATAGTGAGTTTTCTCAAACTTGACTGCAAAAGTGGTAATATACTTTTAGTCCTTGAACAAAGAAGTGAGAAGGTCTTATGCACTTCGTTTCTTTAGTGGTTATGAGTTTCAATCGGAGGTAGACTTTCTCTGAACAAATACTTATGCCTCGTACACACGCATCGATTATTGGCAGGGAATTTTTGGCCAACGTCCGATCGGCCGATTTTCGGCTTGTTAGTATGATGCTTCCGACAACCGACTCTGACTTTTCAGCCGAAAAAAATCTGGTGTGCAGGCTATAAAATTTTTGTTGGCCGTCAACACAACGGCCGATTTTCCGTCAGTCAGTACAGATTTCGGCAGACAAAAATCTGATGAGCAAGACTGGGCATGCTCAGAGAAGAAAAAACACACGGAAAGTAAACCAGCACATGACATCACTTCTGAAGTAGATTTTTGTTGGCCGAGAAAATTCGTGTGCAGTCTAGGCACATTCCAACCAACAAAACACCACTCTGGACAAAAGTCGGACGATCGGTCGGCCGATAATCGTTGCGTGTGTACGAGGCATTAGTCAGACTTGATTTTGTTCTGGGAACTGGATAGGAAGTCCCTGTACCACTACTGGAACTACATACAGTTTACACAGCCCTCACAGCGGGCACATCTCTTAGTGAATATAATGGTTAGTTTAGACTGAACTATTTTAAAGTGACAGTAAGCTGGAGCTAGGTTTTTAAAAAGGCCTTACAGTAAGTAACTTAAAAAAGTTTAAAAAAAATAATAATTAATGTATATTAAATATATGTGTGTCAATAAATAAATAAGAAATATGCTACTAACCACTTAGATTACCAAATCCATTCTTGTATGACTCCCAGAGCTGGTCAAAATCAACAGACCCATCTTTACGTCTTTGAACAACAGTCCATCCTACTTCTATTAGGGAAAAAACAGTTTAATTTAGTAATCATTTCAGAGGAGTAATCAGTAAGATGTTCAACTATTTTCTTTAACCCTTTCATTGTCAATGGTCAATTGATGCATTACCCACTTCAATACAGGGATCTTCCCAACCCCTTCTGCCCAGGCCACTATTTAGCTTTCAGTGCTGTCACACTTTGACTGACACAGTACCCAAACTAAATTTTTATCCTTTTGTTCACAGAAATATAGCTTTCTTTTGGTGGTATTTAATCACTACTGGGTTTCCTATTTTTTGCTAAATAACTGAAAAAAGCCTGAAAATTCTAAAAAAAACAACGCATTTTTCTTAGTTTCTGATCAAAAATTTTGCAAATATAGAATCTTTCTTCATAGATTTAGCCCAAAATATATTCTACTACATTTCTTCAGTGAAAAAAACCCAAATCAGTGTATATTATTTAGTGTATAGGAAATTTGTAGAGTCCACAAACTATGGTATATATCTGAAAATTGATCAATCCTGATGTACTGACGGACTATCTCATTCCTTGAGGCCCTAAAATGCCAGGACAGTGGAAATACCCCCCAACTGAGCTCTTTTTGGAAAGTAGACAGTCCAAGGTATTTAGTAAGAGGCATGGCGGGTCTTTTAAAGTTGTAATTTTTTTGGCATAATGTTTTGGAAAATAAGTAATTAAAAAAAAATTATTCACAGCTTTTTTTTTTTTTTTTTTACATACTGTCATCAATGCAGTACAGCAACATCATATAACTGGTGTGGCAGTGATCAGGGACACTGACTTGTGACAGTACAGAAAAAAAAAAGTTATACATTTTTTTTATTACTTTTTTAACCATTTTTTTTCTGTTTTTTAACACGCTGTGACCAGACCAATATAATGTTGCTATAGTAGTATTGCACTACCCAGGGGAAGTGATCAGGATTTTTTTTTTTACATTATGTTTGCTAATTGCAATGTATTACATTGCTATAAGAAAGCATTTTACTGAATGAAACTGATTAATTCAGTCTGCTTTGTTGTAATTAGCTGTGATTGGTCATAGCTAATCATATGGTACAGATGCGCTGTGATTGGTCTTGTCTGTACTATGTAATCAAAATTGACCAGTCACAGCTAGCCACACATTTTTACATATTGGATGGCTTGAAAGGAAGCCATCTATTGTGTACAACTGTGATGTGACCTGCCGTGATATGTCATGGCGGTCACATGGTACCGGCAGCGAGACGGTACTTGGATTGGTCATCAGTTGCGGCCGGTGAAAGATTGCACCGATGATCGATCAGCGCATCCTGACAGGATGGAAGAGCCACCATCCGGCCGTCATTTTGTAAAAGGCTGGGCAGCTAGTGGTTAAAAACCTGACCAAACTTCAGAGTGCGTTTATTTATCTGACAATAACTTTATGTCTCGATAACCTGAATAATTTTACATTATTTTTGAACATATGTATTGTATACTTTGTTTTAATAAATGCGGTGAATAGGTATTTTTATTTATGGCTGCCAGGTGGATAAAAATGTGAAAAACCTTTTTTTTTTAATTTTTAACATTTTAAAAACACTTTTTTAAAAAAAAAAAAACACAATACCAAATAAACTGTATTTCATTTTATGTTTCTTTCACAGAAATAGTTTAACCACTAATGCAAAGAGCAGTTGTTAATGAACTGTAGGGATGGGCCAAACGACCCCCTGTTCGGTTCGCACCAGAACTTTCAAACATCGCAAAAGCTTGGAACCAAATAACAAACCCCATTAAAGTCTATGAGACCCGAACTGTAAAAATCAAAAGTGCCCATTTTGAAGGCTTTTATGCAAGTAATTGGGCATACAATGGTTATGGGGGTCTGGTTACTGCCCTGGGGGACATGTATAATGAAAAAAAGTTTGTAAAAAACTTCATTTTTAAATAAACAGTAATTTACTGATGCCTAATGTATAAGCATTAAAATGAGATATAACAAACAAAATGAAAAATTCCTTTAGTACCTGGGGGTTCCCCTTAGTCTACCGGTAAAGTGATACATCTGAACTGTGTATAGAAGCTGCTGCAGCAATAATTGCATTTATAAAGCCAAAAAAATTTTCCCTGCAAGCTTGCTTCATTTGGTAAACAACGGCTTGGGAAGACAGTCTGTATGATGAGGCCACAATGTAGTGCACTGGGAACAAGATTAGAGATTTTTTGGATAAATTCTGGTGTCTCTTCCACAGACTTTGCATAGAAGTAACAGGTGCAGAAAAATTAATCTTTGGGTGTCGGAGGTGCCTTCATACCGTAACCCTATAGAGGTACTTGTGATGAAAGGAAGAATTACCTTGCTGTCAAAAGTTGAAATGATATGCACCTGTCAAACAGGTGTGGAAAAATTGGTCTTTGGGTGTCAGAGGTGCCTTCACACTGTAACCATAGTTACTCTTGGTGAAAGCAAGAATTGCCTTGTAAAAATTTTTTATTATATGCACCTGTCAAACAGTTGCAGAAAAATTGTTTTTTGGGTATCTGTGGCACCTTCACACTGTAACCCTATAAAGGTACTCTTGATGAAAGCAAAAATTGTCCTTGCTGTCACAAATACAGATGATATGTACCTGTCACACAGGTGCGAAAAAATTAGTATTTGGGTGTCAATTGTGCCTATGAAACCTACACCGAAAAAATGCTTCCAGGTGAAATCAACACACAGCCTAGAAGTCTTGCAGAGATTCCACATTCCAAAAACACTTAATCAGTGAAATCGGCATCAGGAGCTTCATAGCTGCTGGTAATTCAGGACTGAATCATTTTGGTAAGACAGTCCACGGAGTCCTTGGACAGACATGTTCTATTATCAGTAACAAAACCTCCAGCAGCACTGAATGCCCGTTTGGAAAACACACTGTATGCAGGGCAGCCCAGCAGCTCAATTGCATACTGGGAAAGTTCTGGCCATTGGTCTATTCTCATGACCCAGTAATCCAGTAGATTGTCAACTGGGAAGCTCTGCATCTCTGTTATCGCCCCTAGATAATCATCCACCATGTGATGCAGATGGTGCCAATGGGATGTGGAAGCTGAATGCCCTGGGCGGCGAGGACTAAAAAAATTGTGAAATGCATCACTTAGGTGGCCCTCTTCTCCACTGCTCCTCTCTTGACCAACAGAAGCCTCAAAACTAGATTTTCCACAACACTGTAACCTACCAGAGTCGGGAAAAGCGTTAGATAAACTCCTCTTTAAAGTGTCCTCAAGAGATTTTATCTTATGTACCTCTGTGGGGATGGAATGAGTTCTGAGACTTTCCTCTTGTAATGGTGGTCAAGGAGATCCTTCTCCTTGATGCCCCATATTCCTGGGTCTTTTTTCAGGCTTTGAAGCATGAGGGAGCCCATGCATCGCAAGTTTGTGGAGGCATGAGAAGCAGACTCCTCGGGTTTACTGAGGACTACAGTATCTGGAACTGCCTCCTCCCAGCCATGTGCTACTCCCCAGGGTTCTGGGGATTGAAAAACATCTCTTAAGATTTGACATATGTCTTTCCTTTTCTTCAATGCCTCCAAAACTGCCAGAATCCTCCTCCTGCCTCCCCTCTTGTGTATGTGTGCTTGGTGCAGTACTCACAGTTAGATGTGCTCTCTCCTCTCGATGAATCCAAAAAGGATCATGGGAGGGGAGAGCGGGTCTTTTCTGAGCCTGTGTTTACATTTCACAGGCACAAAAAAGAATCTGATTGGGCAGGACCAATCAACAGGTCCAGGCCAAAAATCATTGGCCTGGACCTGATGACTGATCGGTTCTGAACCCAACCGTGTCATCAGCGGGACCGTGCCCCAGAGCGGTGGGAGCGAGCGACGTACGGGTACGTCGCTTTGCCTGCACGGGGCTGACCACCGCAGTATATGTACTTGTGGCGGTCAGCAAGTGGTTAATGTAAAAATGAATGGTCACTACACTCACCCTGACTGAACTATCACTAGATTCACACTAAGCTAATATTCTACACTGACAATAGAATCAGAATAGCACACTACATCACACTAACTCTCTAGTAGCACTGAACAGAGCCCTCTTTTATCTCTCCACGCCGATATTACACTACAAATGGCCGCTATTGAAAGAATTATTTTATAGTGTGGGGTGGGACTAAGAGCAATGAGCCATGATTGGATAGAGTCATCATTACTTTCTCCAATTATGGCTCTGACAGTGCTCTGTATCCTGATTGGGCAAAGCTTTCATCGCTTCGGCCGGTCAGGGCTTCCAATGCACTGTGTGGCCGTGCAGTGCATTGTGGTCATTCGGCGGGCCAAACAAACGGTCAAACGCCCTGATAATTTGGGTATTCGTCAAACAGGCGAACAGCCAAACTTATGCTCGGGCCGAACGGTTCGCCAATCTCTAACGGACAGTTTGATTCCTGATCATTATCTGAGCATTAGTGTTATAGTCTGCCTGCTGTATACTCCTTGATGTAACAGGGACCCTGATTGGCAATTCTGTTCTATGGATTGTGTGTAAGGATGGGTTAAGTAGTTAAAAAAAAATGTAATACAATATATGATAACATTTTCTAACTTCATTTGAAAAATGTGAACTTTCTACTGCAGTTTTTGCCACCTATTCTATGTTTTAAAGAATATATAACCTGTAGATGTCACTCTAACCATGCTGCACAACAAGTGTCTACATACTACAGAGTTCTTAGATATAGACACACTGTTAAGCTGGCCATGCATGGATCAAATTCGATCTATGTGTGGAAATTCCAGTTGAACAGAAGTCGATCTACAGATGCATCCATCAATCGACTTGGGTACAACCAGCCTGTTGGATTTTTTACACGTGATTACTGCTGGTGGCTGTAGGTAGCTGCAGAATACAATAGGTCTGTGGGAGGCATTTTCTCATCATCACTGACTGTGTTGATAGGGGCATTAAACAATTTTCTTTCCTTCCACCCGCTATATGGTGAAACTAGGTAAAACTCCCTTGCTTTTTAATGAGAACACTAACTAAACTTTCTATTGCTCCTAAGATTTTTTCTTTTGTTCCTTTTATTAATTAGCTGTGCCCTAACTTCCAGTGAAATCCATTAAAATCATCAGTAGATCCAGTGGTATAGACAATTGCAATTATATGCAAATATCAGGCTTTCAATTCACGCAAATGTACATCCTGAATACTGTTTTTTTTTTTTTTATTTGCAGGATCAACAAAAAAAATGTAAACAGTTATCCAGCCAACTACTATTTCCGGTGTTCCGTGAACAAAACCATACCTGTAAAAAATCCATACCCCCATCACTTCCGGTGCACCTACGTCAGCACCTACGTCTTAGAACAGCTGAGGAGCTGACTAGTGCGCATGCTCGGATGGTATGGATTTTTCACGGCAGTGTGAGTAACGTTACACTTGCAGCGTTTACAGTAAAACAGCTCGGCAGCAATATGAGTCATCTCCGCTCCTATCCCTGTCACTTCTCTGATCTCGACTACTAAATATAACAGCGGCGGGGTTGTATGAAAACATAAATCACGGAGCCGAGATCTCCGTGATTTAGATTTCATACACCTGCCGCCGCTTTTATATTTACTAGCCAAGATCAGGGAAATGACAGGGATAGGAGCGGAGATGACTCATATTGCTGCCGAGCTGTTTTAATGTAACCGACGCAACAGCTGAGGCGGTGTAACATTACACACACTGCCGTGAAAAATCCATACCTTCCGTACATGCACACTAGACAGCTCCTCAGCTGTTCAATGACGTCTCCAGAGCTTTGGGCATGCGCACTGCTACGCTGCTCAGCTGTTCCTGACAGGAAGTGACGTGGGTATGCATTTCTCACGGGGTAGGTTTTTTTTCACGGAACACCGGTGCAGTCAGCATGCTTTCTCTAGGCAGTCGGATAATCCTCTGTGTGAAGCATACCTTTTTGCCCACATAAAAGGCAGAGAATTGTTAACCTTGTGAGAATCGGACAGAGGATTCAACCAGTGCAATATGTTTCCAAGCAAATACCATATAACCCCAGCTGATCAAGATCCCTGAATTTTTGATCACTTCTTGGTTTTCACATAGTTTTATCATATTATTGTTTTCTTGTTGGAAGATGCCACAATTTTGCTTTAATACCATTAAACTTGCAGACTTACCGGCTGTAATTTCACAGTATACTTCAAAGGGCTGAGCATTGGCTGGTTGGATCTTAAATATGCCACTCTTCTCTCCATTCAAAAAAACCGCATGGCAATCAGGAGGTAGCTCTAGAAAGACAAGGAGATTTTAGGTTGTTTCAGGGAACTATTATGCATGCACATCAGCAGTAATGCTATTTAAAGTGATATGCTGGTCATTTTAAATTTTGTCAGAATCCTGATGAATCATGGCCTTGTTGGCACCACACGGCTTAAAAACTTTGATCTGACAAAACAGCTGGGAAGAAAATTCTCAGTTAAACAGTGACTGCAGGCACCCAGTTGCAGTCATGGTTGGGGTATTCTGGCAGCCACGGAAGCATTGGCTGTCAGGGTATAAAAGCCATTAGAGAAGATCCCTCCATCCATGCTGTTTAGTGTGAATGGGGGAATTCATTAATATCTCTTGTTCAACCTACGGTGATGACCTAGAGAAATCATAAAATGTATGGCTAGTCTTTCTGTACAATAAACTGTGAAAAATTCTCCCTGCTCCAGAAGTAAATACGTCAGAGTATTATGCGAACCAGTGAGTGCTTTGCTAAAGAATGGATTATAAAAAGGCCATGATATTGCATGTGAATTATCAAATCATTGGTGTAAAGATGTAAAACCACCTGCCCTGAAATAGAAAGTTGACAGTGTTAAATAGAATTTGGCACCAAAGCTACCTCATGAAATCTTCAAAAGAGTTAATCCAATAAACCAAGAAGCAAGAAGAGACAAGTGAACAAGTTCAACATTTTGCTACTACAGATCAGCAACAGAACAGAGTTATCCTGGAGGAATAAGGGATAATAAGAAACACCCCAAAACAGTGATAACAATGGGTAAAGAACCCTTTTAGATGGAAGGCTTACCCAGTTTGGAAGAGAAATCTTATCCAATGGACTGAATTTCATTGTGACACCACTATCCTGCACCTGTGGTGGATTTCATCACAACTACAGAACCTTACACTCATAACATACACATTTCAGGAGACAAAGCTAAATGATTACATGTGAGCCTGGGCTGCCCTAGAAAGTGCCAAAGCACCTTCTTCCAACCTGAACCCACAGAGCTTTTAGTAAGGATCCGAGCAAAATCATCTGGCAAGCAAACAAGGGGAGATGCAGTTTTGCACTAAATACAGCAACAAGGGGTAGTAAACACTGCTTGGTGATTTGTACCTTCAGGTAAGCTTTTAAATAAAGCTTACCTGTAAGTACAAGGAAAATCTCCTAAATGTGCACTGTTTAGGAGATATTCACGGTTTCTAAGTATGCTGTCCATTCAGAGCGATGTGCCACAATCGTGGCTTTCATGTACATGTGCGAGACTTAAGTTGTCTTGGCTCTATCATTCAATCAGCCGGAGACTGCAATCCTGGAACGAAGACTGGAAGCCCTGTCAACAGTAACAGCTCGCAATTAGAGGGCTTCATTTTAAGGTAATTCTTTCATAATGTGCTAGAATGAGGTGCAAACAACATTATGCCATTGACTTGCAAGGGTACTTTTTTTTTTTTATAAACAAAAAAATTATTGTACAGGTATACCGACTTACTATAAATGTGCAAGCTACTGGCAACAACACAACAGCACCAATCGTGATTAACGTGAAATAATAAAAAATTTTGTCGCACTTAAATCGGAGTTCCGGGCACAAAATCGATCTTTTTTTTTTGTGCCCGTCCGCTTGTTCTCCTTCACCTGAAACAGAATTGGATAGTTAGGTTTTTTTTTTTTTTGTACTCACCTTGTAATTGTAGATCGAATATACTCACCTATTCTTCACTTCCTCCCTCTGCGCCGCGGCTCCGCCGTCACTTCCTGGCTTGCAATGATTCCTGGGAGCTGAACGTCATCGCTCCCAGGAATCAATGCAACGGCACCGGCCCCGCTCGTCACTTCCGGGGCGACGCCGCATTCCCTGCTAAACAGCTTCTGGGCATGCCCAGAAGCTGTGGAGGAATGCGGCGTCGCACCGGAAGTGACGAGAGGGGCCAGTGCAGGCGCATTCTGGAAGAAGAGGACGCGGAAGAAGAGGACGCGGAAGAAGACGCGGAAGAGGGTCGCGCCGAGTTCAGCTGTCCACAAGAGAGATGGCAACGCTGTGGAAGAAATTTTATAAGTGAGTATTTCTTCTTGCAGGTAAGTGCGAACCGGGACAGATCAGAGGCTAGCCATTGTGGAATGTACTAGCCCTGACTGTCCCGGGGGTATGTTCACTGAAAAATGTTTTCTGTGCCCGGAACTCCGCTTTAACTTGGATAATGAATAAACAAGCTTCCATAAGGTGGGGAACAACTGGTGCTGTTCTGAACAATGCAGGTGAATTCCTTGATGAACATCCAGTAAGTTACTATACTTGATATGCGTTTTGATCACCCAAGACCACCGATATTGATTGAGTCTAGACAGGAATGATATAGAAGTATAGAAGATCCAATGAGCTTCCTCTATTATATTGCAGATGGAGGTATTGTCATGGCTGATGGTAAAGTGTACTCCAGAGATTCCCAAACTACGGCCCTCCAGTTGTTCAGGAACTACAATTCCCATCATGCCTAGTCATGTTTGTGAATGTCAGAGTTTTACAATGCCTCATGGGATGTGTAGTTCTGCAACAGCTGCAGGGCCGTAGTTTGGGAATCCCTGGTGTACTCCATAGTAGGGTCCATGAAGGAAAGATCCAAGACATCCTAGAAGTCAATCAACCAGTATACAGGGTTGGCATACGTGGGTACCATACCATATGCTATATCACGCCTGTCTAGACTCTTATAATTTGGAGTTTAGACCTCTGGTAAGGAGGCATTTTATATCAATATCTGTGGAGGTGCACTTGGGTGATCAAAACACACATCAACTATACTCACTGTTACTGGATGTTCATCAAGTTTTTTTGTTTTGTTTTTTATTTACAACCTTTACTACTATTTTAATTTAGGGTTGCTTCAATGCCACTATCCTGGGAAAGCTAATGCCTAAACCACAAGGTAAGAGGTCCTCTCAGACTGATTGTCGGCCTCACCAACTTGATAACTAATAGCATAATTAAAATTTGACTAAAATCCCTGCAAGTTCAGGGAATTCCTAGGGTACATCCAGGTCACCAGAACTAGCGTCCCCATTGGAAGATTTCTCCTCTATTACATTTCTGAGGACAACCCAACATTTAGGATTTTCTTTTACTTTCAATGATAATGGTAAACAAAACAAATAAGGGGAATCTCTGTAAAGGGGGCACCAACAGCAATAAAAATTGCCAGGGGGGGCGTGGGCAGCATGATCACAAGATGATGTCTGTGTACGGTCTCCCGGCAAAATAAGCCCGTGCTGTAGCCATCCTTCAGCTATAGCGCAGGCAGGAGAGGTTAAAGTTGTCTTTCATTATAAATGAGACAAACCAATTAATAATCTGTGCACTTTGAGAGCGCATATTCTCACCACTGCATTTCGTTAACACGTGTTATGCCATACGATATTGTGTGTTGCCCATAGCATATCTGTTGGTAAAGTGCACCAAGGTACAATTTAGAATTCATAAAACTGCACTATGCCAATACACAGAACATTACCACAGATCACTAGTGTGAATAGTTAAACTATATTGACACCAGTGTTTTAAAATTAGCACTGGTTACACTAGAAAGGTTTAAAAACTGTCCATCTTTAACCATTTCAATACAGGGCACTTTGACCCCCTTCCTGCCCAGGCCAATTTTCAGCTTTTAGCGCTGTTGCATTTTGAATGACAATTGCGCGGTCATGCAACACTGTACCTAAACCAAATTTATGTCATTTTTTTCCCACAAATAGAGCTTTCTTTTGGTGGTATTTGGTAAACAAATAAAAAAAAAGACTGAAAAGTTTGAAAAAAAAAGTTTTTTTGTTTATGTTATACAGTTTTGTAAATAGATACATTTTTTCCTGCACTGATGAGCACTGATGAGGCCGCACAGACAGGCACTGATGAGGAGGCACTGATGGGGTGGCACTGATGGGGGGGCGCTGATGGGGTGGCACTAATATGCTGCACTGATAGGCAGCACTGATATGTGGCACTGATAGGTAGCACTGATATGCAGCATTGGTGGGCACTGATAGGTGGCACTGCTGGGCACTGATAGGCAGGATTTATGGGCACTGATGGACTCTGATAGGTGGCACTGATGGGCACTGATAGGCGGCACTGATGGACGGCACTGATGGGCACTAATGGGCACTGATGGGCGGCACTGGTGGGCAATAATGGGCACTGGTGGGTGGCACTGGTAGATGGCAATGATGGGCACTGGTGGGCAGCACTGATGGGGAAGGAACTGGCAGGCTCCCTGAGCCCTGATTGTCATCCCTGGGGGCCATGGTGGGCATCTCTGGGGTCATGGGTGGGCATCCCTGGTGGTTCTAGTGGCACCCCCCCCCCCCCCGAGGGTCTGCACTGGTAATCAATGATCTGATTATCCAACTACTATACAACAAGGAAATTGGATATATTTCTCCTTTCTTTCCCCTGGACATTGCATCTCTGCCGCTGGGTGTGGTCCGGTCCAGTGCTCACCCATTGGAAGGTTCCCGGCTATGTGCCAGAATCCTTTCTGACCATTGCCGTATCATCGCTATGCCTTACCTCATACCATGGAGTGTTGTCACTTTTAACAGATGTCATTTTTTACCTAAAATGAAATGAATCAGTAAAGGGGTCACATACTTATAGTCCCTGAAGAAGCCAAACACTTAGGCGAAACATGTAGGACCTATGTGATCCACATTGCTATCTATTATTCATTTGTTTCATTTTGGAAATGTATATGTCTGTTTTTTGTTTTTTATACTATTTTCTATGTTTTTAAGCTAATTGCATTTGTAATAAAATTTACCTTTTATATATTGTGGTCCTCTGTGTAGAAATTTGTTGCCACCTTATAATCTATGCCTCTAAAGTCCCATGCTTCTGGTGAGGTGCGGCCCGGATATTTTTCTAGCCTTTTGACTTGACTATATGTCGGATTGGCTCCTCACCAAAAACTCTCATTTCTCAGCTAGAGAAAATGGTGTATTATTTGCATTTTGATGCTTTGAAGTTCTGTAATTTTTTAATCTGCGTTATTTATTCTATGTTGTATTTTAATTGTATGGATGAATTGTATAGAGTGTAGTTTTAATTTGTTTTATATGTTGCTAATGGCTGTTATTGGGAATTTTATTATATCTTTGCGTCTTGCTCTGTTCATTCTTGTGTTGTCTTTGTTGAGTGTGTTATGCGTTGCAATAATTTTCCTTTAGGATTAATGAAGTATTCTAGATCTGAATCTGAAAAATCTATAATGCCGAGCAGGGCTTTTTTCTCAGAGAATAGGTGCAGGAACTCCTCCCTTCTGAGTATCCCCTTGTCTCCACCCCCAACCTACCTTTGAGCATCGTTCCTTATTTCCAACCCTCACCCACCTCCCAGTACTGCCCCTTTCAGAGAATATAGAACTAAGTAACATTTGTGGTATAAAGTAATTTGTATGGAATTTGTTAACAATAACAAGAAAAGCTGTAAAATAGATCCCCTGCAGCCAGGAACAATGGATACCCCCGGCAACAATGGACCACCTGCAATAAAATATCCCCCCAGCAACAATAGACCCCCGGCAGCAAAAACAGATCCCCCTGCAGCCAGCATCAATAGACTCTCCAGATCCCTCCCAGCAACAACTGACCCCCCCAGCAACAGAAGAACCACCTCCAGCAACAACAGATCCCCCACAGCAACAACAGACCTCCCCCTCAGGAAAAAATAAATCCCCAGCAGCCAGCATCAGTAGATCCTGTAGCACACCCCAGCGCCCCTTGCCATCACATACATCCATGGCTGGAGGTGCCGGAACTGCGTTCCGCCACGTTCCCACTGAAAAAAAGCCCTGATGCCGAAAAATATCTTCATCAAGATTACCAGGTATCACTTCTTCAAAAGTTACTGTGGCCTTAAAAAGATTAATCAGATTACCTGCAATCCTTTGTTCTACAAAATGGTATAATGGTCAATTCTAAATTGGTATATTAGAGGGCGCCGGGCGGTGTGCATCATGTCAGTAAATATGCATCCGATTAAACTAGGCAAGATGTTGCTTGCATAGCTAATTTATTTAATCAAGAAATACTTCCACTTTCAAGCCATATACAGTGTAATAATTATGTGTAATTGTTCACACGTGACACTGCCATAGATGTGGAATCTAGGGGAAAGGTTACACACAGAATACCGCGGGGCTTCTAGCAACAACAAAATATTTAAAGAACATTCCAATTGTCAGACAGCTATGAACTTTCACCCACTTTTGGTTTCAACATTTATACCAGACAGGAGCTAAAACTATATGGTTGGAAATTTTGAATCATCAAGAGAGAAATATAATATTCCCTTAGCAGCAATAGAGAAAAATGTAGTTTGTACTTACTTTTTCTAGAAACTATGTATACACAAATTCAATATATATTTTAACTATAGCCAAATAAATCTGCTACTGCCTATTTTCTCTGCCCCCACTAAATATATGCTAATACAGTTATAGTGGTCTACTTTAATATATATTTTATGCTTCTTTAACTTAAAGCTAAACTCTAAACAAGCAACGAAATATTCAGATGAAAGGATTTGCATTTCTGTCCATCCATATGTGAGATTTACACATTGACACCACACAGCCCTGTCTGGCAGAGGAAAAGACCAGATTTTAATTTGTTTCTGTAAAGCCCCGTACACACGTACCAATCGTCGGCTGAACGATCGACCGTCTTTTGTCCAGGGCTGTCGTGTCTGTTGAAAACTGCAAAAGACTGCACACAAATTTTGTCAGCCAACAACAGCCGACTGCAGAAGTGATGTCATGTGATGGTCAACTTTCCGTGTGTTTTTTCTTTTCTGAGCATGCCCAGTCTTGCTAATCTGCTGTCTGTCGGCCGAATTCTGTACTGACTGGCGAACAATCAGCCGTTCTGGTGTTGGCCAACAAAAATTTTAATGCTTGCACGACAGATTCTGTTCGGCCGAAAATGCGCTGTCGGCTGTCGGAAGCATCATACTAACAAGCCTACAATCGGCCGATCGGTCGTCGGCCGAATATTTACGGCCGACAATCGGTACGTGTGTACGGGGCATAGCATTTACAGGGCTTGTTTCTCCCCTACTCAGTGACTAGGGGTATCACTTGATTTCTTGCATTAACAACGCACTGCAAGTATGTTGGGTAATGGCACTGCAGCGCAGCAACGCATGTAATGAGTGTTTCTGCACATCGTGTTAACATGCATTACTGCAGCGCAAGGATGTAAATGGACCCCTCTGGTGTTATTAATGTCTAGAATTTTTCTTTTGTGATTGACATCCTAAGGCAGCCCACGGCACATCTGTTGACAAAGTGCATTAGGCCCCTTTCACACGGCGTCGGGCGGTTGTTGTGTTGACGCTATCAGCTTTATTTTTCTTAAATGCACAAAACTGTATGTTATGAAAACTTTGCTACATGCAGTGTGTGAATGGGGCCTTAGGGATGCATTGTCTACGGTAAATAAGTTCCTCTTTCCGCAGCTAAAAGCTGAATTCTTTTTCAATATTTTTATTAGGAGAGGTTTTTTTAAACGTACAATAAGTAAGCACATACATATAGCGAAATAGCCCAGGTGTTATATACATTACAAATAGTACATTGGTTAGGCATTATTATATTCAATGAGATAAGAAGTGAGAACCAAACAAACAGGAAGATAAACATAGTAATACATATACAGTTTACATGGATTATAATAATAATATGACAGGTAGCAAGGTTAGACTTATGGCGGAACTCCATATTTCCCAGGGTTTCTAGACTTTTGCAAAAGCCAGTTATGAATTAGTACTAAAGGCAAGTGCTTTTTTATAAGATAAATAGATTTTGACCAAGGATAGCACTCCTGAGGGGTTTGGAGTTGATTGAGACTTCCAGTATTTTATGATCAAGGTTCTAGCAGCTAATAGGATATGAAGAATGATGGTGCGGAATTCTTTTGGCCATTGTTCTATTCCCAAATTGAGCAGAGCTAGAGCAGGGTTTAAAGGTGTCAATATTCCCGTGATGTTATATAGATGTACTAGATATTTTGTGTCAGAAGCTGGTTAGACTTTTACAGTCCCAGAGGATGTGTAATAATGATCCTATGTGTTCACATTCTCGCCAGGACAAAGGGGAGTAGTTGGAGGGGAATTTAGACAGACGCAGTGGGGTGTAATACCACCTGTGTGTTATTTTATAAGCTTGTTCCCAGTGGTTGGTGTTGTGTGTTGATGTGTACATGGAATTGCAGGCTTTCAGCCATTGTTCCTCTGAGAATTGTTGTTGTTTCTTCATCGTATGATGTGTGAGTGTCCACTAACGTATTAAAGGATTCCGCATGATCGCACATCTTATCTTCCATCTGATCTACCCTGACTCCCAGATCTTGTATGGCGGCTTGCATGCGATTAAGGCATGAGGTCGTATCTTGTTGTAGCGATTCTCTAAGCAACATTAACATGGTTTTCAATAATGTGTCTCATACAGGGAGATCAGATGTGGTGAATGCAGCAAATGGCTCGTTGGGAGATGCGGGTGCAGATAAGCAGGCATTCTGTGCACTCACCTCCATGCCTTGGGAGCCTGGATCGCCATCCAGGGCTTCTCTCCTGGGTTTGGACTTGACTGGACTCCTGGAAGAAGGTGATGAGGCCCCTGAAGAAGTAGGGCTGGCATGGGGGCTGATTATGTGCTCCCCTGGGTGAATGCGGGCTCCCTCAGCATGGCCAGGATTTGCCAAAGGCTTCACTTGTGCGCCGCTGCCGGCGCCATTTTGGTGGAGGTCTGTTGGGGCTTTGTATAAGAATCCGTCAAGCTTGTAAAGCTTTGGCGGTTCCTTTCACCTGCGGGTCATCTGTGGTGGGTCCCCGAGGTGGGATAGAGGAGAATTGCCGCTGTCAGAAGTGCCAGGGCTCCGGAAAGCGTTGTTTTATCCATCGGCCGAGCGGAGCACTGTCAGCAAGCGCCCATTCTTCAGAGCGGTCGCCACGCCCCCCCCCCCTAAAAGCTGAATTTGAATCGTTCGTGTGAAAGGGACCTTAGGGTACAATTTAGAATGAATGGCACTCTATCACACCAATGCATAGAAAATTTCCAGAAAACACTAGGCATTTAATTTTCAGTAACACTAGTGTTCTAACCACTTGCTGACCGCCGCACGACTATTTACTGCGGCAGTCAGTCCCCTACAGGCAAAACGATGTAGGGCTACGTTGCTCGCCTACGAGCCTCTAGGGGGCGAGCGCATGCCCCTCCGGAGGCGCACTTCTGCCCCCCCCCCTCGTTTACTAACATAAATGCGCGAGTGACCGGCGGCTCCGATGTCCACCGGTCACTCGCGATCTCCCACTGGAGAGGGAGAAAGGCAGGCAGCTAATGTAAACAAAGCCGCCTGTCATTCTCCCTGGTGTAACTGCAGAGATCATACGATCCTGCCATGTAGGATTGTATGTCTCTGTGGTTACATCACAAGCCATGCCCCCTCCACAGTTAGAAACACGCTCCTAGGGATAAATTTAACCCACTGATCACCAATAAAGTTAACCCCTTCCCTGCCAGTGTCATTTTTACAGTAACAGTGCATATTTATAGCACTGATTACTGTAGTAATGTCATTGGTACCCCCAAAAGTGTCAAAAATGTCAGTCAAGGGTCCGATCTTTCCACTGCAATGTCGCAGTCCCGCAAAAAAATCGCAGATCATCGCCATTACTAGTAAAAAAAAAAAAAACAATAAAAATTACATAAATCTTTCGTGTAGTTAGTAGACGCAATAACTTTTGCGCAAACCAATCAAAATATTGCGATATTTTTTACCAAACATATGTAGCAGAAAACAAATTGGCCTAAAATGTTAAAAATTTTTGATTTTTACATTTTTTTGGGGAATTTCATATAAAAAATGTGAAAAATATTGTTATTTTTTCAAAATTGTCGCTCTTTTTTTGTTTATAGCTCAAAAAGTAAAAATCGCACAGGTGATCAAATACCACCAAAAGAAAGCTCTGTTTGTGGGAAAAAAAGGACGTCAATTTCATTTGGGTACAGCACTGCACGACCGCGCAATTGTCTGTTAAAATCATGCAGTGCCAAATCGCAAAATAGGCCCTGGTCTTTGAGCAGCCAAATCCTCCGGGGCTTAAGTGGTTAAAATTAGCACTGGTTAAACTAGAAAGAAAAGACGTTCTCTTTCCTAGCCATGTACAGTGTAAAAATTGTAGTGTAATTGCTCATACGTCACGCTACCATTGATGTGAAATCTAGGGGAAAGGTTACACACAGAATCCTGCAGGGCTTCCAGTAACAAAAGAATATTTAAAGAACATTCAGATTCTCAGACAGCTATGAACTTTCACCCACTTCTGGTTTCCGCATTTATACTGAGATGGACCTAATCTACAGAAAATGTTGAATTCCCAATAGACAAACATAATATCCCCATAGCAGCAACAGAGAAAAATATAGTTTGCACTTATCTTTTCTAGACACACACTAAGAAATATATATTTAACTACAGCAGAGTAGATATACTACTACACATTTTCCCCGTCTCCACTAAATATATGCTATATATATGCTATATTAGTTATAGTTTTCTAATTGAATATATATTCTATTTTTTAAATCTTTCTTTATACTCAGAGCCTAAACTAGTATGCATCAAGTTGAATTTCTATCTTGTAGCAGTTGAAAAAGAATAAATAATTATTACAACCCCAAATACAAAACAGATATAAAAGATAAAGGTAGTGAAGAGGAGAAATGTGAGCATTCCGATGGTATTGTATACAACAGCCTGTTACACTTGGTGAACCTAAGCCCAGTTGACAAAAAGCCAAGTTTCGTAACTGCCTTCTGGAACTGCTTAGTCATATAACATATAAACAGAAAACAAGTTTCAACTTTAACACACTTGGGTTCTGGCAATGTTATCATCTGTACAGTGAAAACACTTTGACCTATGGTTTCTGTACAGTGCTATAGTAGAAGAGATCACATTGTGATACTAAGTGCAGTGATTTTGGCCTTAGAAGATTAGCAATGTTAAAGTAAACTAACACCTGATCAAATCTGCCTGCTTTTGACATTTGTAGGCAATGTGAAACCATTTAAAATAGTACATAGATGTAACAGTATTTGTTTAGTTGCTTTAATTGCTTTACTAAATCACGTATGATAAGAAACAGAACAACAGCAGCCTTTATTCATTGTAATATTTACTGGGATAAAAAAAAAAACACAAGTTAGGTCTGCTTCTTAAAACCTGTGCTGTAAAACTTCCTTTGCATAGTTACATAGTAGGTGAGGTTGAATAAAGACAATAGTCCATCCAGTTCAACCTGTGTAGGTGTGTGTGGCTGTAATCATCTCTCATACCCCTGAATGTTCTGATCCTTGAGATGTACATCTAAGAGTCTTTTGTAAGCCACCATACTTCCCACAGAAACCACCTCTTGTGGTAGAGAATTCCACAATATTGTAGCCCTAACAGTAAAGAACCCCCCACGTTGCCTGAGGTTAAAACGCTTCTCCTCTAATCGCATTTTATGCCCTCGAGTCCTCATGCAATCCCTTCGACTGAACAGCTTATTTTCTAAGCTGAGATCCCCATTGTGATATTTAAAAATTGCTATCATGTCCCCCCTCAGGCGTCTCTTCTCCAGGGAGAATAAATCAAGCGTCAGCCTGACGTACACTAAGCAGATCCAAACTTCCAAAACAAGTTAAAATCTATGTAACAGCTGTGAAAAACATCTTTATTCAGATATTGTTTAATATCCATAAGGCCCAGTGTATGTGAGAGACAGCAATGAACCTCTAACACAGGCATATCCAACCTGCGGCCCGGGGGCCGCATGCAGCCCAAAACTGCAGGCAATGCGGCCCACGGCCCCATTACAATTTTTTTTTGCTGGGGAGGAAGGAAGTCAAGTCAGGGGCACGGCCACAGAGGCTGCCTTGGAGGGGATCATACACTAGTTGTGTTAAATTAGTGCTGGGAGGGGGGGGGCTTTATCACAGGAAGGGCGTAGCAGCGTTTTATTACTTATATACCTTAACTATAGTTTATATTTTATATGCGGCCCGAGAAAATTTCTCTACACTCAATGTGGCCCAGAGAAGCCAAAAGGTTGGACACCCATGCTCTAATACATGTGTTTGAGAATACCACTCTTGCATTACAAACAGGCAAGAATATTATTATTAATATTATACGTGATTTATATAGCGCCAACAGTTTACAAAGCGCTTTATTTACTTAACCACTTAAGCCCCGGAAGATTTTACCCCCTTCCTGACCAGGGGGGTATCTTGCGATTCGGCACTGCGTGAATTTAACGGACAATTGCGCGGTCGTGCGATGCTGTACCTAAACGAATTTGACTTCCTTTTTTTCCCACAAACAGAGCTTTCTTTTGGTGGTATTTGATCACCTGTGTGATTTTTACTTTTTGAGCTATAAACAAAAAAAATAGCGTAAATTTTGCAAAAACAACAATATTTTTCACATTTTTTTAATATGAAATTCCCCCAAAAAAAAATGTAAAAATCAAAATTTTTTAACATTTTTGGCCTTTTTTGTTTTCTGCTACATATGTTTGGTAAAAAAAATTGCAAAAAGCGTATTTTGATTGGTTTGCGCAAAAGTTATAGCGTTTACTAACAATGGGAAAGATTTTTGTCATTTTTGTTGTTTTTTTTTTTAACGCGTAATGGCGGCGATCTGCGATTTTTTTTTGCGGGACTGCGACATTGGGGCGGACAGATCGGACCCTTGACTGACATTTTTGACACTTTTGGGGTTACCAGTGACATTACTACAGTAATCAGTGCTATACATATGCACTGTTACTGTAAAATGACACTGGTAGTGAAGGGGTTAACTTTTTTTGAGAGGGAGGGGTGGTGTGTGTCCCTAGGGGCGTGATTCTAACTGTGATTGGCTGTGGCTTGAGCTGTAGGAACAGTGATCAACGGTCCTACATAGTAGAACCGTATGATCACTGTTCTTACACAGGGGAGAATGACAGGTGGCTTGTTTACATCAGCTGCCTGCCTTTCTCCCGCTGTCACGGACGATCGTGAGTGCCCGGGCGGACATCGGGTCCACCGGGCACACACGCGGGGGGGTCTGTGACCGAGAGGGAGTGGGAGCGCGCCTCCGGCGGCGCGCTCGCTCCCCAGAGCCTCGCAGGCTAGTGACGTACCCATACGTCACTTTGCCTGTGAGGGGCTGACCGCTGCAGTATATGTACTTGCGGCGGTCGGCAAGTGGTTAATTGCTTTACTAAATCACGTATGATAAGAAACAGAACAACAGCAGCCTTTATTCATTGTAATATTTACTGGGATAAAAAAAAAAACACAAGTTAGGTCTGCTTCTTAAAACCTGTGCTGTAAAACTTCCTTTGCGTCAGCCTGACGTACACTAAGCAGATCCAAACTTCCAAAACAAGTTAAAATCTATGTAACAGCTGTGAAAAACATATTTATTCAGATATTGTTTAATATCCATAAGGCCCAGTGTATGTGAGAGACAGCAATGAACCTCTAATACAGGCATGTCCAACCTGCGGCCCAGGGGCCACATGCGGCCCAAAACTGCAGGCAATGTGGCCCACTGCCCCATTACAATTTTTCTTTGCTGGTGAGGAAGGAAGTCAAGTCAGGGGCACGGCCACAGAGGCTGCTTTGAGGGGATCATCCACTAGTTGTGTTAAATTAGTGCTGGGAGGGGGGGGGGGGGGCTTTATCACAGGAAGGGCGTAGCAGCGTTTTATTACTTATATACCTTAACTATAGTTTATATTTTATATGCGGCCCGAGAAAATTTCTCTACACTCAATGTGGCCCAGAGAAGCCAAAAGGTTGGACACCCATGCTCTAATACATGTGTTTGAGAATACCACTCTTGCATTACAAACAGGCAAGAACATTATTATTAATATTATACGTGATTTATATAGCGCCAACAGTTTACAAAGCGCTTTATTTACTTAAATATTATTACCTATTAAATAAAAAGGGTATCCCAGAACACCAGATTATCGATGTAAGTAAGGAGGATGTATTTGTGCAACAGTGCAAGAAAGAATAAATCCCTGATAGGAACAGATATAGTTAGGCTTAGTTTCCACTAGTGGGACTTGTCGTGCGACTTTGGACACAAAGTCGCATGACAAGTCACAGCCCATTGATTTCAATGGCACCCGTTCCCATCTATGCGACTTAAAGTTGCAGCGACTTTGAAAAGGTGCCTGCACTACTTTGATGCGACTTTGAGTCAGAGTGTGTCAAGTCAGATCAAAAAAGTTTCATCAAAGTCGCACTGTAAATCGCACAACTTTGGCATCGCACTAGTGGAAACGTAGCCTAAATCTAAGCACTTTAAAGCTTTATCATTTTTGGATTGTACCCCTTTCTTTATCTTATGTTGCAACACAGCACTCTTAATCTTTTACAGCCTCTTTGTAGACACTCCCTGTCTTTATACTTACACCCCAGTGATGGCTGCATGGCATTTTTCAGGGTGTGTTCAATAATATTTTCAATGGTGGACCATGTTTGCGTAATATGTGTTACAATAGCCACTTGTAGTTCCCATAGAAACCAATGTGACAGGGTGGGTATACAGGAACCCAACTAAGATATAGGGACACACTACTGTCAGCCTATAATTAGTAGAACAATAATCCATACCTTTTTGGCAGGAACACCAGGTAATATTTAAATGAATGCTGCATTGTTATTGGTATGCATTGTTAAAATTAAAATGGCTTTAACCACTTGCCGAGCGCCGCCCGACTATATACCGCGGCAGTCAGCCCCTCCCAGGCAAAGTGACGTACGGGTACGTCACTAGCCTGGGAGCCAATAGGGGGCGAGCATGCGCCGCCGGAGGCGCGCTCCCGCCCCCGCTCGTTCCCTAAGCAGCCTGCTCGTCGGGTGGAGAGGGAGAAAGGCAGACGGCTAATGTAAACAAAGCCGCCTGTCATTCTCCCCTGTGTAAAAGCACAGATCATACGGTCCTACATAGCAGTTGATCTCTGCTGTTACACACACAGCCACATCCAATCACAGTTAGAAGCACGCCCCTAGGGACACACTTAACCCCTCCCTCTCCAATAAAGTTAACCCCTTTCCTCCCAGTGTCATTTTTATAGTAACAGTGCATATGTATAGCACTGATTACTGTAGTAATGTCACTGGTAACCCCAAAAGTGTCAAAAATATCAGTCAAGGGTCCGATCTGTCCGCCGCAATGTCGCAGTCCCGCAAAACAAATCGCAGATCGCCACAATTACTAGTTAAAAAAAAAACAATAAAAATGACAAAAATCTTTCCCTTAGTTAGTACATGCAATAACTTTTGCGCAAACCAATCAAAATACGCTATATTTTTTTTACCAAACATATGTAGCAGAAAACAAATTGGCCTAAAATGTTAAAAAATTTAGATTTTTATATTTGGGGGGGGGGGGGGGATTTCATATTAAAAAATGTGAAAAATATTGTTGTTTTTGCAAAATTGTCGCTCTTTTTTTGTTTATAGCGCATGATCAAAAAATCGCACAGGTGATCAAATACCACCAAAAGAAAGCTCTGTTTGTTTCATGAATCCATGCTGTCTGTTGCTTAAAATCTTTTTTTACAGCAAGAACTTATCTATGTGGCCTTTTAAACTCCGGTATCACCCTGACTATAGAAGGTAAACTAACAGGTCTATAGTTACTTGGAGAAGACTTTGATCCCTTTTTAAATGTAAGCACCACATTGGCCCTATGCCAATCCAGTGGTACTATTCATGTAATTTCTTTAGGTTTAGTTTAAATCCTGATATCAGTTTGAGATTTCATTTAGAAAAATGTGGTAGGTCTGTGGACTGGTCAGCATGAGCAGCATATCTTAAGAGATCTAAACCTTTCTCTGTCTTAGGCCCCTTTCACACAGGCGGACCGTTCAGATCTGCCTGTCCGTTTTTTTGGCGGATCTGAACGGTCCCCCCATGCATTCCTATGGGGCATCGGATGTCAGGGGAGACATGTCCGCTGACATCCGACCCGATCCGATCCGTCAAATCTGGACGGATGGAAACCCTATTTTCCATCCGTCCAGCGGATCGGATGGAATCGGGTGAGAACGGACTGACGGTCCGTTGACATCCGATTTCCCCCATAGAGATGCATGGGGAACTGTCAGCTGTGTCTCCGCACACAGCGCGGAGACACAGCTGTCCTCCTCCTGCTCAGCAGGGGATCGGCGGCTCGATCCCCCGCTGAGAAAAACAGACTCCGTCCAACGGACGGAGTGTGTGAAAGGAGTCTAAAGCAGACTCTCACGATGTACAAAGTGGACCACATGGTATCTACCAAAGGCTCAATACTTAGAGAATATATGAGTAAAAAAAAAATATATATCCCTACCTTGTGCTGCTGGCTGTTTAAAATAATGTAGTAGACACAAGGAGAAGTTTGTCAGCCATCACAGGGTTTTCAGTATTAAAAATGTAGCACTCTAAGGCTGGCCATACACTATACAATTTTCTTGTTCAACTTTCCTTTAGATTTACCAAAACCATGTAATATAGGGTCAAACCTAAACACTTTCAATGTGTATGCAATCAGGCAGGCCCTTGCACTACATAGTTAAAGGTAAATCTAAAGGAAATTGAATAAGAAAATTGTATAGTGTATGGCCAGCCTAAGAAAGGTCCTTGGAAATCTACACTGCTCAAGAAAATTAAAGGAACACTTTGAAAACACATCAGATCTCAATGGGGAAAAATATCATACTGGATATCTATACTGATATGAACTGGATAATGTGTTAGGAATGAAAGGATGCCATGATGTTTGATAGAAAATAAAATTATCAACCTACAGAGGGCTGAACTCAAAGACACCCTGAAAATCAAAGTAAAAAAATGAGGCAGCAGACTAGTCCATTTTGCTGATATGTCATTGTAGCAAAATGGTACTCAGTAGTTTGTATGGCCCCCACGTGCTTGTATGCATGCCTGACAACGTCAAGGCATGCTCCTAATGAGACGACGGATGGTGTCCAGGGATATTTCCCCCCAGATCCAGGATAGGGCATCACTGAGCTCCTGAACAGCCTGAGGTGCAACCTGGCAGCTTTGAATGGACCGAAAACATAATCCCCCAGAGGTGTTCTATTGGATTTAGGTCAGGGAGCGTGCGGGGCGTTCAAAATTATCAATTCCTTTTTCCTCCAGGAACTGGCTGCATACTCTTGCCAAATGAGGCTGGGTATTGTTGTGCACCAGGAGGAACCCAGGACCCACTGCACCAGCGTAGGATCTAACAATGGGTTCAAGGATTTCATCCCGATACCTAAGGTACCTAGGGTGCCATTGTCTAGCCTGTAGAGGTCTGTGCTTCCCTCCATGGATATGCCTTCCCAGACCATCACTGACCCACCACCAAACCGGTCATGCTAAATGATGTTAAAGGCAGCATGACATTCTCTATGTCTTCTCTAGACCCAGTCACGTCTGTCACATGTACTGTATTGTACAGGCCAATCAAGCTCCACGCTGCAGTGAGCACAGGGCCCACTAGAGGTTGTCAGGCCCTCAGACCACTATCATGAAGTCTGTTTCTGATTGTTTGGTCAGAGACATTCACACCAGTGGCCTGCTGGAGGTCATTTGATACCGGTCCTGCTGATGGGTTAAGGACCTTTTACAGCCCTGTCCAGTTCTCCTAGAGTAACTGCCTCTCTCCTTCCTGTAATCTCCTCCATGCTCTTGCGACTATCCTGGGAGACACATGAAATCTTCTGGCAATGGTACGTATTGATGTGCCATCCTGGAGAAGTTGGACTGCCTGTGCAACCTCTATTGGGTCCAGGTATCGCCTCATGCTACCAGTAGTGACACTGACCCTAGCCAAATGCAAAACTAGTGAAAAGCAGTCAGAAAATATGAGCAGGGTAAAAAAAATGTCAGTTTTGGAAGTTGTCTCATTGTTGCCCATCAAGTGTACCTGTTGTTACCCAAAAGAACTGAAACTGATTAACACCCCCCTCTGCTACTTAACTGGCCAGATAAATATCTGTAATGAAGCTGAAATGCTGAGCTTTGCGGCTGAGTGCTCGGTGTGCTTTGCGGCTGAGTGCTCGGTGTCCCTGAAGGTGGTAACAGGAAGCACAAAGCCCAAAGTAGCAGGGATTGCCAGCTGTGCCCCAGATGAGGGTTGGTGGTAGGGAGATCTCTCTGCATCTGGACACCAGAGAAGGTGAGCACTAGGGCCCAGGAGCACTGAGGATGGTGCAGACTGCACACGGCTGAAAGCAGGTTGTAATGGGAAATGCAGCAGGCATAATCAACAGGTAAGTACTGAAGGTAGGTACTGCAGGCTGGGCACCAAGGGGGATCACAGCAGACAAGGCACAGCAGAAGGCATAGTCGGGGACGAAAGCAGAGGTCAGTAAGCCAGTGGTCAGCAGATCAGATAGCAGAGTAGTGGTTAGGCAAGCCGGGGGTCATACACAGGGCAGAAGGCAAGAGAAGATCCGTGAACAATCCAAGGTCAGAGCTGGGAGCGAGACAAGAGGAATCCAAGAGCAAGCCAGGTTGACAACAGGTGATCAGAAGCAGCAGCAAACACAAGAACAGGATGCAGGAAGCTGAAGACCAGTCAGCAATGTCCATGGGCCACAGTCACCCTTTTAAAAGCCTTAGGGTTCCGGGATCTTACGTCCGTTGCGTGCGCCAGCCATGGCGTTCGCAATACGCGTAAGCGTATTTGTGTGGGCGTGGTCATATTGAGAATTGGCTAATGTGCCAGGTCTGTGAGCGACTATTACCTGGCTAGTTCCCTGACAGTATGCCAGGAATTTACTTGACTTGATGCTATACTCTGATTAAAAAGTGTTCCTTTAAATTTTTTTGAGCAAAGTATTTAAGGACTAGGCATAGAAGGCAGTTGAAAATCTTTTTAGTGCCCACACTTAGGACAAGAGTAGACCTTTAGAGGTCTTTAACATTGTCACTAGATATTTGTGCTTCTCTATGCTACATAAGAAGTTGTCTGGTCCACTTCCAAAATTGGAATATCATTTTGAGTGAAGTTAGTCCTTAAATGAAGAGTAAGATTTTTCAAAATTAAATAAATCAAATATAACCAACTTACTTTTCTTTGCAGAATTGTGGCTGTTGTTTTTCTCAAACCAATCATCATTTCCCTGAAGAATGGGCCTCCAGTAATGGCTTTCCAATTTACTTCTTTGTATCTGCAATGCATGTTATCTGTTAGATATCAATTGCATACCAGCTTAATATTTCTAAGGTAGCAAGAATAAAGAGCTGCTCATGTTTCTAAGGGACAGAAATCCCTCCTCATTTACAGACATCACGCATAATATTTTCCCTTTTGACCTACTTTGCCATTCAGCTTTTCCCTTAGCATTACCACCTCTTTGTTCAAGCTGATCATCACTATAGTTATCCTGTCTCCTTAAGTCTGTCAATGATTTGAGCTTTCTGACATGGTGCATTATTCTGCTAGAAGTAGCCATCAGAAGATGGGTACACTGTAGTCAGGGATGGACATGGTCAGCAACAATACTCAGGTAGGCCGTGGCATTTAAACGATGCTCAATTGGTACTATGGGGCTCAAAATGTACCAAGAAAATATCCCCCACACCAATTCACCATCAGCTTGAACCATTGATACAAGGCAGGATGGATCCATGCTTTCATGTTGTTTACACCAAATTCTGACCCTACCATCTGAATGTTGCAGCTGAAATCGGGACCTATCAGACCAGGCAACATTTCTCCAATCTTCTATTGTTCAATTTTTGTGAGCCTGTGTGAATTGTAGCCTCAGTTTTCTGTCCTTAGCTGACAGGAGTGGCACCTGGAGTGGGCTTCTTCTGCTGTAGCCCATCCACTTTAGGGTTCAATGTGCTTTGCAATCAGAGATGGTATAAGCATACCTTGTTTGTAACTAGTGGCTATTTGAGTTACTGTTGCCTTTCTATCATTTCAAACTAGTCTGCCCATTCACCTCTAATATCAACAAGGCATTTTTGTCCACATAATTGCAGCTCACTGGATATTTTCTCTTTTTCAGGCTATTCTCTGTAAACCCTAGAGATGGTTGTGCATGAAAATCCCAGTAGTAGGCACCCAACAACCATGCCACGTTCAAAGTCACTTAAATCCCCTTTGCTGGTGCATCATGGCAGCATACAATGGGGTTGTGGCTCTGCCCAAACAACCTGATAGGATGGGTTAACTATAAATGAAAGACAGACCCGACTCGCAGCATTCTCCTTTTTGTCCTCACCTGATCAGGACTGGAGTCGCATCACAAGTCCTTCCTGTTTCAGAGGACTTAATAGCACATTCAACCAGGGCAGTGCCAGCTCTGTAGACAGAGCAGTGCTGAGTGTCTCCTGAGTCTATTTGCAAGTCAGCAAAATGGTCCTCCTAGGACACCTTCATTACGCTTTTATTAAGTGATCCTGGCTTAGATCATGACAGTAAAATTTGGAAAATGCCACGCGCATACTTATGCTACTGACCATCACAACATTTTTCTTGCACCCTCCCGTATGGTGAGTTAGTTACCCTTGTATGATGACATGATGAGCCAGGAAAACAGAAAATTGTATACTCACCTTTCCATAAATTTCCTTTCCTGGTGCATCTCCATCGCAGCATACAGATTCCTACCCAAATGGTAAGAGTTACAGAGAATGCTGCAAGCCGGGTCTGTCTTCGATTCATAGTTAACCTGTCAGAGCCAGAATCCCATTGTATGCTGCCATGAAGATGCACCAGGAAAGGAAAATCATGGAAAGGTAAATATACAATTTTCTGTTTTCTTCCCCATTCTGATGCTCGGTTTGAACTTCAGCAAGTCATCTTCACCACATCTAGATACCTAAATGCATTGGGTTGCAATTGAACAGGTGTATCCAAAAAAGTGGCCGGTGAGTGTACAGTTCCAATATTACAGCAAAAAATGATATAGAAATCTATTTATAAATGGCAGAAGTGTGGTAAGAAGAAAAAGGAGAAACAGCCCAAAATAATAAAGCACTTAGACCATATGGCTTAAGCACACTAATTTCTACGCTAGTGTTTCTGATTTTTGGAGACTCTTTAATGCCAATGGTTATGGATACTCTTTAATACCAATGGTACTATTGAATTGGTGCAAGGCAAATGTGGTGCCTATATTAAAAAAAAAAACACAGCTTCTCTTCGTTCATAAACATTCACTTTGCAAAGTAAACCTTCACTTTCCTTATCAAACAGCCTCCATTCGAAGGATATTCAAGATGAGGTCCTAAGTATGCTTTGAGTAAGACTATAGGGATAGTTTACTGAAGAGTAAACTATCCCCATAGTCTTACCCAAAGCATGCTTAAGACCCCATCTTGAATATATAGTTTAGTTTTGGGTCCCGGTTTGGCTTTCCCATAGGCCAACACCTGGTATTCCAATTTCCAGGCATGAATAAAAATACTCTTCTGCAATCCCAACCACTGGCCAAAAGAATACATTCTTTTTAAAACAGTAAGGTTTACTTTATCAGTACAAATACAAATACAAATAAAATAACAAAAGGTCTACAAAATAGCAATGTCCTACAAAAAGAAAAAATACACGTTAATGAACATTACCTTACTGTTGGATCAAGACCCAAATGCTAGTGCAGGGCTACCCCCGCAGGAGCATCTTTATATTTTGCATTTGCCCGGGTCTCCCACTCTTTAATCTGCAGCCAGTCACAGGGTATTTTCTCACACAGCCAGGTGCACACACACTTCTGCTTGTTGTCTCCAATAACCAGTCTAGGGGATGTGTTTTTTGTTTTATTTGGAGACCGATAGGAGAAGGGATTTAGTGGGATGCTCCAAATAACTATTCACATGCGAGGACAACTTTCTTAGTAGAACTGTGTAGCAGACTGTCAGTAGAACTGTGTAGCGAACTGTACAAAATAGAGCAAAGTCCCTTTGTATTAGGCACAATTTAGTGTACCTTGCTTCTTAAAGACACCAGCTGGTGTCCCCTTTAGCTTACACACAGCAGCTGACTTCTAGCACCCAGAGGAGGATTTAGCAACACCAGTCTCTAGGATCCCTTTTGGGGTCTGTGCTCACAAGGGCCTGGTCGCAGGTCACCTTCCTCTGTGATACCAGACAGGATTCATGGACATCCTCCGTCAGTCAGCTCTCAGGAGAACCCTGGGATTCAGCTTCAATGTTTCACTCCCTCAGGTTGCCCACCTGAGGCAACATGGCAGCCTATGCTGAGGAGGCACAGCAGGCCCCTCCCCGGCTTGACCTCTCTCTGTGGAGGAAGACCCAGAGCCCATGTGCTCATCAAATATAAATACAGACACCCAGCATGCATTAGGGCTCCTCCCCAACTGATTGGTCAGGGCTCTTTGGATATTCATGCTCTAATTCCATACCTGCTAGACCAGTGTGAATTTTCAAGACAGCATGAGCAGCACCAGAGCACACTGAGCAGACTCTGCGAACCAATCACAGTCTCTGTTAAGCAGACAGCACATAAATTGACCTACTGTCTCCCTGTTAGGCAGAGAAAGCAAAAACTATAATACACTCACTCTAGCACCTACCGAGGAGGGCGCTACACTAGTTGGGAAGGAGTTGAGCATGTCACTTGCAGTTTTTGGCTGATCCCGGAAGTTCATGGTTTCTGATGCTTTTGAATCGATTTTAAATGTAAGTTACTATGTTTTTCGATCATAAATAATAATTTGAATACTACACAATGAGGATTTGCTTTCTTGTATAACCATATCACCTACTGGGGGAGAGTAGATAGTGGGAAAGAATGTGGACAGACCTATAAACCATCGCATTGC
Organism: Pelophylax lessonae; assembly: GCF_965119305.1. Taxonomy (NCBI): domain Eukaryota; kingdom Metazoa; phylum Chordata; class Amphibia; order Anura; family Ranidae; genus Pelophylax; species Pelophylax lessonae. The sequence continues at coordinate 494,465,111 of NC_138768.1, read as the reverse complement.
TGATTGGGTGAAAGGATATGATTAATGATGGGCTCAGGTGTGTTCAGATTGTACCTGCTAGGAAACCGTCACTGCACTCATATGCAATCATAGGCAGCATGTGTATGTGCAGCTGTGAGGTGGGGAATGCCTCACTGCCTATGATTGGCGGTGTGCATTGATGGTTTCCTGGTGGGTATGATATAAACACGCCTAAGCCCATCCCTAGATATGATATAGCCACCCATGGAGAGGAATTGCTTATACCCTAAATGCTTTTAGAATGAGGTGAGCTGCTAGCACACGCAGTGTGGATTGAGGTACAAGAGAAAGTGATCCCATCACTGAGGAATTTGATGACATTACGTTATTCAATATCTACCTTGAGAGATCAGACACATATAATATTACTGTTTTCAATTCTTTATGAAGTTTTATTATACTTTTAATTTTGAACCACAGCGCTACTGTAAATTTGTAAACAATTGAATTTTAGATGTGGGGACACATTGTTAAGTTGTGAGCAGCTGCTTCCCACTTCTTATTTTAAGTGGTAGCTCAACGGATTCTATAACCACATACACTAGTGTTAATGCTTGTTGCCCCACTGCTATCAACATTTCCTCCCATTATATACCTGGGAGCCCAGTAAGGCCGAGGAATCTTATAAACATCTGCACTACCAAGGGGGAATGGGCTCATAAAACAGGGTCTTTAGGTGTTTAAAAAGGGGAGCTTTGCAATTCAACAGGGTGCACATTAAGCTTACCCTATAAATTTCAACATAATGCCCAAAGGAATGGAATGTGCCTTCTTATTCCCTAACCACCTGAGATTGCAAGATGACTGAGATCATTATAGGATACATAGAAAATGCCATAGTGTATGGGTTGAAGCATATGGAAATATGATGACTGTACAAATATCAAATGATTTCTTTTTTTTTTTCTCGGAAGAATTATATCAAGAAAAACAAAAATGTATAACTTTTAGCATAGCATGCTTAAAAAAATAATTTGATCAGTTCACACAAACCTCAAGATATATTTTCATGTGAATAAGCCCTATTTATTTTTTCTATGCTATGTTGGGATGTGGTGCTACTAATAACATATAAAGGGATACAGCAATTGTATTCTTTAAAAAGTATTCTATCAAAAGTATTCTAACACTTGTATTACACCAATGGTCAAAAGCACACTATCATCTGAATTACAGCCATCTCCCACCTAGAATTTTACTTGAGAAAGGGTTCTTCACCCTGAAACATTGTTGGATACTTCCACCTCCACCTTCTTCCAGGTGTCCATGTTCCTTTGTGTTGCTTTCCTGGTATTATACTACGTACTATTATGTATATGTTTACAAGATCTCCTTATCGTGCCACTTTATGTTCTATTTATTTTTTCCATAACGTTTATTGATAAACAAACGATTCAGTATAGAGACCATTAGGCAGATATGGTTACATACAACAAAGGTGGCAAGGAATAATGAATGAGAGAATATGCAGAACAGTATCAACATTTGTTGTCAACCAGAGGGTACATGGTATCAAATGTTAGCAGTAAGTGCCGGTTCACACTAACGCGGCACGACTTCGGGGGCGACCTGTGAAGTCACGTGTACCATGACTTCGGCGCGACTTGCATGGACTTCATATAATGAATGTCAATGCAAGTCGCTCTGATGTCGCCCCGAAGTAGTACAGGAACTACTTTCTAAGTCGGAGCGACTTGAGTCGCTCCTATTAGAACGGTTCCTGTAGCAGTGCATGGACCGCGACTTGTCAGGCTCACCAGTCGCCTGACAAGTCGCGGTAGTGTGAATGGGCTGTAAGAGGGGCATTTGCAGAACAGTATGTAGCAAAACAGAAGCTAGAACACGGTCAAGTGAATTCAATAAGTGTTGTGTTAACAGAAAGGTTGCGCCCCCGTAATGGAGTAGGTAGGGGTCAGGGAGTATCTTACGGGTAAAAATGTCCAGTGGTGGTCCAAAAGGGGAGTATGAGGGATCTGGGAGAGGTGGGAAGGGGGTGGAAGGGGTAGGGGACCCAGGAAGAGAGGGGGAAGAGGAGAGGAAGGAGATAAAGGCTAAGGGTAGGGAGTGATAAGTATGGCAAGGGGTGTGTGTAGAGGAGGGGGTGTAAAGGGAGGATAAGAGGGGTAAGGGGCCCCCCGGAGAGTACAAGACAACCTTGCTGTTTGGTAAAAGGTGCAAATATTGGAGGTTAAACCACTTTGTAATTGACCCTTGCTTGATTCAGGTGATACCGAGCTTTTGTCTAGATTAGGTTGTATGGTGGGATTTTTTGTCTATACTATATGAATTATAATGTATACTTTTTTTTCTTACAAGTCGATAATGTATGCTTTTTATGCTATGAAGCTGATAATATATGCAAATATTTAAACACTAGCTGTTTGGTGTGTTAACTTTTTTTACTTTCAGAGGGAGTGGTGATCCCTTATATTGGTTATTAGTTGAAGAAGGACCCCCTTACAATGGTACCCAGTTGAAGGAAGGCCCCCTTAAGCTGGTTGACGTTGGGAGAAAAAATCTGTTGTTCCGTTGGTGGCAAATGGAAAGAACGTCCTGTTACACTGAAGGTCGGTGACCAGAATGTGCCTAATATTGGTGATCAATGGAAAGAATGTCACCCTTAAAGGCAGGTAGAAAGATCAATGGAGTCAGTGACAAGAGGATAGAGGAAGGGATTCACTTATCCCTCACAAATATCTGTGGAATAATACTGATGCCAGAACTATGCAAGCCCCATCAGGTGGGAGATCAATCCATCCGCTGTTTAGGAAACCCCTAACAACCTTTGGAATCCTAGTTGAAAATGTTGGTACACACTATCTTGGGCTAAATTTCTGTTCAAAACAGTTTGTCTCTTATCTTCCCTTCAGCTCTCTCTAGCGAATACACGGCTTCTAGGATGGATGTTCCTTTGTATGGATATCCTGTTTATCAGTAAAACATGTAGCACCTTACTTTTTTGTAAGCAGGCTGCAGACAAGTATAAATACTGTAAATAATTATTTAAATGTAGCAGGTTTTCCAGGCATTGGGCCTGATGTGGGTCTGCCATTGTTACCGGAAACGCCAGCAGCCCCTTTAAGCTGAATACCCAAGTGTGAGATTGGAGACAATGACCATTCCGGCATCTTTAGTTTGTTTTGTTTATTTGATAATGGGGATGGGAGGAGGGAATGAGTGGGATACTCCTCTGGCTCAACTAGGTACAAATGGGATATCTTTATCAAAATGCCTTTTAGCGCTGTCTTGACGCCGGCTGGATGCCGACCAACGCTTGCTGGCACTTGAAAAACACTGACTTGCGGTACTGTACTTAAACTTTACTTCTCAAAAGTCTTGGACTGCACCGAGACTTGATTCCTGACGCTCTGATTAGCTCAAAAGTCCTGGAAACAGCTCCCTCCAGTCCTTCCTGACTGAGGTAGCCTTTTATAATTGCTTGTGCTGCTGCAATTCTTCTCAACACTGTACACTGCACGCTGCACACTTTAACACTTCAGGGCCCAACCGCTGGTGCCCCCTTTTGCACTTCAGGGCCCTCTCACTAGTCACCCCCTCTACACTTCAGCGTCCTCTCACTAGGCACCCCCTTTACACTTCAGGGTCCTCTCACTAGGCACCCCCTTTACACTTGCTCCTGCACCGGCTAGCTAGCTCCTGGATACCTCTGACCTTCACTGGAGTGGTCCCCTCTCTCTAGGCAGACCCCTAGGGGCAGTTTGCAGTACTCACAAACTGGGAATGCTTTCCTGAAACTGGACCCCTCTCAGCTCTGCTGGTCCTTGGCACACCGGATCCTCTCTGCAGCTCAGCTCAGCCCTCTGTCACCTCAGACAAGCCGCCTGGGACACCTGATCCTGCTGACAGGAGGAGAGACAGCCGTGCTCTCCCTCCTGGGACTCTGGTTCCCACCAAAGATGCTGCGTCATGCGTTCCCCTCAAACTTATACCCCCTCCCAGAATGCTGTGTGGCAGAATCTGCCTTTCTGGGGTAGATACAGGCCTGAGTGCACCATTGGCTGGGTTTCCTCCACTGCCCAATGAGAACCCTCTCATGGAGCACAGTGGGGAGACTCCCCAGTCTCAACAGCTACACCTGGGAGACATGACAGCCCAGCTGAAAATCATGGCCCTGCTGTTAGGCAGCCAGGGCCCACGATACTTACCTAGCACCTACTTTGTAGGGTGATACATAAACATACTTATACTTTATCTTGGCTGTAGACATAAAATGATTGCTTTCCAATCCAGCCGAATACAGTTACATCAAGAAAGAAAAACATATCTATGAGGGTTCCTTAAAGTATAACTAAAAGCAAAACTTTTTTTTAAGTTTTTGATAGTGTGGAGAGGAATTAGAACCCATCAGTTTTTATTGCTGTCTTTCCCCCTGTTAAAGGATTTGTTAAGGCAGAAGGTTTTTATTTATCTTAATGCATTCTATGCATTAGGATAAAAAAAAAAAAAAAACCTTCTGTGTGCCGCAGCCCCCCTAATACTTACCTGGGCCTATCTTTATTCAGTGATGTTGCAGGAGTTTCTCAGCTGCCCTGGGACTCCCTTACTTATTGATTGAGACAGTCAGCCAATCAGGAGAGAGAGGGGGCATGGTCGGGTCACAGCTCCATGTATGAATGAACACAGATAGCTGTGACTCTGCTCAAGTGCCCCCACAGCAAGCTGCCTGCTGTGGGGGCACTCAACAGGAGGGAGGGGCCAGGAGCACAGAAAAGGGACCCGAGAAGAGGAGGATCCGGGCCACTCTGTGCAAAACCACTTCACAGAGCAGGTAAGTATAACATGTTTGTTATTAAAAAAAAAAAAACGAGACTTTACAATCCCTTTAAGGAGATTCACTGAATTTGTCCTGTTTACCATTATCTTTGAAAGTGACAGTAAAGAAAATCCCACATTTTGGGTTGTCCCTAGAAAAGTAATAGAGAAGAAATCTTCCAATGGGGACACTAGTTCTGGTGACCTAGGGGTCCCCAAGGGATTCCCTTTGTTTGTATGGATTTCCTCCCACTTTATGTTTGGCTATGAGACAGGAAATTAAGGGAAATCTCTGAAAGGGGACACAGGTAGCGGAAAAAGAAATCTGACAGGCGTTATAACCCTCCCTTGCTCTATCCAAAATGAAAAAAAAAAAACAGTTTTCCCTATAGTTTTACTTTTGCAGTTAGTTTAACCATTGCAGAAACATTCAGGCTAACCATTTGGGGTGTTTTTTTTTTTCAGATTATAACAATTGTTCTCCAGAGATATGGTTAAAACCAAGTTTGTCTTCACCCTGAATACATGAGTTTGCAAAAATAAAGAGTAGACATGTCGACTTACTTTGCTTTGTATATTTTTAATCTGCAAATTTTGCTTGTCCAGTTTATATTGCTGGAATTTAATCTTTTCCAAAAGTTCACTGATTCTTTTGTTCTGGATTTCCATTTGTGACTGAAATAAAGCAAATAGTGTAACAGTTAAACATTATTTCTGCTTTTTGAAATTAACTTTTTTACCTTCTTCTGAAAATGTGAGGTTTGGCAAAAAAGAATGTCAATGATATAAAATGCCTTAAAACATTAATGGAAAGATGCATTGTTAATACAGTACTTTAATATTAACATCTACATGTGTCTCCGATGTGCAGAGATTTTTCTTTGGACAAGACAGTTTTAGAAAAAGTTATCATTTGATTAATTATTAATGTTTATTTTCAGGAAATAGGAACCAACTTCACATATAATAATCTTCCTTTAAAGAAAACTGGAATTGAAACAATTACGTAAGTTTCATTGCTGACCTTCTTCCGAAAATCCCACTTACTTTGCTGTTTTTAGCTTCAATACTTTCTGAGTCACTTAACTGTAACAAGCATTTAGAAAGCTAAGTCAAATGGAAGCCAGAAATCCCCATCTGCTTGTAAATAGAGTTGTGCCCAACAAGCCCCCCTGGTTTGGTTCGCACCAGAATTCTCAAACATCGCAAAAGTTCAGACCTGAACCCTGAACCTTGTTAAAGTCTATGGAATCCAAACTTGAAAAATAAAAAGACCCCATTTTGAAAGCATATATGCAAGTTATTTGCCTTAAATAGGGTATGGGGGCCAGGGTACTGTCCTGGGGGACATGTATCAATGCAAGAATTTCTTTTGAAAAATGATTTTTTTTTTACAGGAGATGTAATTTTAATGATGCTTAAAGTGAAGCAATAAAAATGAAAAATTCCTTTAAATATAGTGCCTGGGGGGACCTTAGTCTGCCTGTAAAGTGGCACATCTGTACTGTGTATAGAACCTGCTGCAGCAAAACTGACATTTATAAAAAAAAAAAATGACATTTAAATTGCCGGCAATACAAAAATAGAAAAAAATAAAAACAGCAAAGGGGGTCCAGAGGTTTTTTCTCTTTTTTCGGGTGCGGCGTTGTGGCGGGCAGTGTAATTGACGATGGATCTACACTGTGGGACATTGTTTTTTATTTTTTAAAGAAGGAATTGTCAAAAACTTGTGTAGTGTCGTTTTTCACTTTTTACACATTTTTGGTGAATGGGTATTCTTACTCATTCACATAGGGGAGGAATGGTTCAGGAGGAGGGCGCTCACTCTTCCTGCCCCTTTCCTGGCCTGCTGGGCTGCATGTTCAGATAAGGGTCTGGTATGGAGTTGAGGGGGACCCCACGACATTTTTAAAAAATAATTTGACATGAGAAGGGCCTGGTATGGATCGGGTGAGACCACGCTGTTTTTTTCTGAATTTTCTATTGTCAGCAGTCTTTTGTTTCCACTTCAGCTCTCAGTGGGGAAGCCTGCTGAGAGTTTGAGTCATCGGCCCGTCCCTTAACAACCAGTTATTCTTCACACAGAATTTGAATCGGTCGTTCGTCTTTCGACCGATCCAAATTAGGATCATTACGAAAATTTGGACTTCATTAGAAAATTAATAAACAAAAAGAATTTCAAAGAAATTCATTGCTATTTCTTTCGGGGATTGGGATACATTCAAATCTCAGAATAACCAAAAATGTGTCAGAATTTACATTCAAACCTAAACGAATTACATATGTCTAATAGGATAGATATATGAAACAATGCAGTCCGTGGATCACATTTTACAAGACTTTTTTGTAGCTTTTTTTAGAACAGGTAATATTTAGCAATAAATCACAATATTCTTAGCTTTGGGTAGGCAGACAAAAGCTGGTATTACTTAAGCCTGATACGATTTTCGTGATACATGAACTGTAGCAACTATTATATTAATATGCGCTAGAAAATAGTAAGAAACGTATTGATTCATCCTTCCAAATAGGTTGATGCGGTTTACTTTAGTCATCCACTGACTTCTCAAAATATTGCAGGGGAGATCTCACTTGAGGATCCTCACACTCTCTCCATTATAAAAAAAAAACGAGTTTGGCTTTGTGCTGATCACCTATACCACCCAGTGTGTGCTGTTTTTAAGGGTGAAAGAACATCTAATCTTGGTGGAGACAACTTGCCCAGTGCTACTCCAAGGGCTGCCATTAGAAATCATTTGGTCCTGTACAGCCTGCCTGACAGGGCCCCTCTTCCCCAGTGTCTTTCGACATGCTTCCCATGCATCTCCTACTACCCTGCATTCTGCACCCTATGCATTCCCTATTATACCCCACTCTGTATCCCCTACATGCTCCACCACCCCAACACTTTGCACCCCCTGTACACAACTCCTACTACCCTGCGCTCTGCACCCTATGCATTCCCTATTATACCCCACTCTGTATCCCCTACATGCTCCACCACCCCAACACTTTGCACTTTGCTTTACTCTGTATCCCCATATCACATTATACCGTGTCCCTTGCTTTTCCCACTACTACCTTAGGTTGTACGCTCCTTGAGGGCAGGGACTGATGTGAATGTACAATGTATATGTAAAGCGCTGCGTAAATTGACAGCGCTATATAAGTACCTGAAATAAATAAATACTCTATATTCTGCATATCCTGCACCCCCCCATTCCGCTTCACTCTATACCCTCAGCATCCCGCACTACCAAGCATTCTGCACCCCCAGCATCTCCCACCCCTCCAATAAACAGCCTCTTTTGCATACCTTCTCCAATGTTTCTTCAAAGAAAATTTCATACACATCTGCTACATATACTGCACTCCATACTGACACAGAGTCCACCTCTAGAGATTCCCCCACAATCAAGAATAGTTGGTGCAAACCTACACAGAGGGTTTCCTAAAGAACTATTTTTAGATAGAGTAAGTCAGTTTCTTTTTTGCCACCTGTGACCCATTGGGGAGATTAACTTTGCTTTCTGTCCCGTAACCAAAACCGTAAGTGAAAGGAAACCCCTCCGAAGTGAGGAAATCCTTGGCTGTAACCAGAACAAGTCTCTATATTGGAAGGTTTCTTCTCTATCCCTGTTCTGGTGACAACCCAAAATTTCGAATTTCCTTTCACTTTTACTCTCAGTGATAAGGGTAAACAGGACAAATCAAGGGGATAAATCTCCCTAACTGGGGCACAGGCAGCAATAAAAACAGACGGGTGTTCTAATCCCTCTCCGCTCTATAAAAAGAAAACGTTTTCCCCTTAGTAATACTTTAACTGTTACACCAACATTTACTACTACTACTCATACTACCTATGAAACCAGTAATTCATAGCAGGAGGTTTGTAGTATATTCTGTATGTAATAATGGAATATTTTTTATGTAATGTTGCATGTCCACTTAATAGATTCCTATTCCTATTAACCACTTGCCGGCCGCCGCCCGACTATATACGGCGGCGGTCAGCCCCTCCCAGGCAAAGTGATGTACCGGTACGTCACTAGCCTGGGAGCCAATAGGGGGCGAGCTCCCACCCCCGCTCGTACCCTAAGAAGCCCGCGCATGTGACCGGCGGACCCGATGTCCGCCTGTCACTCGCGATCGTCGGGTGGAGAGGGAGAAAGGCAGGCGGCTGATGTAAACAAAGCCGCCTGTCATTCTCCCCTGTGTAAAAGCACTGATCACTCGGTCCTGCTATGTAGGACCGTTGATCTGTGCTATTACACCACTAGCCACATCCAATCACAGTTAGAAACACGCCCCTAGGGACACACTTAACCCCTCCCTCTCGAATAAAGTTAACCCCTTCCCTCCCAGTGTAATTTTTACAGTAACAGTGCATATGTATAGCACTGATTACTGTAGTAATGTCACTGGTACCCCCAAAAGTGTCAAAAATGTCAGTCAAGGGTCCGATCTGTCCTACGCAATGTCGCAGTCCCGCAAAAAAAAAACGCAGATTGCCGCCATTAGTCGTTAAAAAAAAAAACAATAAAAATGACAAAAATTTTTCCCTTACTTAATCAAAATACGCTTTTTGAGATTTTTTTTACCAAACATATGTAGCAGAAAACAAATTGGCCTAAAATGTTAAAAAAATTTGATTTTTACATTTTTTGGGGGGGGGGAATTTCATATAAAAAAATGTGAAAAATATTGTTATTTTTGCAAAATTGTCGCTCTTTTTTTGTTTATAGCGCATGATCAAAAAATCGCACAGGTGATCAAATACCACCAAAAGAAATCTCTGTTTGTGGGAAAAAAAGAACGTCAATTTCATTTAGGTACAGTGTCGCACGACCGCGCAATTGTCTGTTAAAGTCACGCAGTGCCGAATCGCAGAATAGGACCTGGTCAGGAAGGGGGTAAAATCTTCCGGGGCTTAAGTGGTTAAGAAGAACATAAAATAAATGAATTTAAAGCTTACCTGAAGGTTCTGAACATCTTCCTTTGCACTAATATTGTCATTGTTTGGTTCCAAAAGCCGGAGCTTTTCTTCTATGTTGTGCAGCCTACTGTCCAGGACTTCTCTGTCCTTACTGACCTCTTGCAGCTTCTCTGGAAGGAGTAGAGTTAGGTCCTGCAATTGTTTATCTCTTTGCTCCAGCTTCTGCATCCTGTCCTTCAGCACATCTGCACTATCTCTGACTTCTTTGGCATTATTAAGGAGTGCTGCTATAGAAACATTGTGATGATTTAACTTGCCTGTGATCTCCCTCAAATTGATTTTAGTTTTATCCACATGCTCTTTCAAGCCATGCCCTAGCTGGAGTAACCCATGAGCTATCACGTTCATTTCATCCCAGGAGGCGTACTGATTTTTGTTTTCAGAGTAGAGACCCCAGCTCTTAACTCCATTTAACAAAACAAGCAACAATAAACTTGAAAAAAGCTTCATTGCGGTGCTGCTTTTGGATCCTGTCTCAATGAAACAAATAATTCTGCAATTAAGTCGCTTTCCTATTTTGTATGCAGAACTTCTTTCTTCAGCCCTAAGTGGTTACAAGGAGGATGGGATCACTGACAAGCACATCTGATCTCTTCTCTCCTCTCAGCTCTGTCTGCTTACCAAACCAAATAACTCTATGTAGATTTCAGGAGGAGGAACTCTCCTCACTGTGTAGGCTGGAAATGGCATTTGGGGCTGGTCTTAACCCTTTTGCTACAAAGATGCTGTGCAATCCTTGGACCTCTGGTGGCCAGGCTTATTTTTACAATTTTCTATTTATTCTACATAGTCCATGAGTTCCCTGAACTCCGCCAATCGTACACTTGTTTTAAAGAAGGTATCAAGTAGAATCCAGTTACTGAATCTATGTTGTTGTATAACCCACTGCATATCTGTAAATTAACCACTTCTAGACCGGAAGATTTTCCCCCTTAACCACTTAAGCCCCAGCCCTATTTCGGACATTTTTTGTTTACAAGTTAAAACCAGTATTTTTTCCTAGAAAACTATTTTGAACCCCCAAACATTATATAAATATATATATATATATATATATATATATATATATATATATATATTTTTTAGCAAAGACTCTGGAGAATAAAATGTCAGTCATTGCAATATTTTTTGTCACGCGGTATTTGCGCAGCGGTCTTTAAAACGCCATTTTTTTGGACAAATTTAGAAAAATCACATTTCACTGCATTTAAAAAATACTAAACAGTAAAGTTAGCCCATTTTTTTTGTATATTCTGAAAGATGATGTCACGCAGAGTAAATAGATACCCAACAAGTTACGGTTTAAAATTGTGCCCCCCCGTGGGATGGCGACAAACTACGGTCAATAGAGATCTCAATAGGCGACGCTTTAAATTTATTTAACGGTTACCAGTTTAGAGTTGGAGTGTAGCTCTTTTTTTGTAATTATTGCCCATGCTCTGGCGATCGCGGCGATACCTCACATGTGTGGTTTGAACAGCGATTTCATTCGCGGCTCGACTTCCGTATACGTTTTTTTTGTGCGCAAGCTAACGGTAAGGGGGCGCCTAAAATTTTTTTTTCCTATTTATTTTATTTTTTTTAACTTTATTACAGGTTTTTTAAAAAAAAAAAAAATCTGATCACTTTTATTGCTGTCACAAGCAATGTAAACATCCCTTGTGAATGTAGTGACAGGTACTCTTTATGGAGGGATCGAGGGTCTAAAAGACCCTAGACCCCTCCACTACACTTCCATGTATGCAAAATGCCAAAAAAATGGAAAATTTATATCAAATACTTACCGTAATTTTCCTTTCCTGATGGACTCCATGGCAGCATACGTATCGGGTTTGGCCCCGCCTCCAAACCTACCCATAGGACCTCACTCCCATAAATCTTTGCTCCTGTTCAGCACACGTGTTCTGTAACTATCCTCCACAGAAATCCGGGAGGGAACTCCTGCTGCCATGGAGTCCATCAGGAAAGGAAAATTACGGTAAGTATTTGATATAAATTTTCCGTTTTCCTGACAGACTCCATGGCAGCATACGTATCGGGAAATAACTCGCCGTACACACAGGGTGGGCAGGTGCTGAACAGAAAAGTTTAATGCATTTTGTCAAACAGACAGGACTTGCAAACCAAAATTCACAGAAGAAAGAGCCGCTGGCTCAACACAGTAATGGGATAAAAAAGTGTTAATAGAGGACCACGACGCTGCTCTGCAGATGACTTCAGGAGCCACATGTCTGGATACTGCCCAGGAGGTAGAGATGCTCCGCGTCGAATGAGCTGTAACTACTGCTGGAGGGGTCAAGCCCTTAGCCCTATAAGCCCACTGGATGGTCTGGATGATCCAAGAGGAAATGGATCTCGTCGAGGCTCTTGAACCTTTGTTTTTTCCATAGAAGGTAACAAAAAGATGTTCTGATTTTCTGAAAGAGGAAGTGGCATCTAAATATTTCTTAATACACTCTCCAACATCCAGCGGATGAACCGAAGATTCTTCCTCTTCCTGTCTAAAGGTTGGTAATACTGTTTCTATGTTTTCATGGAAGACAGAGGTCCTTTTTGGTCTCGCATCCAGCATGGGAATGAGCACCACTCTGTCAGGAAAAAAAGTTAAGAAAGGCTCTTGTGTCCCAAAGGACCCAATTTCCGACACTCTTTTTGCTGAGGTTATAGCTACCAGAAACACTGTTATCAGTGTAAGCTCTCTTATGGTCAAAGAATCAGACATGTCTTGAATCTGACCCGCCAGGAAATCCAGAACTAGTGGCAGATCCCACTTGGGAAACCTGGGTTTTCTCTGATTCTCACTGCCCCTTGGAAGAACTGACGAATTAGGGCATGAGTGGCCCAGGAGATCCCTGTAAAAGCGGAAATAGCCGAGACCTGGACTCTGGGCGAACTCACTGATAGAGGCAAGTCCAGTCCTGATTGGAGAAAGCTCAATACATCCTGGATCTTAATTGAAGATTGAGGATCAGGCCTTGTAGTCAGCTGTGCAGAAAATTTTTCCCAGATTCTCTGATAAACCCTGTTCGTTGAGCTTCTTCTAGCACTAAGCAATGTCGAGATTGCCGTTTCTGGACAGCCTAAAGCCTGTAACCTCCTCCTCTCAACATCCAGACCCTGAGATGTAGACGGTCTGGGCACGGATGGAGTACAGACCCCTGGGACAACAGATCCGGTCTGAAGGGTAGCGGGATTGGGTCTCGGACACTGAGTAGCGTCAGAAGGGGAAACCATGGCCTGTTCGGCCAGAAGGGAATCACCGCCACTACCTCCACTGGCTCCGACCTGAGTCTCCGAAGAAACTGTAACACAATCGGAATTGGTGGGAAGGCGTATGCCCTGTGGAATCTCCACTGATCCGAGAGTGCATCTATCCCTGATGCTTGTGGATCTCTGAATCTTGAATAGTACCTCGGCAGTTTGTGATTGCAGGGGGAGGCGAAGAGGTCTACCTCTGGAGAGAGCCCCAATGTTAGGATCCAGTCGAACGTTTCCTTGTGAAGGGACCACTCGTTGTTGTCCAGATCCACTCTGGACAAGAAGTCTGCTTTGACATTCTGGACTCCTGGAACATAAACCGCTGAAAGATTCGAGAGATTTCTCTGTGCCCAGGACATAATCGGCTCCACTTCCCTCAATAGGGACCAGCTGCGTGTTCCACCTTGTTTCCTGATGTATGCCACTGCTGAGGTGTTGTCCAGACGCAGCATGACAGGTTGGTCTTTTGTCAGGTGAGAAAATGCCTGAAGAGCTTGGAATGCTGCTCGGAGTTCTAGTATGTTGGATACTAATCCTCGATTGGAAAACTCCCACCTGCCCTGTGCCACCTCCGACAGACAGTGGGCACCCCAGCCTATGTTGCTGGCGTCCGAGGTAACCACTACCCACGGAGCTGGCTTCAGAGAGTGGCAGTTCAGCAGGTGGTCTCTGCATAACCACCAGGGGAGACTCGCTCTCATTGAAGGGGTTAAGAAGATGCGTTGATCCAGATGCCACGTATCCCATTGCTGAAGGAATCCCTTCTGAAAGGGTCTCATCCTCCACAGGGCCCACTTCACCATGGGGACTACTGCGACCATAGTCCCGATCACCTTCAGGCATTGACGTGCCTGAAGATGAGAGGATGAGAGGGCAAAGCGAATCCTGTCTCGAAGTGTCCCTATCTTTTCCTCTGGAAGAGAGATAGTCGCCTTCTCTGTGTCGAACAGAGCGCCCAAGTAGATCAGGGACTGAGTTGGAATCAGGTGACTCTTCTCCTTGTTGAGTAACCAACCAAACTTCTGGAGAGTGGACACGACCTGCTCCAGATGAACTAATAGTTGGTCTCTGTCTTGGGACAACAGGAGGAGATCGTCCAAATAGTGGTGAAGACGGATACCTTTCAATCTCAGTAGGGCTACCACGGCCAATAAGATTTTTGAAAAGGTCCGTGGAGATGTTGAGAGCCCGAATGGGAGACAGATAAACTGAAGATGTAATCCTCCCACTTCGAACCGGAGAAACCTTTGAAAATCTTCGTCCACAGGGACATGAAAGTAGGCGTCTTTCAAGTCGATGGACACCATCCAATCTGCCGGCTGGACTGACTGCTGTATGGACAACAGGGTCTCCATTTTGAACCTTTCTTTTTTTATGAATTTGTTCAAGAAGGTCAAATCTATTACTGGTCTCCATGATCCGTTCTTCTTTTGGACCAGAAAGAGCGGAGAATATATTCCTTGGCCTCGCTCGGACTCTGGAACGGAGATGACAGCCCCTTGAGCAATGAGAGCTTCGACGTAAGAAAACAAAATCTGACGCCTTTCTTCTAGGAATGGAATGGCAGTAGGCAGGAACCTTGAGCCTGGCCTCTCCTTGAAGACCCACTTGTGGCCTGAGGACACCGTCCTGACGGCCCAGGGGTCCTGAATCGAAGCCGCCCAGACATGTCGGAAGGAGCGTAGACGCGCACCCACCCGACATGTCTGAGCGGGCCCACCTTCAAAAGGACTTAGTGGGCTCACGGTCCCCCGAGGAGACATTCTTTGTCGTCTTCCTGGAAGACTGTCTGGATCTCCAGTTCCGGTTGAACTCCCGACCAGGTCTATAAGAACGAGCTTCCCTGGCCCGGTCAGGCACAAATTTTCTGGTAGGCTGTCCTTTCTTGACGTTGAACTGGCGCCGATCCTGGGGAAGAAACCCAGACTTACCGCCTGTAGCCCGGGTTATGGCCTCGTCAAGTTTATTCCCGAAAAGGGAGGACCCCTCAAAGGGAATACGGCACCAAACTTGCTTTGATGCCGGATCCGCAACCCAAGGGCGGAGCCAAAGAGCTCTCTTAGCTGTGACCGAGGACAGCATAACTCTTGCCAATAGACGGATCAGGTCTATGGAAGCCTCCCCAAGGAACGACGCGCCCAGCCTAAGCTCCTGGATTGGAGCGCTTCTGGCCACCTCCTCCGAAACCGATCTGACCGATTTGTCTACCACATCAGCCCAAGACTCCATGGCTTTGGATAGAGCAGCTAAAGCCAGGACTGGCTTACAGGCCATACCTGCTGTAAGGTAGATTCTTTTCAAATCAGAGTCCATCCTTCGGTCCAACGGGGGTCTTTAAATGAGACCGTATCCTCTAAGGGAAGGGTCACGTGCTTGACCAGTCTCATGACTGCTGCGTCAACTAGGGGAGGAGACTCAAGATGTTTCACATCATCCTCTTTGAAGGGGTAAAGTTTAGCCATCTTGGATACTAAGGAATTCTTTCGTTCCACCTTTCTCCACTCCTCCAAGATGATTTCACCCAACTCTCCCAGGAAGGGAAAATGAACACGCTCCTTATTGAGCTGTTTAAAGTACTTCTTCTGCTTGGGAGGGGGAACAGCTGACTCTTCCCAATTTAAGGTCTCTCTGACCGCTTTAACCAGGGAAGGCACCAAGGTATATTCAAAACCCAAGCAGGGATCCTCATCTTCAGAGTCGCTACCTGACAAGAGCATCGACTGATGGCTTGTGTGGGCCGACTCGAAATCTTCCTGTACCTGTAGTGCTACAGGGGAAGGGCTTGGGGAAGCCGTTGCAGTGTCTTGAGAACGACTGACACCCAACTCTGCCAAAGAGTCCTTTACCACTTTCTTGACCAAAGCCTCAATGCGTTGATCGGAAGTATCCCTTTCTCCCGCAGCCTGGGAGAAACATCTGTCACAGAAAAGCTTCCTCTCCGGGACACTAGCGCCACAGCCTCTGCAACCTGCTTTGTCAGGTCTCCGTGCGTGGCTGGCTGAAGTAGACGATTTTCGATGATGTGAGCCCGAACGGGACTTTCCTGTAGAGTGCCGGTGGCGAGAGCTCGAGCGCCTTTCACTTCTTTGAGAAGAGTGCCTAGTCTCTGAACGAGGAGGGCTGTGAACAAGAGAAAAAAACAGAAAAAACAGACAGGAAGCTAGGAACACTTGAGTTCCTACCCCCACCCCCTATAACCCACAACCCCACCAAGAAGCCCCAAATACCTGTTAGGGGCAGGCTGACCACCGGAGGGCAAAGTAGCTTCCATTCTGATGCTGACCTACAAGAATGAGCCAGTACTCACCAAGAACTGGGGCCAGTACTCACCAAGAACCAGAGGTTAGCAGGCAGAGCGGCAGCGAACAGCAGGCGTCCAAAAACCGATCGGATGCGGAGTATAGAACACCCAGTATCAGCAGTGTGTATAAACACAACACTGCTGACAGTTCTGGGGTTTAAATATGGCGCCTGGTGACGTCATCAGCGATCGCCACCGACGCCGACTCACTGCGCATGCGCCGAGCTCCTACTGCGCACGCGCGAGAGCCAAGCCTCGTTCTCGAGGCGCCGCACATGCGCAGTAGCGTACCGCACCGGCGGCCGGTCAGGAAGTGAACCGCTGACCGGCCCCGGACCACTAGCCACCAGGGAAGGCAGGAAGACCAGGTAAGAGACAAATACAAAAAAACAGGCAATACAAGCATATAAAATAGCTGCCATGGAGTGTACTCACGAACCGCAGACCACCAGGGATGGATGCACACCGGACTTATCTCTTCAAGGGTACCGGCCACCCGCAGCAGCTGGGCTTTTTGGCCAAGGCTGCTACATCTTCGCCCCTACTCCATACCCCGCAGCAGCTGGGGCTTATTGGAGAGCTCCATACCCGACTGGTAGAGCCATCCATCACCCGGAATCCATCTTCAGGTAGGATATCAGGTAATCCTTTGGAGGACAAAAAAAGAACACGTGTGCTGAACAGGAGCAAAGATTTATGGGAGTGAGGTCCTATGGGTAGGTTTGGAGGCGGGGCCAAACCCGATACGTATGCTGCCATGGAGTCTGTCAGGAACGTCGTTTTTGCATACAGCCGTTTTTTTTAAATTTGCCGCCTTTTGCAGCACAGTAACCCAGAAGTGACGTCATGGACGCCGCCTCCGGGTTACGTCATCGGAGACCCGATCGAAGCCGTTTCCGGCATTCATCGGGACTCCATCCAGCCGGCGGACGTGCCAGCTGGGTGCTCGGGGCTCCCGTCCCAAAGTCACAGAAGGCAGCGGGAGGGGGGGCGTCCCCTCCCGCTCACCCGGGTAACGATCGAGCGGCTCCCGAGCCGCATCGGTAGTTACCGACGGAAAGCCGACCGTTGCCACTAAACCACGGTACCGGGATGGTGTCTCTACCTAGAGGCATCATCCCGGTATACTACCGTAAAGTCTGCCGACATAAATATACGTTAGTATGCGGTAAGTGGTTAATGACCAGGCCATATTTTGCTATTCAGCACTGCGTTACTTTAATGGACAATTGCGCGGTCGTGCGACGCTGTACCCAAATAAAATTGATGTCCTTTTTTTCCCACAAATATAGAGATTTCTTTTGGCGGTATTTGATCACCTCTGCGATTTTTAATTTTTGCGCTATAAACAAAAAAAGCGACAATTCTGAAAAAAAAAAAACAATATTTTTAACTTACTGCTATATAACATTCCCCCCAAAAAAATTTAAAAATCAAAATGTTTTAACATTTTAGGCCAATTTGTTTTCTGCTACATTTTTATTGTTTTTTTTTTTACTAGTAATGGTGGAGATCTGCGATTTTTAGCGGGATTGCGACATTGCAGTGGACAGATCGGACCCCTAACTGACATTTTTTACACTTTTGGAGGTACCAGTGACATTACTACAATATTCAGTGCTAAAAATATGCACTGTTACTGTAATAATGACACTGGCAGGGAAGGGTTTAACACTGTTGGTGATCGAGGGGTTAAATGTGTACCTAGGGGCGTGCTTCTAACTGTATGGGGGTTGGGCTTGTGAAATGATCACAGAGACCTGTGATCCTATATAGAAGGATCACATGGGCTCTGTGATCATTCCAGGGAGAATGACAACAGCTGACCGTTCTTCTCTCTCAACGGGAAAGGATCGCGGGTGCCCAGTGGCAATCGGAGCCGCCTGCCCTATGCATCCGTGTCCCCGCTGCCAAGGCGCGCCACCGACATATACCTACGTCGGTTTGTGCAAGAGGGCCGCCCTGCCGCAGTATAACTGCGGCGGGCGGTCCTTAAGTGGTTAAGAAAAAATCAAAATGTCAAGGGAGAAAACTTCTATCTTATAGCCAACAAATTTTAACTACAGTATGTAAATCAGAGATAAAATGATGTTTATAGTGTTTTGCAGATTTGAATACAATGAGCATTGTTACATGTTACTGTCATGATAAATATATCAATTTGTATTAAAAAAATCCAATCAAACGTGTGTTTTAATCTTAAAAAGTACCTTCTATTGCTCTCAGCCTCCAAATCTCTGATCTGACTTGCTGTTAGGGGGTGACTACGTTAATTTGCCATAGTCCCACTGTATGTAGGAATGTAGCCACCCCCACTTGCTCACTCCCAAGATGGACTAGGAACTATGGACTGTGGGTTATGGGATTTGTATTGTGCATAGAGCAATGCACATGACTGCAACTAACATGTACGGCTCATTTTAGACAAACGGACGTGAGGGGGAAAAGGAGAGGTTTTGTAACTCATGAAGGATGTTGCACAGAGAGTGAAAATCACAGTAAGAAACTATTTCAGAAAAATCAGTTACAGGACAATTAAAGTGATACTAAACACACACTGTTTATTTTATATTGTCCCTTCTATATCTGTATGTGGATGATGGCACTGTAATTATTTTAATAAAACAACTCTTTTCCTAATCAATATACAGCTGTCACATGTCCCAGATCTTTCCCAGCCTGTCTGTAGGGAAACATATGCAGGAGGAGCTTCTAGTTCTCTGCTGCTGGTCACATGTCACTTCAAACATGAAAATGACTACCAAAAGAATGAAACCCCCCTTAAACACACAGACTTCCTACATAGTGTATGTATATATATATATATATATATATATATATATATATATATATATCTGTAGCACTGCCCCCTTGGGATCCCCTGGGGTTACCGATAGCAACTTCAGCATGCACAATTTAACTCTTTACTCTTTGGCTCAGTCAATGAAAAGTCTAGGGAATGTAGTTGTTTTTGTGGTTTTTATTTAAATTAGGAATGGGAGAAGGGAAGAGTGGGATACACCAACTTGAACTATTCACAGTAGATGAGGACTCCTGTCTGAAGATGCAGCCAGGCTGCTGATTCCCCTTGCCACTTAGATGAATCTAGGATTAAGTTTCTATGTAGATGACTTGTTAGGAAGAATTATATTCGGGGTACACACCTAGTACCCCCTTTCTCTCCACCTGCTGACACCCGTCCCCTGACTATCTTATACTGGGGTGGCCCCCCTTAGGTCAGGCCCCTAGACGCGATCCCCTGTACTCACGATACTGTTTTTCGAGGGTCTCTACCCCTCCAGTCAGCTATCATGGACCTCTGGGTTCAGCTCCTTCCTTCTGGTCCCCAGGCCAAATGCCTGTGGCCATTTGCTACTGCTACAGAGGAGGAGGTAGCCGCCACCCTCCCTCCGTGATTCTGCTCACCAGCCAAAGACCCCCACCACACATGTGCTCCTGGATTTTATACCCTCACCCCACAATGCACCGAGACAATCAGTCTGTGCCAATCACTGGGGTTGTATCAAAGCCAGTGTACCCATTGGTCAGATTTCCTCCACTGTTCAATATGCCTCCCTATTGGACCAGTGTGGAACACTCCCTAGACCAGATAAATCACACTCTGAGAACCATGAGCAGACCTAACTCACAGATCCTGCTCTCTGGTAGGCAGAAAGCAATATAAATAGATTTGCCTGCTGCTCCTCTAAAAGGCAGACAGAGCCAAAAACTATACTCTCTCACTAGCACCTACCTAGGAGGGTGCCCTTTCACACCCCGCCAAACCGAGCCATGTCCTCCCTGGCTCTGGGCAGCCGCCCCTACAAAAAATCTTTCACAAAAAATTTCTACGGAGTATCCCACAAACCTGGAAAGGGGGAAAAGGGAAATAACAAATGTACAAGGCCATGGAGCATACCCCATATGTGTTCAATAGATATAATAAATTAAGTGAAAATATATATATATCTCTGCTGTACAAATATTAACAAGTTTATTTTTATTTTTTTAAACTCTTTTTATTGAAGAAGTATTCATGGTTACAGTAAACATTACGCTCAAAGTGAGCGCATAAAACAGTAATGTACAATACAGTACAAAAAGCTTTTTAGTCACATGTCAAATATATAGCATTCCACATTTTCGCAGTGTTGATGTACATACAAGCTATTAGATGGAACCAGCATCCTGAAGTCCATAAAGTGTTAGGACCATTAGATTTTATTTGTCAGAAACAGTGAGGGGTGAGGAGCACCATGCATCCCAAACTTTATTGTATTTATGGGGACAACCCCTATGTTCATATATAAGCTTCTCATAAGGTAACATTTGGTTCACCAATTGCAACTACATGTGTGTAGAGGGAGGACTTGGTTAGATCCACTTAAGTGCCACCGCCTTTATGTGCTAGAAATAAAGTTTCTCTAAGCAATGTCCTAGAATGCCATGGCCATTGCTCCTCATCCAGCACTCCAGGACCGGCGCAGACAGGACTGTTGATAACACTTCAATCACTCCCTGCATGCACCTTGCTATAACCGGTTATGACCACACCACATGGGCGAAATCCACATGGGGGTAAGTACAACGAGTGCATGTGGGGGCAGGCAAGCGATGCATCGCATGTAGTCTAACTGGAGTCAAATAAGATTGATGCAACATATATAAGTGGATCAGCTTGTTGTTAACCGCTGGAGATACTGAGAGGTTAGAGGAGCATGCTTCCTCCCAATCCTCATCTGACAGATCCGGAACCGGCTGCTGCCACCTATTGCGGACCTGCAATGGGGTCCTGTTGGTGGTGGCAAACAACAAATTTAAATATAGGGTTGAAATAAGTCCTCATGGCCCCTGTGACTTCAGAATACCTATCAAAGGATAATCGGAAAAATTGGTATCATGAGTCCCAAATTGGGTCTGGACCACATGACAAAGTTTAAGATATCTATAAAAAGCCTTTTGGGGAAGATCATATCTCCTCTGTAGCATTTGAAAGAAGGGTAAAACATTATCATGATAAATCTCTCCAATGTGAGCATGCCCACCCCCTCCCAAAAGTGAGTATCAATACCCCACCTCCCTCCATACCGTACGGGCCAAAATTAACTGCGGCATAAGGCAACCCCTTAATACAATCACAGGTGCTTCCAATGCCACCAACAAATGCTAGAGTTTAAATACATGTGCAAGGTATGACTCGACCACTGCTGAGTGTATAGGTGCCAGCCAGTCAGTCAAATGGATTAATTGTCCAACAAGGTAATGGTAATATAAATTAGGTAGTGCCATACCTGCCTCAGCTTTCGGGCGTTGTAGTTTGGAGAGTCTAAGTTTACACCTGTTGTTAGCCAAAATAAAGGAGACAAATAGTGTATCCAGAGTTTTAAAGAACAATCTAGACACTGTAACAGGCATGTGGGAAGTCACATAGAGACATTTGGGTAATAGAATCACTTTTATAAGATTGATTCTGCCTGCAACTGACAAAGGGAGTTTTTCCCATATATTAAGTTTAAGTTTAATCGTCTGCAGAAGTGGCTCTAAATTTGCTTTAATGGCACCCAGGGGGGATAATGTGATAATAACCCCTAAGTATTTAAATGAGGATATTATTCGGAGTGGACTTGGTGAATCATCAATGGGTTGAGGCTGCACTTTGAAAGGCATCAGTGCCGACTTTTGCCAACTCATTTTAAGTCCTGAGAAAGTGCCAAAACCATCTATTATGTGCATTGCTGCCCCCAACGAAGCACCATTCACAAGGTTGTTTACACACAGTAGGTGCATTTAAACCAATGCACCCCCCCCCCCCCCGCCAAAAAAAAAATCTGTTTGGAGTTGGACAGGGAAAGAACATCATCCTGTCTATCTAACTAGATTCAATATATACATAGCATAAAGGGTGGAGGGCCTAGCCAGACCCAGAAATCCAAAGCAAGCCTGCAAAGGAAATTTAGGTTGAGCATTAGTGCATGACTATTTACACCAGTGAGACCGTCCTCTCTTCAGAGGCGACTTTCTCACCTCATCATTTTTAACTACACATTCACGTAGAGATCTTCTGCCCCTCCTGGAACAGGTAACAATTAAACCCTGCCAAGCTAACTATCTATCTAATCTCTGTGAACCATTTTTGGTGACTAAATGATAGGCACAGTGCCTTCTCAGCACTAGGCACTGACTCTCCTCTTATTACAGTCAGACCCACAGGTTCAGAAAGAAGACATGCGGAGTCCACCCGACAGCTGTTCACAGTGTCCTTCCCTCCTGTAACACCGAGGCAACATGTCTTCGTCTATGACAAGCTGTTTTGCTGGAGCCTGAGCAAGCTTGTCCAACCTGTGAGCATTGCAAATCTCTTTAAGGAGCCCTTTACTCTGGCATCCCCTTCTCTGAAGAGACATCAAGCCACTACCCACTCTTCCTGAGGTAGCAACTTGCACAAAGTTCCATCAACTGGCCCTCTGGCCTAACAGGATCTTCGCAAAATGTCCTTTGAACAAAGTATCTTTGTGAAGAGGTCCTCTTCTTCTGTACTCTTTCCTTTGGCCCGATGGCCCAAATTTATTCGTAAAGTGTTTTTTGACTATGAAATAGTAAATGATCCTGGCCCGTTGGCCCAAGGGATCTCCATAGAACATTTCAGTAAGAACAACTTCTGGTAGCCACTGAAGCATAGTACTGAGTAACTAGTGAAGTCCCTTTGAACAAAAAGTCTGTTGTGTGTTAGAGGGTCGGCACTCTTTTGGAGGTACTATCCAGTGGTAGCAATTCTTCTGATTTCCCGATCCCTTTTGCAAGGATAGAAGAGAAAGGGGTATTTGGGAATAGGGCTTTGGCCATAGCAACAGGCAACAACAACTTGAACTTTGTACTTGAACTGTTGGCTCTCCTCTCTAGCCCCTCTTCTTCTTCTAAGAACTCCCAGCCTTGCAACGATATCTCTGCAGGAGTGGGACCCTACATCCCTAGCAATAATATTCAGGATTAGGGACCCGGACTGACTTCCCTTCAGAGTCTTTAACTTGGACAGACCAAGCCTGGCCAGATCCGTTTGGGGGGCGGACCTCCATGCATACATACCTCCTACATACTGTCTATGTAGATAGCCTGCCCTAGGTTCCAGTTCATCTTTGTAGAGCAGAAGGTGTGCCATATCTCAGGACTTATTTTGTTTTCCAGTATGGTTTGGGAATGTAAAGAAACTCCCAAATCGCATCACAGCACCACTCCTTTCTTCTGGCCTCAACCTCCAACATGATCTCAGGGGGGATCATACCCATACTCCAGGGCCACCTTCCTCTGAATCAGACGCTGGCATCTTGAGAACCTGGGGAGAGTTTGTCTGTTTCCTCTCCTAGGTGGGGAGGACAGGGTCTCTTGTCTCCTGATGAGTTTTTCATAGACCTTGTTTTGATCCCGAGCCCGGTTGTAGGTATGAGGTGGGGACAGATCTGGAACCCATGTAGCATAGGCCTCACAGAACCCCAAATTCCTTGCACACTGCATGCGTACCACCAAATCCCTTGTCTCCTCATCAGGCAAACTGGGACTTGTACAGCTGCTCCTCTCATCTGCTCCTCAGTCCCAATCTGTCTCTTCCTGACATCTATTCCCTCCTCCAAGGATCCAAACCGATGCTGAAAGCTGGGGGACCCTATGTCAATGGCTCCGGCCTCCCCTTCACTAGACACACTGGAAGCCTCTCTCTCTAGAGCCCATAGATTCCCCTCTGCCTTGATAGAAGCTGTGGACTCTGCTCGTACAGATGTGACTGGCCCTCTTCCTGGCTGCGACTCGGCCTGTACCACCTGGGTGCACTTCACCTCGGAGGTGTGAGTCTCCCTGATCTGACACATTGGCAGTGTAAGTCTGCACTACTGGCCCCGACTCCAGCAGAGCCCTCAGCACTCCCCTAACTCTGCCTACAGGGATCTTAAACTAGGGAATGGGGGGGAGGGTACAGATGTAGAATTAGCCAGTGGAAAGCAAGTTTCAGAGGGCAGAAATGGGGGCATTAGCGGTAGACTGTTCGGAGCTCCTATACCCAGGGTGGGTATGGGGAAAAATCAAGAGAGCAGCCTAAAAACATCAAACGAGGATATATGTAACCGATCAAAATTAAGAGGTTTGTATACCAATGCCAGAAGCCTGGCCAACAGGATGGGAGAGCTGGAGCTGCTGATGTTTGAGGAGGACTTAGATTTTGTGGGGATAACTGAGACTTGGTTTGACAGCTCTCATGACTGGATGGCGACCATTCAGGGGTATTCCCTTTATCGCAGAGATAGAGAAGGTAAAAAAGGGGGAGGGGTATGTCTGTATATTAAGAACAGTATACAGATAAATATGAGGGATGATATTAATAATGGAGCTATGGACGAGGCAGAATTCCTATGGGTAGAGCTTCAAAAGGGAAGGCACGGTGGAGAAGGTAATATTGGGCGTATGCTATAGGCCCCCCAACCTGAGGGAGGAGGGGGAGGCGGACCTCATTTTACAGATAGGATTGGCAGCAAGGATGGGAAATGTCATTATAATGGGGGACTTTAATTATCCAGATATAGACTGGGCAGAAGGAACTGCACACTCAGCCAAGGCTAGGCAGTTCCTAAATGTTTTGCAGGACAATTTCATGGGTCAGATGGTGAATGCACCGACGAGAAAAAATGCGGTACTTGACCTACTGATTACCAACAATACAGACCTGCTCACGGATATAGAAATACGGGACAACTTAGGAAACAGTGACCATAGGTCAATAAATTTCAGTATTAATTACAGTTATAGGAAGCAGAGGGGTAATATAAGGACACTGAATTTCAAAAGAGCCAATTTCCCAAAACTGCGCTCGCTGCTAGAAAATATCAATTGGGATAAAACCCTGGGAACAAAGAACACGGAGGAAAAATGGGAGTGCTTCAAGAGCATACTTAACAAGGGGATTGACCAGTGCATTCCAAAGGGAAATAAATTTAAAAGAGTAAAATTAAACCCTGGGTGGCTAAACTCCAACATAAAAATGCATATTAGTGCTAAAGAAAAGGCCTTCAAAAAATACAAGTCTGAGGGGTCATTGGCAGCATTTAAGCATTACAAAGAGTGTAATAAGAAATGTAAAGACGAAATCAGGGCGGCTAAAATAGAACACGAGAGACATATAGCGGAGGAGAGTAAAAAGAACCCCAAGAAGTTCTTTAAGTATATAAACAGTAAGAAAGCGAGGCCAGAACACATTGGCCCCATAAAAGATGACAAAGGAAATATGGCCACTGAGGACAGAGAAAAGGCGGAAGTGTTAAATAATTTCTTCTCTTCAGTCTTCACAAAAGATTCGGGGGGCTACACGAACCTTGCTTGTAAGGCCGAACTAAACAATACACCTCAGGAAATGCCGCCATGGCTAACAGAAGATAGACTTAGAACTAAACTAGAGAAACTTAACATAAATAAATCACCAGGACCGGATGGCTTGCACCCGAGGGTTCTTAAAGAGCTCAGCCAGGTGATTGCCAGACCATTATTCTTGATCTTTAAGGATAGTTTACAGACGGGTATGGTGCCAGCTGATTGGAAAAAAGCCAACGTGGTACCAATATTTAAAAAGGGGCCGAGGTGTATCCCCGGGAACTATAGGCCGGTCAGCCTAACATCTGTAGTCTGCAAGATTTTGGAGGGGATGTTAAGGGACCACATACAAGACTTTAGTAATGAAAACGGTATTATAAGTAGTAATCAGCATGGATTTATGAAAAATAGTTCTTGCCAAACCAATCTATTAACCTTCTACGATGAAGTGAGCTGCCACCTAGATAAAGGAAAGCCTGTGGATGTGGTGTATCTGGACTTTGCAAAGGCCTTTGACACTGTTCCCCACAAACGCTTATTGTACAAACTAAGGAAGGTAGGTATGGACCATAAGGTGAGTACCTGGATAGAGAACTGGCTCCAGGGGAGAGTTCAGAGGGTGGTGATTAATGGGGAGTACTGGGATTGGGCGGGTGTGGAAAGTGGGGTCCCCCAGGGTTCTGTCCTGGGACCAATCCTGTTTAATTTATTTATAAATGATCTAGAGGAGGGGATATCTAGTACAATCTCAGTATTTGCAGATGATACTAAACTAAGCATGCCATTATCTTCTATGCAGGATGTGGAAACCTTACAAGCGGACCTGAACAAAATAACGGGGTGGGCAACTACATGGCAGATGAGGTTTAATGTTGAAAAATGTAAAGTAATGCACTTGGGGGCCAAAAACCAGAAAGCAAGCTACTCACTAGGGGGGGAGCCTCTGGGTGAGTCTAGGATGGAAAAAGACTTGAGGGTACTGGTAGACAACAGGCTTGGCAGTGGCATGCAATGCCAAGCCGCTGCAAGCAAAGCCAACAGAATACTGGGATGTATAAAAAAGGGGATTCACTCCAGAAATAAAGAGATTATTCTCCCACTCTACAAGACTCTGGTCCGGCCACATCTGGAGTATTCCGTCCAGTTCTGGGCACCGGTCCTCAGGAAGGATGTGCTGGAACTGGAAAGAGTCCAGAGAAGGGCAACAAAAATAATTAGGGGAATGGAGGACATCAGCTATGAGGAAAGACTACAAGCACTGAACCTTTTCTCTCTGGAGAAGAGACGACTGAGGGGGGATATGATATCAATGTTCAAATACTGTACTGGCGACCCTAGCATAAGGAACAAACTATTCAGAGAAAGGAGATGCAATAAGACACGTGGCCACTCACTAAAATAGAGGAAAGGCGGTTTAACCTTAAAATGCGTAAGGGGTTCTTCACTGTAAGAGCAGTAAGGATTTGGAATTCTCTTCCACAAGCAGTCGTATCAGCAGGGAGCATTGATAGTTTCAAAAAACTGTTAGATGGGCACCTTAGAGACCACAACATACAGGGGTATACAATGTACGGTTAAAAGCAAACACACACACACATCATAGGTTGAACTGGATGGACTGGTGTCTTTTTTCAACCTCACTAACTATGTAACTATGTAACTATGTAACGGGCACCAGCAACTCCTGAGTAACTCTGCTCTCCGAACTCACATAAAGCTTCCTGGACCAACACTCGTTCCACGCTGCCTGTATGAGCATATCACCACAGTATCCACACTGACTCCAGGCCTGCAGCTGCATGAACACATTCAAGCACCTTGTCCTTCCCGCTGAACAGCACCAGTCTTCCATTGGGCACAAACCGGTGATTCCATCAGTTTCACAGGTTCCCTGCCAACACTTGGGATACCCCCTGCACTCCGGCTCACTCCGGCATCTACCATCTTGCTCCTCCACACACGTGTCTGCTCCTCAGCTACACCCGAAGGTGGAAGTGATGTCTCAGCTTTCTTCCTCCGTTCGGATTGGCAGTCTGTGGGCACCAACCCCGCCCACAACTCCAGACTAGCTGACTCTCTGGCATTGGCTCCTCCTGTTAGGCAGATCTCTTCAGCGCGCACGTTCCTGCGCGTTGCAGTAACCTCTTCCCTGCTGCTCCACCACACAGCCAGCATAAGGATCACTGCCTGGCAGACTGGGCTCCCCAATCCACACACATCTGCCATCTCTGTCTGTACAAGGGCCTCAGCTGCATTTCCATCTCGCCAAGCCAACTGACCTCCCACACTGTTTATGAAAATTGTCCCGCTGTCAAGCATTGCACGTCCGAAACTTTACTCCACAGCGCATGTACAGACATGACTTCCCATACTGTTTTGGAAAATTGTCCCGCTGTCAAAAATTGCACGGTCAACACTTTTCTTCATAGTGCATGCACAGACATGACCCCCGACACACCGATCCCTGTGTCCCGGGTTACTACTTTCTTAATCCACACTTGCACTGATTACTGTAAAACAGACACAGTCCTTTTGTACAATACAGCACATTTCCTCTTCATCAACTCTCCTGCATTTTATTTGTAGAGACAGGCTGTTTCTCTGACAAAAGTCAATCCGTTGCCGTTGGCAACCATCATTGCAAACTTTACTTATAATCCCACTCTCCCTAGTCCCTGTAGAGCATACATCACTCTTTCCGCTAACATTCCAATAGATTTCTTGAAAAAGCATGATGTTACTTTGCAAGATTTTCCGGCCGTTGCCGTTAGCAACCTTTGCGGCAACCCAGGGGCGAATCCCGGATGACGCCCACAGATGTAGCACTGCCCCTTGAGAACTGCTGGATTGTTCACCTTGGGATCCCCCTGGGTTATCGATAGCAACTGCAGCATGCACAATTTAACTCTTTACTCTTTGGCTCAGTCAGTGAACAGTCTAGGGAATGTAGTTGTTTTTGTGGTTTTATTTAACCACTTGCCTACAGTGCACTTTCACCCCCTTCCTGTCCAGACCGATTTTCAGCTTTCAGCGCTCTCACACTTTGAATGACAATTACTCAGTCATGAGTCCTTTTCTTCACACAAATAGAGCTTTCTTTTGATGGTATTTAACCACTACTGGGTTTTTTTCTTTGTGCTATAAATAAAAAAAGACTGAAAATATTGTGAAAAAACGCATTTTTCTTTGTTTCTGTCATAAAATTTCGCAAATTAGTCATTTGTCTTCACAAATTTTGGCCAAAATTTACACTGCTACTTATCTTTGGTAAAAATAACCCAAATAAGTGTATATTATTTGGTCTTTGTGAAAGTTATAGAGTCCACAAGTTATCATTGAAAATTGATCACACTTGACCACACCCGATGTACTGAAGGCCTATCTCATTTCTTGAGACACTAAAAAGTCAGGAAAGTACAATTACCCCCAAATGACCCCTTTTTGGAAAGTAGACATTCCAATGTATTTAATAGGGGGCATGGTGAGTTTTTTGAAGTTGTAATTTTTTTCCCACAATTCTTTGCAAAATGAAGATTTTTTTTTTTTTTTTTACAAATTGACGTATTAACAGGTTATTTCTCTCACACAGCATATGCATACTTGGAACTACACCCCAAAATACATTTTACTACTCCTCCTGAGTATGGCGATACCACATGTGTGAGACTTTTTCACAGCTTGGCCACATACAGAGGCCCAACATCCAAGTAGCACCGTCCGGCATTCTAGGAGCACAAACATATAATTTCCTGACAACCTATCGCACTTTTGAAGGCCCTGGAGCACCAGGACAATGGAAACCCCCATAAAATGACCCCATTTTGGAAAGCAAACACCCCAACGTATAATTTGTAAAGGCATAATGAGTCTTTTGAACGTGTCATTTTTTTCCACAAGTTTTTGGAAACTGTGGAAAGAAAATGAAAATGCATTTTTTTTTTACACAAAGTTGTCCATTTATGAAATATTTCCAACACATAGCATGTACATAGCAAAAATTGCACCCCAAAATACATTCTGCTACTCCTCTTGATTATGTCAATACCACATGTGTGAGACTGTTTCACAGCCTGGCCACATACAGAGGCCTAACATCCAAGTAGCACCGTCCGGCATTCTAGGAGCATAAATTACACATATAATTTCCTGACAACCTATCGCACTTTTGAAGGTCCTGGAGCACCAGGACAATGGAAACCCCCATAAAATGACCCCATTTTGCAAAGAAAACAGCCCAACGTATAATTTTTGAGGCATAATGAGTCTTTTGAATATGTCATTTTTTTTCCACAAGTTTTTGGAAAATGTGGAAAGAAAATGAAAACGCATTTTTTTTTTTACACAAAGCTGTCCATTTATGCAATATTTTTAACACATAGCATGTACATAGCAAAATTGTATGTGAGATCCTGCAAGCTACCCCCCTATCCTAGATTTTCAAAGATTGCTGCAAACACCTCACTCCTCAAAAAGTGCACTGTGTTAAAAATCAAAATAAATAGTGTTGCGCAAAATTTAAAAATCACTGTACATATATAAAAATTGGTGGCAATCCCAATTGGTGCCGTGTGTGGTGGATCTAATGTCCAATTTATATTTGTGCTATTGATATGGTATA
Organism: Pelophylax lessonae; assembly: GCF_965119305.1. Taxonomy (NCBI): domain Eukaryota; kingdom Metazoa; phylum Chordata; class Amphibia; order Anura; family Ranidae; genus Pelophylax; species Pelophylax lessonae. The sequence continues at coordinate 494,434,796 of NC_138768.1, read as the reverse complement.
CACCCTACTCTATAGGATCCAAATTGATTAATAATAAGTGCTTTGTGCTAAATGATTGTTTGACATAAATAATAAAACAGTTCATTAAACCATAAAAGTGCTGTGTGCTCAATACAATGCTGATATTCTGATTTTCCTTAAATCATGCAATCTATGCTTGCTAAATCCACTCATGCAATAGATACATATTTGTGATCGATATAAATGTAAACCTTAAAGTGATTGTTGATAATAAATTAAACAGTCCTTAGTGCATAAAAAGTGGTATTAATAATATTAATAAATAGTCCTTGGTGCATAAAAAAGTGCTAAGTGCTTAAAGATTGTCCACTGTATGTGCTCAATCCACTAGGAGTGTGGATGTGTTCCCACCGGTGTTTGTGACCGATATGTCACAAAAACCTTCTCACTCTTTGCACCCCCTTGTGATTGGGCGCTCACCTTAGCTATGAAATAAACAAGCCCCAAAATGTGGTCATCGTGACGATGACTGATGGGGTGACAGGTGACGATGACTAATGGGGTGACAGGTGACGGTGATTGATGGGGTGACAGGTGACGGGCGATGGTCACCGATGGGTGACAGGTGACGGGCGATGGTGCACGGCGGTACTGATGGCAGTCTCTGGTGACAGGTGCACTTTAGTTCACATGTGAGCGTAGCGATCGCAGGGCAGAATCACCACGATTCTGCCCGCGACCCGGAAATCATTGCAAAACGCGAGACGCCTGTGCGTTGCCCGTGATTTGCAATAGCACCCCAAATGCTGTGCGATGTTGCCGCGATTCCTACCTGCCGAATCGCGGTAACATCGTGCAAACAACGCATGATGCCCCAAAGAAACTCTTGTACCTTTTTTGGGCGTCATGCGATGTTTGTGCAATGTTACCGCGATTCGGCAGGCGGAAATCACGGCAACATCGCACAGCGTTTGGGGTGCTATTGCAAATCACGGGCAACGCACAGGCGTCCTGCGATTTGCAATGATTTCCGGATTGCGGGGAAAATTGCGGTGATTCTGCCCGCAATCGCTACGCTCACATGTGAACGTAGTCTTATGGGTGTCAATTTCTGGGTACTGATGAGGTGACTGTTGGGTGACAGGTGTAATTGGGGGGGGGGGCTAAGGACTGTGTGGGGACATTTATTGGGGTGCTTTTACATTGTGACAGGTGTACAGAGCAGTAACTCACTGTTTCCAGCTCTGCCTCCTCACACTGGAAACTGTGTGAGGGGAGACGAGCTAGTAACAGTGAGTTACTGCTCTGTGTTTACATTTTATGATCGGCTGTGAATGGATTCAGCCGATCACATAGTAAACAGCCACTGTCAGTGACTGTTTACTACTGCCGGTGACTAGCTGTGTTCCTAGGGAACACAGAGCCACCGAAATGACCGCGCTGCGCGCTCCCGATCGCTCATACGCGGTCATCTTCTGGGCTTTACTATTGTGATCGGCTGTGTGATTAGATCACAGCCGATCACGTGGGAAACAGCTGTGCCCATTGGCTGTTTCCCCCCTGCCGGTGACGCGCTGTGTCCCGGGGACACGCCGCAACCGACAGTGCACGGCGGCGCGCACACGATCGCGCGCCTGCCCTGCCTGAATGGGCTGCCGTCATATGACGGCGGCCCAGAACAATGGTCGCACCGTCCCGCCGTCATTGACGGCGGGCAGGCGGCAAGTGGTTAAATTAGGGATGGGAGAATGGAAGAGTGGGATACTCCAACTTGAACTTTTCACAGTAGTTGAAGACTCCTGTCTGAAGATGCAGCCAGGCTGCTGATTCACCTTGCCACTTAGATGAATTGTGGATTAAGCCTCTATGTAGATGACTTGTTAGGAAGAATTATCTTTGGGATACACACCTGGTACCCCCTTTCACTCCACTTGCTGACACCCATCCTCTGACTATCCTATACAGGGGTGGCCCCCCTCAGGTCAGGCCCCTAGACACGACCCCCTGTACACGCAATACTATTTTTTGAGGGTCTCCAGTGTCTCTACCCCTCCAGTCAGCTCTCATGGACCTCTGGCTTCAGCTCCTTCCTTTTGGTCCCCAGGCCGACCACCTGTGACCACGTGCTACTGCTACAGAGGAGGAGGCAACCGCCACCCTCCCTCCAGGACTCTGCTCACCAGCCAAAGACCCCCACCGCACGTGTTCCTGGCTTTTATACCACACCCCACAATGCACTGAGACAAAAAGTCTGTGACAATCACTGGGGTTGTATCAAAGCCTGTGTACCCATTGGTTAGATTTCCTCCACTGTCCAATATGCCTACCTATTGGATCAGTGTCAAACACTCCCTAGACCAGATGAATCACACACTGAGCACTATGAGCAGACCTAACTCACAGATCCTGCTCTCTGGTAGGCAGAAAGCAATATAGATTTGCCTGCTGCTCCTCTGATAGGCAGACAGAGCCAAAAACTATACTCTCTCCATAGCACCTACCTTGGAGGGTGCTACATATATATGCATGTTTCTGACATTATACACAAAAGTAGGCAGTACAAGCAACATATCCATAATAGGATCTTGACCTAAAGTAGTCAATGTGTAGTTAGCGTGTTTTAAAGGTATATGTAATGCCCTTATTATAGCTAGAAGCACATACACAGAGAAATTCAGGGTTTGTTGAGTTGCGACATAGAACTTTTCAGGAGGTCAGAAATGTAAGCATTGTCACTATCTGCATCCATGTAAAAAAATGTTTAATCTGTAAATGAAAAAAAAAAGCATAGCAGATTTAACATGTCCTGCAACACAATACCCCAAGCCAACATCCTATACAGGGTTGGCCAGGCCCACTGGAGGAACAGAGGCTCATCTGGTCAGTCCCACAGCTTTGCAGCATTTATGTCCAACAGCACATCTAAATACCAGTGTACCCCCTGCCCTGATCAGACTATATAGTTCAGATAACCCATAGGCCCCTCGGCTCCTCCTTCCAGGCTTAAAAAAATTACAAAATCATGTAAACTGCCATGGTGTTTTTACTCACTGGCAGTTGCTTAGGCTGCAATGTCTGAGGTAGGTCTGAGCAGAGCAGTAAGCACAGTAATATATGTAAATAAACAATGTTACCATCACTTCCTCCACAAAATGTAATGTATATAATATATAATTTTTATAGAAATAGTTGAATGTGCCAGAGAATGATTTGTGGGGTGTCAAATCCATTCAGAAAACTGCAAACTTTAATTTGCAGCCCATTAAAGTAAATTTTTCAAAATAATTTCTGGCTATTTTTAAGACTATTAGGCAAAGGAATGTCAAACAATGGGTATAGGAAGCTAGACACTGCCCTAGCGGACATACAGTCAGGTCCATAAATACTGGGACATCGACACAATTTTAATCTTTTTGGCTCTATACATCACCACAATGGATTTGAAATGAAACAAACAAGATGTTCTTTAACTGCAGACTTTCATCTTTAATTTGAGGGTATTAACATCCAAATCAGGTGAAAGGTGTAGGAATTACAACAGTTTGTATATGTGCCTCCCACTTTTTAAGGGACCATAAGTAATGGGACAATTGTCTTCTCAGCTGTTCCATGGCCAGGTGTGTTTTATTCCCTCATTATCCCATTGACATTTGCATTTGGAATCTGTTGGTGTGAACTCTCAATATGAGATCCAAAGAGCTGTGACTATCAGTGAAGCAAGCCATCATTATGCTGAAAAAACAAAATAAAACCATCAGAGAGATAGCAAAAACATTAGGTGTGGCCAAATCAACTGTTTGGAACATCCTTAAAAAGAAAGAACGCACCGGTGAGCTCAGCAACACTGAAAGATCCCAACCCCTCCTCTACACTTAAAAGCATTCAAAACACCAAGTTTGGCTGTTTTGAATGCTGTAAGTTTTTTGAATTTGGCGCCGTCAGTACCTGGAAGAGATGTCATGTCATGACATCACTTTCGGGTACTGGGCGGCGCTGAATTCAAAGAAATGGAGACCCGGTCAGACGGCAGCAGTGCAGATGGAGACCCGGTCAGACGGTGACGGTGAAAGTAGGCGAGCTGCGGAAGTCGGCGGGAGGGGGGGGACGTCCCCTCCTGCTCCTTGGAATGACAGCCGAGCGGCTTCTCAGCCCGTCGGCTATGGACAACGGTACCGGGGTGATGCCTCTAGCTGTAGGCATCACCCCGGTACAAGCACTTTCCGGAAATATCAGCAATATCGGTAAATCAAAAGGTTGATTTCCGATATATCGGGCAAAGTGCATATCGGCCCTCGATATATCGGCTTCGCTGATAATCGGTCGTTCACTAGTTGTTTCACCACCGCCGCATCTGGGCCTTGACCCTTTGCAAGTTAGAACTCACGCCTTTTCACACCCACACTTCTTTATGGCAGAACTCGCACCTCGGTGAATTGTCCACCCTGCCGAGAGCTAGGCTAATGGCGAGCCGCTGTGTTTTGTACCTGTCCCACGTTATGTGCACCACTGGGGTTCGCTCGTTTCAATCACTGATGGATGACTTTGACCTCCCATCCTCCTTGTTCTTTAGATATATTCAGCTGCGGCATGCACTACAGGCTCAGTTCCCAGCTCCTGCCCCCGCCTTGACTAGACCTCCCGTCCTGGATATCATCCTTGGGGATAACCCACCCAAGGTGATATCTGCCCTTTATCTGGAGCTACGCCTTAAAGCCACCAATGCTGTGACTGACGGGGCTAGGGCTCGCTGGGAAGGGGATCTGGGCCCACTGAATGAGACGGACTGGGACTCTATCCTTGAATGCCCACGCCTCTCTTCCCCAAAGCTACCCGATAGATTGACCCAACTCTACATAATTCATAGAGCCTATTTAACACTGGCACGCATCACACGTTACCGCCCCCAACTTTAGTCTACACTGCCCCAGATGCCTCGCACACACTGGCACATTCTTTCACCTGATTTGGTCATGCTCACTAATCTAATCCGTTTGGCTGCAGGTTGTCAAGTTTTTGCACAACCATATGGGCTCCCCACTAAAGCTGGACAGAAAGATATGTCTTCTTTTTGTTTTAAAAGTAAAAAGCCCCAAAAGATTATATGCCTACATTCACAATATTAAATATTTGGACTGGCCCCAATTTGAACAGGTCCCATTTTTAAATCTAGAAATCAACATTTTAATGTTATTTATTCCCACAAAAAAAGCCAACAAAGATTGTTTTGCCTACATTCAAGGAATTTAATTATTTTGACCAGGCCCTAATTTGAACAAGTTCGATTTTTAAAATTAGAGGTCAACATTTTAATATTAGGAAAACTGAACTACCCAACTAGTGCCATCATCCAAAGTAATATAGAAAATGGGAGTTTGTGGGGAATCTTGGGCTGGACAACCAGAGCCCAAATTGGTTCATCACAAAAACAGAAAACTGGACTTTCTAAGGCACATCATGAAATGAATTATAGCGACTCACAAATTCTCTTAAAACATAATTTTATTACAAAATAGAGTCACAGTAAAATTATTTGAAAGGACAAATTACTGTCTGCAGTAATTAGGGGTAATTACTGCAGACACCACATCTATGGACTGGAGAGGAGAGGAACCATTAAAGGAGCCATCATAAAAGGTTTTATTTAATCCATCCATCCGGCTAAGGGATATCCTATATGCCAAGAGGTTGCATGTAATCCGTCTATCCAGCCAAGGGATATCATATCTGCTTGAGGCTCATTTATATCCTGAATTTGGTGAGTGCATCCCCATAGGGGGATTTTTCTTCCTGAAGAGCACTTGGGCACTAAAATGGATCTGAGCACCTTTCCAGCACTTTAGTGTCTTTGGAGGAAACCTTTTTTGGACTGCACCTTATTACATGATATGCACTTTATATATGGTTACACCATGGACACATGATGTGATACTTTTTGCACTTTAATATCTATTGATTTCTGATGATCACGAATGCACTTTATTTTATATGAGTTTCAGTACTTTAATATCTTGATCACAGTCACTTGGATATATTTATTTTTATATTTTTTTATATACTCGTTTAGCACTATTTATATATATTTTACCTGTTAGCGCTGCCTTATATGAATTTTTAGTTTTTCCCAGTATTTCACCTGGTGAGCAGCAGCTTCAGGTTTTAATATTTAATTTTTTATCTTCACGATTTATACATCACAGCGCGGGTATTAATTCATTGATTTTACATGGTTCTGTATATGAACCAACCCCAGAGATTATGGGCCTTCCCGGGGGATTTTTAAGACTTTTATGGGTTTTTGGTAAAGCGTAAAATGTAGGTATATGTGGGTTTTTAACTATTAAAGTCTCATATAAAGTTTTACCAACAACTCCTTTTTGATATGCGTCTAATATGAAGCATGTAAAGTTTTTTTGGAGTTTGATTGTATCCTCTTTAGAGATTAATTTATACCATTCTTGGTTTTCTAGAATGGAAAGACACATTGTTTTATAGTCATCAGAATTTAGAATAGCCACGTTTCCACCTTTATCCGAAGGTTTTATCACTATCTTATTGTTGTTACTTAAGTCTGTAAGTGCCTTCTTTTGTTCTAAAGTAAGGTTATGGGAGGCCCATTTATGTATTTGAACATCTTGGATTTGTTTGGTAACCTGTGTTATGAACGCCGCCACATTTGGGTTTGTTTGAAGCGAGGGAAATTTATTTGACTTCTTTTTTATACTCGGGATAGGTATAGGAGTATTCGTATCCATAGTATTTGTCTCTGCTACATTGGCTCCTAATTTTGGCTGGGTATCTGTGGTTGAATCGGATCCTTCATTTTCTTCCAATAGGTCCATCAAGTCTTTAAGAGCGCGAAAATTTCGCACCTTGAAGTCTTTCCATTGTTCTCTCTCTATCTGTTCTTGTTTCTTTCTCTTTCTGTCAGTATCATAGAGATATTTATATGTGAGTTTTCTACCAAAAAGATTTAAATCTTTAATGAATTCAAAATGGTCACGTTCTTGGGTAGGGCAAAAGGATAGTCCTAATGATAGGGCCACTATTTCTACTGGGGGGAGTTTGTGTGATGAAAGATTAATTATGTTGAGTTTTGTGGTAGTGTGCTCGTTTTGGGGAAGTAGGTGTCCAGAGGACCCTTTATTTGTTTGTGATCTAGTGTTTGTGTTACTTCTAAAGCTGTTAGGCATAAAAAACCATCATCATCATTAGAATTGCCTTCCATTTCTATTTGTGATTGTGTCTGTGATTGTGGTATATGTTTGGGGCGTACTGACCCATCACCGTTTTCACCATGAGTGCGATTAGGATTAGTTTGTGTCTTATTTTGGGGATATGAGGGTGTAGATATCCCCTTATTAGGTTGTGCCTCGTGTTCAAGTATTCTTTTCTTACCCACACCCCCCGGTGCGCCATTACCATCACCATTTTTTCCTCTCTTTCGATGCTGTCGGTATCTCCAATGGTTAGTTGGATATGTATGTGAATTCTGGGAAAGAGAAGATATATTAGAAGAATCCGATTCACCACTTTCATAATCCCGTATATTGTTCATTTTTGGAGGTCTATTGAATCCACGGCCCCTTTGTGGGCCACCTGTGGGCCACCTATAAGCTGTACTATTACTAAAGGCTACTCTATCTCTCATTTTGCTCCTTTTTTGGACGATGTCCATGTTATATTTTTCCAAATATACCTGAAGGTTGGTATTTTTTACTTTATATTCTGGGAGTGAGGCTAGTGCCTCATGTTTAGTGTACAATGTTGTAATCTCCTCATTTAGATCAGTCATTTCTTTTTTTGTACTGGTCTAATAAAATTGTAATCATTTGTTTTGTACATAGATTTAAATAGCTTTTCCAAGTTTCCTTCAGTGCTGATGTAATATTTCTAATATTTGGAAAAATTTGTATACGTAGGCCCATTGGGTTCAGACCTTCCTCATTGTATTTCTCAAAGTATTTTGTATGCCAATGTATGTTAGATTTCTTTTCTAATAGTCTTTTAAGTTTGTGAAAGAAAACCTCAATATCTACTGAACCTCCTTTATCTTCCTGTACATTGTTATGTATTTTCCGCATGAAACCATCCCATGATGTGCCCATATAGTCCGTCATCATAATCAAATAATAGTTTACTATTTATAGACAAAAATAAGAACAGGGTAACATATATATAATAGATGCAAAAAAACTTTGTGCCCTATCTATGGACAGGTATTTTTGCAGTATGTGGGTGTTCAACAGAAAAGACGGATAACACCCAAATATCGTATATTAGGAAAACTGAACTACCCAACTAGTGCCATCATCCAAAGTAATATAGAAAATGGGAGTTTGTGGGGAATCTTGGGCTGGACAACCAGAACCCAAGTTCTCGTCACTTCCGGTTTTAGTGACGAGTTCCTTGAGGTGCGCGCACCGTCGATACAGGAGCACGGACGTAACGGCGCCTGTCATGACATCGCCCAGGGAGGAGTCTCCTCCCCTCGACGCCCGGCTCCGGATTGGCGGTGTGGAGGGCGCTCTATTTAAGGGTCAGTCTCGCCAACCATCAATATGGCGGCGGGACATGCGGCAAACACCAAACATTTCAGGTAACTTTCTGGCAGATTCCCTCGAGATTTTACTTTACTTTTTAACATTATTAATGGATAAATATTGTGCTTACAGCCTGAAACCTTCAGCTTTGATTTTCCAAAAAATATTTGGGGGACCTCTACTGTGTTTTTTGAGTGGAATCAATCAGTTTCCATGAATATGATTCAAACAAATACCGTTAACCCATAACCGGGGCGATTTACTAGGATGATGTAAGTTGCTTCTTATACTTACAAACATATATACAACATGTTTTTAGATAAAGGAGAACACAATATAAATATATATATTTATAATAAAAAAACATATATTCCTTTTAGGCTGGTTGGCTTTACCTTAAGAGTTAAATTACCTAAATATACCTCTATTCGGCCATCAACTATCTTGAAAAGGTAATGTTCTCCCCTTTTTTGTCTATCCATTGTTGCATAAGATCTGGTGAAACATCTATAAAATATATGATTTATTTCCTATCCAGACATATTATTCCGCTCCTCCCCCGTTCTGGATGATATATAATATACAACTTGTCCCGTTTTCCATCATATTAAAATCTCAGAAATTTCGAGGTAATCTTATATAAATATACAGCTTTTGCTCTATATGATGGTAAATAATGAATATGTTTTGGTGGCTACCATTCTTTTCTTCTTCCACTACATAGGGCTTGATTTGACCCCAGGATTTACCAATCTGGAGTCTACCCCACCTGTATATCTTTACATGGTTAAGGGCTTAGTCTAAAAGGGTTCATACTATATACGTACAAGCCAAGGTAATTTTTCACTTCTCATATCTAAATAAACCACCTTTATCAGTAGGAGGCTAATTATAATGTTGATCCATGCCCACTGATATTTATTCATTGATTCATTTTTTTTTTCATTTATTTTTCCATAGACCCTTATTTTTTCGGCGTCCTCTATGCTCGCCTGGGAGACGCTGGCTACACCCTAGTACAGGTGTGTTCCCTACACAGCCTATAGACCTCAGCATAAATGTTATTTTGCTATATTTGCTACCTCGACACTAATGAATGTTCTGTTTACTTTAAGAAACTTCTGATGTATAAATACGGTCCTGAAGAGCACGCTGCGAAACGCGTAGACCCAAATATCAGATGTGACTATGTATCTTATGATGTTATTTCAAATAACTTTGTGAATTTATAATAACCCACACTATTTTCCCATTCTCAATAGGAGATCATATGGGTTAAAATAGTCTTGGGTTATTCGTTTTTAATACACTGTCTTCACACATGTTATATATGTTTTGTTTGGACACTTGTCCTTTCAAATAATTTTACTGTGACTCTATTTTGTAATAAAATTATGTTTTAAGAGAATTTGTGAGTCGCTATGATTCATTTCATGATGTGCCTTAGAAAGTCCAGTTTTCTGTTTTTGTGATGAACCAATTTGGGTTCTGGTTGTCCAGCCCAAGATTCCCCACAAACTCCCATTTTCTCTCGTCAACATTTTAATGTTTTTTAATCCTACAAAAAAAGACCACAAAAAATGTTTTGCCTACGTTCAAAGTATTTGATTATTTGAAAAATAGTTATGCTGTCTATTTAAATGTCAACCAAAAAGATTGTGAATGATTGCATCACCATAAAGACATTAACCACTTGCCGTCTGAGTACCGTAGTACTACTGCGGCAAAGTGGCTCGTTATCGTCTGACGACGTAGGACTACGTCGTCAGACACTCCCCTTTCTATTCAGTCACAGCGGGAGTCGGGCCAGGGGAGGAGCAGCGGTGATCGCCGCTGCTCTTCACCGATCGTCGGGGATCTAGTGTGGAGATCCGCCTGCTTGTGTAAACACAAGCGGGCGGATCTCCCAAGTGACAGGCAGGGTCAGATTGCAGGATTCAGCACAGCTGAACCCTGGATCTGTCCTTGTGTCACACAGTCACCTCCCCCCACACACGTCAGTAAGCACCAGGCATACATTAAACCCTCCCTCTCCAATAAAATTAACCCCTTCCCTGCCAGTGTCATTTTTACAGTAACAGTGCATATATATAGCACTGATTACTGCAGTAATGTCACTGGTACCCCCAAAAGTGTCAAAAATGTCAGTCAAGGGTCCGATCTGTCCGCCGCAATGTCGCAGTCCCGCAAAAAAAAATCGCAGATCGCCGCCATTACGCGTTAAAAAAAAACACCAAAAATGACAGAAATCTTTCCCTTTGTTAGTAAACGCAATAACTTTTGCGCAAACCAATCAAAATACGCTTATTGTGAATTTTTTTACCAAACATAGGTAGCAGAAAACAAATTGGTCAAAAATTTAAAAAAAATTTGATTTTTACATTTTTTTGGGGGGAATTTCATATAAAAAAATGTGAAAAATATTGTTGTTTTTTCAAAATTTACGCTCTTTTTTTGTTTATATCGCAAAAAGTAAAAATCGCACAGGTGATCAAATACCAGCAAAAGAAAGCTCTGATTGTGGGAAAAAAAAAGGACGTAAATTTAATTTGGGTATGGCGTCGCACGACCGCGCAATTGTCAGTTAAAGTCGCACAGCGCTGAATCGCAAAAAGTGGCCCAGACGTAAGACAGCAAAATCCTCTAGTGGTAAAGTGGTTAAATAAAGTGCAAAAATATGTGAAAATGTAATGTTGTCCAATATTTGCTCTACTTTATATAAATTACACACGGTATTAAATAAACAATATAAGTACTGTATATAAAAAGCAAAAACAGAAGACCAATAGAAAGAAAGTGTAGCCACTAAAAAGTCCACATATCACGTGGCCAAAAAAACAATTGCACAATTGTCCTAAGGGGCAAAGTGAAGCGCCGGGTCCCGACTGCCAAGATGGCCATGCCGAGGGGGACATCACACGGCATGGAGAAGGAGAAAGATGCCAGCCTGAAACTACAAAAGTCCCTGTGGAGTCACGGTAAGGAACCTCCCAGGGATATGCTGTATTATACCCAGAAGCAGTCAGGGGCCCTGGGGACAGAGCAGATGGATGCTTCAGGGCGCCCTCCAGAACCAGGGTTGAGTGAACAGGATCAGACTGCCTTATACTCCACTAGCTTTGAACTCCTGTCTACAACATCACAATCAAAATCCATGCAGGATATAGAAGTGGCAGAACAGGAACAACCCACTCTGGCAGACATACTTAGGGCACTAAATAATTGCATTGCATCTGTAAACACACTGAAAGATCAATTTGGGGGTCTGTCTCCCTACTACGCCAGGATCTACAGAAGATTGGGGAGAGTACCAAAGCAGTGGAAAGCCGTGTTAGCAACATTGAAGATCAGATGCCCTCCCTTTACCCGGGACACTAAATCTGCTTATTAAATGGCAAAAGATACAAATGACAGAGCCAAGGATATGGTAAACCGCCTTCGCAGAAACAACGTACGCATAGTGGGCATCCCTGAGTGTGCTGATGGGAGAGACCCCACGGCGTTTGTGAAGAAATGGCTCGTGGAGCTATTTAGCAAATAGGGCTTTTCGCCATTCTTTGCGGTGGAAAGGGCTCATAGAGTACCACCTCGCCCACCCCCGCCTGGTGGCCCCCCTAGATCTATGCTGGCAAGAATACTGCACTACCAGGACGGTAAAGCGGTGTTGAGACAAGCGAGAGATAGGGCCAATGTTAAATTCAACGGTACCAGGGTGTCATTTTATCCGGATTTTTCAGTAGAAGTCCAACGGCGCAGAGCTAAATTTGCAAGTGTCAAGAGACGTTTAAGAATTCTGCAACTACCATATGCTATGCTATACCCAGCAAAGCTCCGTGTTACAGCACAAGGTCAGGTACACTTTTTCAATTCAGCAAAGGTGGCGGTGGCTTGGCTGGACCAGAGTGAGCAAGCCATTCGACATCAGGGCGCAGAGGCGGAGGGCGACTGAATTGGGACTTTCTGATCAGCAGCCCAGTGACAAGGTATATCACACCTTTAGGGTTTACTGCTCTCATCCTATCCAAAGTCTAAGGTTATCTGGCTGGGGGACAATATATTGCCGAAAATTATGTGAGCTGCTATAGGAACATGATACTTCCTACTGTTGGTGAATTAAGCCTTATCCAATGTTGGCTCATACGAGTACGGACACTATTCTAGACTTTAGAACTGCCCGGTTGGCAGTTTCTTCCATGCTAAGTGGGGTTGTTCTTCTGTTGATGGTTCTAGTTATTAAATGCACCTTGCAGTGGTCTACTTTTCACTTTTCTTAGAAACTGCGCAGTTGTGCCACCTTGTTGCCCTTTACTATTGCCAGACAGATATACCTATACTTGCCTTTATTCTCCTGCAGACAAGACACTACCTTTCTGAGATCACTTGACGCCACAAAGGCATTTGATAGCGTTGATTGGGAGTACCTCTGGGCAGTATTGGAGAAAATTAGGTTTGGATCAACATACATATCCTGGGTGCATCTTCTCTATGCTAAACCGCAGGCTGCTATTAGAGCATTTGGTAAACTGTCACATACCTTTGAGATGGGGAGGGGTACGAGTCAGGGATGCCCCTTATCGCCCCTTCTTTTCGCATTGGCAATTGAGCGCTTGGCGATTAAAATAAGCTCTCATCCCAGCATAGTGAGTTTTTGTTATGGAAATATACAGGAAAAGGTGATGTTATATGCTGATGACACACTGCTAATGCTGGGTGATACAGATACCTGTACAGATACAGATATGCTGGGTGATACAGAAGCCATGGACACGATGACAGAATTCTGAAAATTTTCCGGTCTCCATATTAGTTGGGCAAAGTCAGTTTTAATGTTGCTGGATGGGGATGACACGCAACCTATAACATTTTCTTGCCCCATTCCTATTTCTAACAACAAATTTAAGTACCAGGGGATCCAGGTGTCCCCCCCACCTTTGAGATTTTTCTAGACTGCATATTATCCCTCTCCTTCAGAGGTTCAGGGATAGGATTAAAATATGGAACTCTCTCTACTTATCAGTAGCAGGTAAGGTGAATTTAATAAAAAAAAGTGCTCATGCCACAGGTACTCTACTTGCTCCACAACACCCCTACAGTGATCCCCTTTTCAGGATAATTAATTCACTTTTTCGTACCTTGATCTGGAAAAACTGTACTGCTAAAAAAACTAGAACATTTACAGAGGCCCAAAGATGAGGGCCGACTAGCTATGCCCAACCCATGGCTGTATTATTTGGCAGCTCAACTACAGCATTTGATAGGAACTATAAACACAGGAGGCGAAGTAGACAGTGCAGAGTTTAGCTCCTCTTTAGCGGTGATGAGCATACTATCCGCAGGGGTCCTGTTCCTCAGGCATTAGAGACCCAAGCTTTTGAAAAGCCGCATAAACTTTACCTGACATACAACCTCATCCAAAGAATCTGGAACAAGACTAAATACTTTCAGGGAGTGAGAGGTTACACTGAATTCCGTCCTATTTGGCTAAATGATATCTATCTGGAGATAGCCAAGCTGCAGTCTGGGATTGTGGGAGGGATCACGGGGACCTAAGCCACCTATTGTGGAGATGTCCAAAGCTGCATCCCTACTGGGTGGGAGTGGTATAGACAATTAACACAGTGTTCCATGTGTCTCTTCTTCTGGCCCCAAAGGCATGCCTGCTGGGTGTATTGGGAGAATATGACTGGGATGTGTACACAAGAGAGCCCATACATAGAGTCTTGTTTCAGGCAAGGAAACTGATTATGGTACACTGGAAGTCGTAAGACTCTCCTACAGTAGGAGAATGGATCAAAACAGTGGGTAGTGTGATAAGAATGGAGAAGGTCATATACCAGCACAGGGTTAATACGTCTAAATATCATAAAATTTGGGCACCATGGCTGGATGCCCCGGTGGATCCACCGGTGGATAGGCTACTTAGCCTTAATGCCTAAATACAATAGATGGTTCCAATATGTATAGTGGCAATAAATCTTAAAATTTGTGCATGTTAATTTTGAAGACGACTATTGAATGTTTTCAGTGATGTGGGACTGATTGTTGTATAGTATAGTATATTTCTGACATAATTTGTCTTGGCCTGTACTGATTGCAATGTAATGATGCTGAATCTTTAATAAACATCTTTGTTTGGATAAAAAAAAAATATAAAACATTGCCCTGTATTTGGCTCCATCCATCTTCCCATCAACTCTGACCAGCTTCCCTGTCCCTGCTGAAAAAAAGCATTCCCACATCATCAGGTTGTCACCACCATGTTTCACGGTGGGGATGGTGTGTTACAGGGTGATGTGCAGTGTTAGTTTTCCGCCACACATAGCGTTTTGCTTTTAGGTCAAAAAGTTCCATTTTGGTCTCATCTGACCAGAGCACCTTCTTCCACATGTTTGCTGTGTCCTCCACATGGCTTCTCGCAAACTGCAAACATGACTTCTTATGGCTTTCTTTCAACAATCACTTTCTTCTTGCTACTCCTCCATTATATCCAGATTTGTGGAATGTACGACTAATAGTTGTCCTGTGGACAGATTCTCCCACCTGAGCTGTGGATCTCTGCAGCTCCTCCAGAGTTACCATGGGCCTCTTTGCTGCTTTTCTGATTAATGCTCTTCTTGCCGGGCCTCTCAGTTTAGGTGGACGGCCATGTCTTGGTAGGTTTGTAGTTGTGCCATATTCTTTCCATTTTGGTTTGATGGATTGAACAGTGCTCTATGAGATGTTCAAAGCTTGGGATATTTTTTTATAACCTAACCCTGCTTTATACTTCTCCACAACTTTATCCCTGACCTGTCTGGTGTGTTCCTCTGAGGGCCTCACAAAACAGCTGTATTTATACTGAGATTAAATTACACACAGGTGGATCTTTCCTTGCACTTCACAATTATGTGCCCCTTTGTATTATATAAAATGCCCAAAAAATACATTTATGTTTTTGGTTGTAATACTATGTATTATTACTTTTTTTTGAAGGCACTGTATAACCTGCTCCCTGAGAAGTGCAGCAGATGTATCAGAAGAGTATAGCACCATTTTCCACTTACAGTTAACATATATATATATATATATATATATACAAACCCGGTTCCAAAAAAGTTGGGACACTGCATAAATTGTAGATAAAAACAGAATGCAATTATGTGGAAGTTTCAAATTTCAATATTTTATTCAGAATAAAACATAGATGACATATCAAATGTTTAAACTGAGAAAATGTATCATTTTAAGCTAAAAATAAGTTGATTTTAAATTTCATGGCATCAACACATCTCTAAAAAGTTGGGACAAGGCCATGTTTACCACTGTGTGGCATCTCCTCTTCTTTTTATAACAGTCTGCAAACGTCTGGGGACTGAGGAGACAAGTTGCCCAAGTTTAGGAATAGGAATGTTGTCCCATTCTTGTCTAATGCAGACTTCTAGTTGCTCAACTGTCTTAGGTCTTCTTTGTCGCATCTTCCTCTTTATGATGCGCCAAATCTTTTCTATGGGTGAAAGATCTGGACTGCAGGCTGGCCATTTCAGTACCCAGATCCTTCTTCTACGCAGCCACGATGTTGTAATTGATGCAGTATGTGGTCTGGCATTGTCATGTTGGAAAATGCAAGGTCTTCCCTGAAAGAGACGACATCTGGATGGTAGCATATGTTGTTCTAGAACCTGGATATACCTTTCAGCATTGATGGTGCCTTTCCAGCTGTGTAAGCTGCCCATGCCACACGCACTCATGCAACCCCATACTATCAGAGATGCAGGCTTCTGAATTGAGCGCTGATAGCAACTTGGGTTGTCCTTGTCCTCTTTAGTCCGGATGACATGGCGTCCCAATTTTCCAAAAACAACTTCAAATTTTGATTCGTCTGACCACAGAACAGTTTTCCACAGTCAATTTTAAATGAGCCTTGGCCCAGAGAAAACGCCTGCACTTCTGGATCATTTTTAGATATGGCTTCTTTTTTGGCCTATAGAGTTTTAGCCGGCAACAGCGAATGGCACGGTGGATTGTATTCACAGACAATGTTTTCTGGAAGTATTCCTGAGCCCATGTTGTGATTTCTATTACAGTAGCATTCCTGTATGTGATGCAGTGCCGTCTAAGGGCCCGAAGATCATGGGCATCCAGTATGGTTTTCCAGCCTTGACCCTTACGCACAGAGATTGTTCCAGATTCTCTGAATCTTTGGATGTTATTATGCACTGTAGATGATGATAACTTCAAACTCTTTGCAATTTTTCTCTGAGAAACTCCTTTCTGATATTGCTCCACTATTTTTCACCGTAGCATTGGGGGAATTGGTGATCCTCTGTCCATCTTGACTTCTGAGAGACACTGCCACTCTGAGAGGCTCTTTTTATACCCAATCATGTTGCCAAGTTGCAAATTGGTCCTCCAGCTGTTCCATATATGTACATTTAACTTTTCCGGCCTCTTATTGCTACCCGTCACAACTTTTTTGGAATGTGTAGCTCTCATGAAATCCAAAATGAGCCAGTATTTGGCATGACACTTCAAAATGTCTCACTTTCAACATTTGAAAACTTATCTATATTATATTGTGAATAACATATAAGTTTATGAGATTTGTAAATTAGTCCATTCCTTTTTTACTCACAATTTGTACAGTGTCCCAACTTTTTTGGAATTGGGTTTGTGTATATATATATATATATATATATATATATATATATATATATATATATATATTTATATACAGTATCTCACAAAAGTGAGTACACTCTTCACATTTTTGTAAATATTTTATTATATCTTTTCATGTTGTTACATCACTGAAGAAATGACACTTTGCTACAATGTAAGGTAGTGAGTGTAAAGCTTGTATAACAGTGTAAATTTGCTGTCCTCTTGAAATAACTCAACAAAAGTGAGTACACATATATGTTTGTGAAAGTGCGCTGATAGTGATTGGTCAAAGCCGCTACCTGTATTCAGTGCTTGAATAAATATATATAATGGTGAAATAAATAGGTGCGCTAAAACAATATAGGTATCCAAAAATATGCAAAACAGCAGTGTGGATAACAGGTGTATGAGGTGTTCAAAAAAAGTCCAACACATAAATCTTTAAATGTCCATAGATGATAAATCAAATAAGCGCTCAACAGCAAAGAAATATCTTCAACTTCAGTGTGATTAACACCCACCACCAGGTGAAATTCCTCCTTACCAGACGGAAAAATAAGGTGTGCACAAATTAACATGTATGTTGATCACTGCAAACGTGAATACTGCCAAACACCACGCGAACCACCCAAAATGGTCCCTTACCGGATAATAAATGAAAGGCGCATATAAATGGACTTAGAATCCCCTTCCACTTCCTCCGTATGTTATCTACACCGGGGTGCCTTTTCAGTCAGCAGATGGAAAGCGCTGTGTTTCCACTAATATCCACTATTGGCTCCTTCACTCTTGACCTATAGCTGGATAGGTTTGTGACCAATGGGCCAGTAACCTCCAAGCTCCATACAGCAATGAGGAAGGAGGGGAGGTGTCATTGCTGTATGGAGCTTGGAGGTTACTGGCCCATTGGTCACAAACCTATCCAGCTATAGATGACGATGACAAAATCCTAGATGTAATCCTGGACCAGGCTCCCTTAAGGGTATAAGCTTACCAGATTCAGGTAAGAGAGAAGCAGATGCTCTATAAATCTTGTCACCTTGATAGAAGATCCAGGCCCACGTGAGCGATAAACTCAATGGTCATTGGATCATGAAAAAAATGTAAAAATACGCAATGGCGTAAAACCCAACAACTGAGCAAAATATCACCACAATGTAACTTGAAGGATGAAATGTGTGTAAATTAAACCACCACCAAGGATCACTAATGACAGTGAACGAGTGTGTAGATAAGGAAATTAATTATGTGTTAAATATCCCTTACCAAATAAAGATAAGGGTTAATGCAGACAAAACAATTAATGTATTCCAGCTGAAGTTGCCTCTTACCAGACGACAATGATAAAAAAGCCAAAGTGAAAAAAACAATGATGAGGAATAAGGTGTTGAACCATCACCAGCTAGATGAGCCTCTTACCATTTGAGAATAAAGACAAGTGTGTGCAAATCAGATTCCAATAAGACACCAAGAGTCAGTACCGGGAAGAAACCAGTAGGGGTCGCCTCTTACCAGATCTATTGATCAACCAAGCCTGTATGATATTCAATGGTTGGGGGCCCGACCATGGACTTGAGCAACTGATCCTCAGATGTTCCCAAAGTTCACCATTCAAAAAGAGAGAAAGAAGCTCCCATAGCATAAAACAGTAAAATTTATTCAAATAAAAAAAGCAAGAACACTCACAGAAACCAGGATGGAATGAGCAGTTATGTGCAGCCGCCGGCCGGACGGCTTCGCTCGCCCGCACTCTCTGGTCGCGATCGGATGACGTCAGTACGCCGTGCCCTGACGACGTTTCGTCACAGATGACGTTTTCAAAGGTGACGTTTCCACCTTTGAAAACGTCATCTGTGACGAAACGTCGGCAGGGCACGGCGTACTGACGTCGCCCGGAAATGACGAGCGGGGCCGGTGCCGTCGCATTGATTCCTGGGAGCTGTGACGTTCAGCTCCCAGGAATCATAGCGAGGCAGGAAGTGACGGGTTGAGCCGCGGCTCCGAGGGAGGAAGTACTCTGAGGTGAGTATCTTCGATCTTCAATTGCAAGGTAAGTAAACAAAAAAAAAAAAATAACTATCCAATTCCTTTTCAGGTGAGGCATACCTAGCGGAGGGGCACAAAAAAAATATTGTTTTTGTGCCCGGAACTCCGCTTTAAGTTAGCTTCAAAAATTTAGTTTCTGTAGGGAAAGTGTTAAGTGTAAGGGGACCGTAGTGTAGTGTAGGGTTAACTGACAGTGACTGCTATGGAAGGGTGACAAAACCCTTCCATAGCAGGGTGACCGCTATAGAGAAATGATCATTTCTCTGAGTTGCTTTGGGACAGGAATATGGCTTCTCACCAGCAAGCATTTTTCATGCTGCAGGGGTTGCCACTGCCAGTGCTTTTTTAAGGACATGTTTGATGTCAGACATGACATCTGAACATGTGTATAGGGGGTATATATACACATATATGTCTGTATATATACCCCTAGACATATATAGGTGTGATAGTAGCAGAAATATATGCTTGCGCTAATGAAATCATTTACAGTAATATATTTCTGCTACTATCACACCTATATATGGCTAGGTGTCTATATACATATAATTATGTGTGTATATATACCACTATACACAAGTTCAGATGTTTTGCCTGCCTCAAAAGAACCCCAAAAAATGCCAAAAAAAAGCTAGCGTCAAAAAAAAAAAATGCCCAGGTGTGTTTTTGCTGGCATTTTTTGGGGGTTTTTGGAGGCAGGCAAAACATCTGAACTTGTGCACAGTACCACTATACACAAGTTCAGATGTTTTTCCTGACTGCAAAGAACCCTAAAAAATGCCTCCTATTAAACCGGCAAGGTGTGAAAACCGAGAAGAGAAGCCAACCCCCTGTGCTGAAAGTGTTCTAATACAAACAATCCTTTTTTTTTATGGTTATGGACATGCTACAGAGCTGAAACTTCACAGGTACACCTTTTAGACCCCCCAGATACGAAATCACACAAAAAAAGTTCTTAAAAATTGTCATTTTTGATAAAAAAGCCAATTATTGAAAAAATTCAAAAAAAAAAAGTGATTTTTTGATTTTTACTTTGGATTTCAGATCTGGAGGGTCTAAAACGTGTACATGTGAAGTTTCAGCTCTGTAGCATGTCCAGAACCATAAAAAAAAGATCGTTTGTATTAGAACACTTTCAGCACAGGGGGTTGGCTTCTCGGTTTTCACACCTTGCCGGTTTAATAGTGTAAGATTCTGGTACCTTTGGTACCCTTATTTACCATTTTCCTTTCAAACCATTGCGTCCCACCTTTCTAGTTAGGTGGAACGCATACACCTTTAAGACGGATGACGTCATCGCTGAGCGCCGCTGAGCGGCTATTTCAATCGCCAGCGTTCTCTCTCACGTTGTTCGTTCAATGTGTGTCTACATGCTCACAAGCCTTGTCTTGCTGTCGGAACCTCCAGCTATTTGCCTTTACCTGGAACAGACCGGAACCTCGCAACTGATCCCGTATCTCGCTACCGGATCACTCCCTCACTACTGGACCCCTCTACTTACTAAACCTTACTAGTGATAAGTACCCCACAGGGGAATCCTCCATAACTAACTTACACTATCATCTTCTGCACATTAAGGACTGTTACTATCTATGCATACTAATTCTACCATCTGCACTGTTACATAGATTGCTAGCTCTTGAGTCTACTACCATGTATCCTTGCACTGGGTTAGTCTATCCTGTCTATGTCATCTGCTGTCCTTACCACCTGTTACCATACATGATTACTAACCTATCTGCATTCTACCTATTACCATCTACTACTCTCCTAAACATTACTATCAAGTGCTTACCATTACTGTCACTACTCACACCTGTCCCTTCAGCACATCACCTCCATACTATCATATACATCCTATCATTCCAGGAACATCTTATTGAGTGTGTGTATATCTGTATGCTGAAGCAGACAGGCCCACAGTGATGAGTCTGGAGAGTTGGATCTGGTATTCCAACACATCTCTACATGACTACTGAGTGGAGATTCTGCAGCTGCAAATCCAACTTACAATAAAAACGCAGGAGCGTTACAGATTGAACGAACCATAAAAAAAAAATGGATTCAGCAGAATTACCCACTCAAGTGACACAATTAACACAACAAGTAAATGCATTAATACTTGCTCTTACTGAAGTAAAAGAAGACAATCAGACTCTGAGACAGCAGGTAACCCGTCTTTCCCAGCTTACTGCTGCTCAGCCCCCTGAACCCAAAATAAACCCTCCTCTAGTGTTTACAGGTGATCGGAAAAAATTTCGTGAATTCAAAAACGCATGTCAATTGCTTTTTTTGCTAAAACCTCGTACTTACCCTACTGATCAAATTAAAGTCTGTACCGTCATTTCATACTTAACGGGTGATCTACGGGCCTGGGCAGACTCTCTCTTTGAGAAAGATGATCAGCTTCTCAACTCCTATCCTTTATTCCTAGCGGAACTCGCTAGTTTATATGATGACCCCAATAGGCAGAGTACTGTTGATATCCAATTGAGGGCTTTAAAACAAGGAAGGAGACCTGTAGAAGACTTTGTAGCAGAGTTCAAAAGATGGACCCTTGATTCAGGGTGGAATGATACATCTCTGCGAACTCAGTTCAGACTCGGGTTGTCGGAGGCCGTTAAAGACGAGCTCGCCCGAGCGGATTTACCTGGCACTTTGGATGCCTTAATACAACTCAGTATCAACATTGACAGACGACTGCGAGAAAGAAAGGCTGAGAAAATGGGAATGCCATTGTCTAGTCCTTCTCGGATTTCGGCCGTTGACCCTACTCCTATGGAGGTAGGAACCATACGCCCACCTTTATCAACTACTGAACGAGCCAGGAGAAGATCCAGTAATCTCTGCATGTACTGCGCATCCCCGGATCATTCGATAAGCGTCTGTCCCCTTGTCCGCAAAAAAGAGGGTGAGTGTTCACATGTCTTGCTAGGGGGATTAACGACTTCCTTTTCTAAACCTTATCTCTTTGTTCATTTAACATTACAGTGGGACCAGACTAGGATTACTACCAAGGCTATGATCGACACAGGATCTTGTGGGAACTATATCGATACATGTTTTGTTACCTTAAATAAAATACCTATTATTTCAAAACCTAAACCTGTTTCTGTTAGTTTCATTAACGGTATCCCGCTATCTTCTGGTCCAATCACCAATCAGACACAAGCACTCCTTGTCACTGCTAACGAGTCTCATATGGAGACCACCTCCTTTGATATACTATCTTCACCCCATTTTCCCATTATTTTGGGACTCCCCTGGTTACACACACATCAACCAATCATAGATTGGAAAAGACGGACTTTAACTTTCCCTTCTCACTATTGTGAGATTAGGTGTAACCTCCCATCTTATGGAAAGATCCTGTCTATGGTGTCAGACGAGATTGCACCACTATGCTATCAGGATCTGTCCGAAGTATTCCTTGAGAAAAATGCTCAAGTGTTGCCTCCCCATAGGGATTATGATTGCACTATCGATCTACTCCCTAACAGCAAATTGCCTTTCGGTCATGTTTATCCTCTTTCACAGGATTAACTCTCTCATCTCAAGGAATACTTGGATGAGAATTTGACAAAAGGGTTCATCAGACCCTCTACTTCTTCCACAGCTGCAGGACTTTTCTTTGTCCGCAATAAGGATTTAAGTCTTAGGCCTATTATCGATTATAGGCAATTAAATACCATTACAATAAAGGATCGCTATCCTTTACCGCTCATCCCTGAACTCATTGAACAAGTGCGTGGGGCTACTTACTTCTCTAAATTGGACCTAAAAGGGGCATACAACCTAATCCGAATCCGTGACGGAGATGAGTGGAAAACAGCATTCAGAACCAGATACGGATTATTTGAATATCTTGTGATGCCATTCGGGTTGTGTAATGCTCCCGCAGCTTTTCAAAGGTTCATAAACGACATCTTTAGAGACTTACTTGATGTCTGTGTTGTGGTATATCTGGACGATATACTTATCTATTCTCGATCTCTGTCTGAACATATAAAACATGTAAGACTTGTGTTATCCAGATTACTCGCACACAATCTATACGTGAAATTAAAAAAATGCCTATTCCATAAAGAAGAAATATTATTCTTAGGATACATCATATCCAAAACCGGAATCAAGATGGATATGAGCAAGATATCCTGTATTCTGGATTGGCCTATACCAACAACTCGTAAGGCATTACAGCGATTCCTTGGATTTTCAAACTTCTATAGGAAGTTCATCAAGAACTTCTCTGCTATTGTGAGACCTCTCACACAACTTACAAGTATAAAGAAACCATTCAAATGGTCAGAAGAAGCAAATGGAGCTTTCCGCTTGTTAAAATCAAGCTTTACTTCTGCTCCCATACTACGCCATCCAGACCCATCCCTCCAATATATTCTGGAGGTAGATGCGTCAAATATGGCAGTAGGAGCAGTTCTCTCCCAACGACCAACAAATACTTCACCACTCCACCCAGTTGCTTTCTTCTCAAAATCACTAAGCAGCCCAGAGGTGAATTACCCAGTGGGTGAAAAGGAGTTGCTTGCCATAAAACTGGCACTGGAGAATTGGCGACATCTACTTGAAGGTACCCAATTACCAATACTCATATATACAGATCATAAAAACCTTCAATACCTCCAGACTAACAAAACTCTTTCCCACTGGCAGGTATGATGGTCATTATTCTTCCTAAGATTCAACTTCCTAGTGACCTACACGCCTGCAGACAAAAATAAAAAAGCGGATGCGCTATCACGATTAACCGAAGATAACTGCGCCGAAAATCCCTTCTATTCCTATAATACCCTATGAACGTATTATTGGTGTTGTTCGTTCCCTGAAGGAAGAGATTTTGCACAGTATAAGATTGGATTCACCTCCACCACAACTAAGTACTGATGCAGAAGGCTTCCTCTATTACCACGACAAACTCTACATACCCCCTACTATGCGCACCAAGATCTTGGAATTATCACATGATGTGCCCATGGCAGGACATATGGGTATGACGAAAACCCTTAATTTGCTTACCAGGCAGTTTTGGTGGCCTGATATGAAGACGTCTGTACAAAAATTTGTTTCTTCATGTGACATCTGTGCAAGGTCCAAAATTGACACTACCAAACCATCTGGTCTACTTTGCAGTCTACCAATACCCCAGGTCCCATGGGAAGTTGTGTCCTTAGACTTTATAGTAGAACTACCACCTTCCAAAGGATTTAATACCATTCTAGTGTCAGTGGACCATCTGACAAAGATGGCACATTTCATTGCTATTCGCAGACTACCTTCATCTAAACAAACAGCGGAACTACTAATGAAACATGTGTTCAAGTTACATGGAATTCCAAAGACTCTTTTATCCGACCGTGGTTCACAGTTCATCTCCAAATTTTGGCAAGCTCTATGTCAAATACTACGGATTGAGCGAAAGCTCACTTCTCCCTACCACCCTCAGACCAACGGACAGACTGAAAGAGTCAACCAGTGTATAGAACAATATCTGCGTTGCTACACATCATACCTACAGGATGATTGGGTGGACCTCCTCCCTCTGGCGGAATTTGCTTATAACAACGCAACCCACAGTACTACTAAGCAAAGTCCGTTCTACTTGAACTATGGGTTTCATCCCACACTTCTTCCACCACGCATTCTACCATCAAGTAACCCAGTAGCCTCGGATTATCTTACCCAAATAAAAGACTCTCTGGGTTTACTTAATACCACCATCACACACGCTCATAGTCAACAAAAAAGGTACTACGACCTTCGTAGAAGACCTTCTCCGCAATATGCTATTGGGGACCTAGTTTGGCTATCGACAAAAAATTTAAGATTAAAGATCCCTAGCATAAAGCTTGGACCTTTATTTCTGTGACCCTTCCCAATTAAGAAACTCATTGGAAAAGCTGCAGTGCAACTCACCTTACCGGCAGATCTCAAGATACATCCCATCTTTCATGTGTCGCTACTGAAGACACATGTTCCTAACCAAGGAATAAGGCCTACCATCTTGCCTCCACCTCCAGTACAAGTTGAAGGCGGAGAAGAATATGAGATTAAGGAGATTTTGGATTCTCGTATCCACAGAGGAAGACTCCAATATCTCATAAGATGGAAGAACTATGGACCCCAAGACGACACCTGGTTGGATACCTCTGATGTTCACGCACCTAGGCTTATACGAAGGTTTCACTCGAAATACCCGGAGAAACCAGTGCTATAGGCCTTCCGGAGCCGGCCTTAAGGGGGGGGGTACTGTAAGATTCTGGTACCTTTGGTACCCTTATTTACCATTTTCCTTCCAAACCATTGCGTCCCACCTTTCTAGTTAGGTGGAACGCATACACCTTTAAGATGGATGACGTCATCGCTGAGCGCCGCTGAGCGGCTATTTCAATCGCCAGCGTTCTCTCTCACGTTGTTCGTTCAATGTGTGTCTACATGCTCACAAGCCTTGTCTTGCTGTTCGGAACCTCCAGCTATTTGCCTTTACCTGGAACAGACCGGAACCTCGCAACTGATCCCGTATCTCGCTACCGGATCACTCCCTCACTACTGGACCCCTCTACTTAATAAACCTTACTAGTGATAAGTACCCCACAGGGGAATCCTCCATAACTAACTTACACTATCATCTTCTGCACATTAAGGACTGTTACTATCTATGCATACTAATTCTACCATCTGCACTGTTACATAGATTGCTAGCTCTTGAGTCTACTACCATCTATCCTTGCACTGGGTTAGTCTATCCTGTCTATGTCATCTGCTGTCCTTACCACCTGTTACCATACATGATTACTAACCTATCTGCATTCTACCTATTACCATCTACTACTCTCCTGAACATTACTATCAAGTGCTTACCATTACTGTCACTGCTCACACCTGTCCCTTCAGCACATCACCTCCATACTATCATATACATCCTATCACTCCAGGAACATCTTATTGAGTGTGTGTATATCTGTATGCTGAAGCAGACAGGCCCACAGTGATGAGTCTGGAGAGTTGGATCTGGTATTCCAACACATCTCTACATGACTACTGAGTGGAGATTCTGCAGCTGCAAATCCAGCTTACAATAAAAACGCAGGAGCGTTACAAATAGCAGGCATTTTTTTGGGTTCTTTGCAGTTATGTATATAGACACCTAACCATATATAGGTGTGATAGTAGCAGAAATATATTACTGTAAATGATTTCATTAGCGCAAGCATATATTTCTGCTACTATCACACCTATATATGTCTAGGTGTGTATATAAATATATGTATGTGTGTATATACACCACTATACACAAGTTCAGATGTTTTGCCTGCCTCAAAAGAACCCAAAAAAATGCAAAAAAAAAACGCTAGCGTCAAAAAAAAAAAATGCCCAGGTGTGTTTTTGCTGGCATTTTTTGGGGGTTTTTGGAGGCAGGAAAAACATCAGAACTTGTGCACAGTACCACTATACACAAGTTCAGATGTTTTTCCTGACTGCAAAGAACCCAAACAAATGCCTGCTATTAAACCAGCAAGGTGTGAAAACTCCTGTGCTGAAAGTGTTCTAATACAAACAATCTTTTTTTATGGTTCTGGACATGCTACAGAGCTGAAACTTCACATGTACACTTTTTAGACCCCCCAGATACGAAATCCAAAGTAAAAATCAAAAAATCTCTCTTTTTTTTTTTACATTTTTCAATAATTGGCTTTTTTTTAACAAAAATGACAATTTTTAAGAACTTTTTTTTTGTGTCTGGGGGGTCTAAAAGGTGTACCTGTGAAGTTTCAGCTCTGTAGCATGTCCAGAACCAGAAAAAAAAGATCATATAGGTGTAAAAGGAGGGTCCCACATCCCTGTTCTACTGAAAAATTATCTTTTTTTTTTTCATGGTTCTGGACATGCTACAGAGCTGAAACTTCACATGTACACTTTTTAGACCCCCCGGATACTAAATCCAAAGTCAAAATCAAAAAATCTCTCTTTTTTTTTTTCAATAATTGGCTTTTTTATCAAAAATGACAATTTTCAAGAACTTTTTTTTGTGTGATTAATAGCTAATGGGGCATGACCCAGAACCCTAGGGACTTTTTAGGGGCATTTATTGGGTTTTAGGGCTTAAGAATTGTGTTTTTTGATTACCGAAGTTCGGGTCCCATTGATTTCAATGGGGTTCTGAAATCCGGGCCGAACTTTCGGGAAGTTCGGATGTTCTGGCCGAACCGAACTTTTCAAAAGTTCGATCATCCCTAATTGCTAACACCCTGAAACTGAGCTTCAGCCCTGTGGCTAAGATCATACAGCGGTTTAACAGGACAGGTTCCACCCAGAACAGGCCTCGCCATGGTCGACCAAAGAAGTTGAGTGCACGTGTTCAGCTTCAAAATCCAGAGGTTATCTTTGGGAAATAGACGTATGAGTGCTTCCAGCATTGCTGCAGAGGTTGAAGGGGTGGGAGATCAGCCTGTCGGTGCTCAGACCATATGCCACACACTGCATCAAATTGGTCAGCATGGCTGTTGTCCCAGAAGGAAGCCTCTTCTAAAGATGATGCATAAGAAAGCCCGCAAACAGTTTGCTGAAGACAGGCAGACTAAGGACATAGATTACTGGAATCATGTCCTGTGGTCTGATGAGACCAGGATAAACTTATTTGGTTCATATGGTGTCAAGCGTGTGTGATGGCAACCAGGTGAGGAGTATAAACACAAGTGTGTCTTGCCTACAGTCAAGTATGGTGGTGGGAGTGTCATGGTCTGGGGCTGCATGAGTGCTGCCGGCACTGGGGAGCTACAGTTCATTGAGGGAACCATGAATGGCAACATGTACTGTGACATACTGAAGCAGAGCATGATCCCCTCCCTTCGGAGACTGGGAGGCAGGGCAGTATTCCAACATAAGGACCCAAAACGCACCTCCAAGATGACCGCTGCCTTGCTAAAGAAGCTGAGGGTAAAGGTGATTGACTGGCCAAGCATGTCTCCAGACCTAAACCCTATTGAGCATCTGTGGGGCATCGTCAAACAGAAGGTAGAGGAGCGCAAGGTCTTTAACATCCACCAGCTCCATGATGTCGTCATGGAGGAGTGGAAGAGGACTCCAGTGGCAACCTGTGAAGCTCTGGTGATTTCCATGCCCAAGTGGGTAAAGGCAGTGCTGGAAAGTAATGATGGCCACACAAAATATTGACACTTTGGGCCCAATTTGGACATTTCACTTTAGGGGTATATTCAATTATATTCACATAGGTTGACAAAATAAACACATCCTTCTAGTTTAACCAAAAGATAAAACAAATAAATAGAAAACATCCATATACACAATCCTATATCCATAGTTGATCCAGATGAAGGCATAAAAAATCCCAAAAAAGCACCATGCAATTTACTGCAGCAGGGGGAAAAATCCTTTCTGATCCCCCTGGATGCAATCAGATATTCCCTAGTTCAACTGGTTTTATTACCTATAAATGTTAGTATCCAATTAAATTTTGTTAACCACTTAGCGACCGCCTACCACAGTTTTACTGCGGCAGGCAGCCGCTCCTGGGCAAATCGATGTAGTACTACGTTGCTCGCTCAGGAGACTCTAGGTGGCAAGCGGGCGCCGCACTCCCGCCCCTGCTCATCAGTCGGGGAGCCAGTGCGTGTGACCAGCGGCTCCGATGGCCGCCGGCCACTCGCAATCTCCCACAGCTAAGAGAGAAAGACAGACTGCTGATGTAAACACAGCCATCTGTCATTCTCCCCGAAGTGATCACAGAGGCTATGTGATCCTGCTATATAGGATCGCATGTCTCTGTGATTACTTCACAAGCCACACCCCCTGACAGTTAGAATCACGCCCCTAGGGACACATTTAACCCCTTGATCACCCATACTGTTAACCCCTTCCCTGCCAGTGTCATTTTTACAGTAACAGTGCATATTTGTAGCACTGATTACTGTAGTAATGTCACTGGTACCCCCAAAAGTGTAAAAAATGTCAGTTAGGGGTCCAATCTGTCTGCCGCAATGTTGCAGTCCCGCAAGAAATCGCAGATCGCAGCCATTACTAGTAAAAAAATAAAATAAAACAATAAAAATGACATAAATCTTTCCCGTAGTTAGTAAACGCAATAACTTTTGCGCAAACCAATCAAAATACATTTATTGCAATTTTTTTACCAAAAATATGTAGCAGAAAAAAAATTGGCCTAAAGTGTGAAAAAATGTTGATTTTTACATTTTTATTTAAATTTCATATAAAAGAATGTGAAAAATATTGTTATTTTTTCAAAATTGTCGCTGTTTTTTTGTTTATTGCGCAAAAAAATAAAAATTGCACAGGTGATCAAATACCACCAAAAGAAAGCTCTATTTGTGGGAAAATAAGGACATCAATTTTGTTTGGGTACAGCATCGCACGACAGCGCAATTGTCTGTTAGGCTACATGTACACGGGACGTTTGAAAAAGTCCTTTGAACGCTGGAACTTGACAGCTACAGAACGACGTTTAAAAACGCCCGCTCTGTCGTGTTTGCATGCCGCGTTTGGACATGTTTAGCGGCGTTTGCACTCAGAGGCGTTTTTTTTTTCAAAACACATCAGGAGACCCTCCCAAACACCCACAATGCAACAGAAATATATGTTTTTCAGGCATTTTCATTTGAATGAATATATATATACACACAATATATATAATAATAATATGCAAGTGTCTCTGCGTCCAGTCCCTGTGTCTGTGGGATTGCGCTACTGCGCATGTGCCCCATGGACAGCTGTTGGGACATGGAGCACAGAGACTTTGCCCTGCGTCAGTGTAATGTTCCGGTACCTTTGGTACCCTAAATTACTCTTTTCACAAGTGTATGCGCCCCACCATTCTCTTTTGGAAAGGTGCGCATACACCTTTAAGACTGAAGCTGTCATCACTCAGCGCCGGACTAGATGGCTATTTAAATTGCCGGTTCTCACTCACATGTGTTCGTTCAAACACCCTTACCTGGATGCTAACTTGGCTTGAAGCTTTCGTGCTTGCAAGCATACCTCGCTGATGGAACCTCGCTGCGCTGATCCCTGTATCCCGCTTCCGGATCATCCGCTCCTCCTGAACCAACCTTCGGCTGTATTGCTATTAGTGCTAAGTACCCCGCAGGGGAACCCTCTATAAACTTATACTAAGCTTACACTATCTAGCTCTGCATAGTAAAGACTATTTATCACATCTGCATATCTAGATTGCTAGCTCTTAAGACTACTGCTACTTATTCCTGCACTGGGTTGATCTCTCTTGTATGTCCACCTGCTACTCTGTCATCTGCTACCATACATGATTGCTAAACCTACCTGCATCCATCTGCTACTGTCTTACCTTCAAGTGTCTGTCACCTACCACCTCCACTCAACCTGTCTCTTAAATCTTCATAACTGTGTTACTACATACATAAAGTCACTCTAGGAACCAGCTTGTTGAGTGTGTGTATTTACTAGCTGAATTAAGACCTTCCACACATGATGAGTCATTGAGGTTGGGAATGGTATCTCAGCATCTCTCTTACATGACTACTGAAGTGGAATATTTCTGCAGCTGAAAATCCACACCATACATGAAATGCAGGAGCGTTACAGATTTAACGAACCCACAAATGGATTCAGCAGAAATAACCACTCAGGTGACACAATTAAAACAGCAAGTAACTGCGTTAATACACGCACTTGCTGAATTAAAAGAAGACAATCAGGCTCTGTCGCAGCAGGTAATTAGACTGACACAACTTACCTCTGCTCAGTCCCCTGAACCCAAGATAAATCCCCCTTTGGTATTTACAGGCGATCGCAAAAAATTTTGCGAATTTAAAAACGCATGTGAGTTACTTTTTTTGCTAAAACCTCGTACCTACCTTACTGATCACATTAAGGTTTGTACTATTATTTCTTACCTAACAGGCGATCCTCGAGCCTGGGCAGACTCTCTTTTTGAGAAAAACGACCAGCTTCTCAACTCCTATGCCTTGTTCCTAGCAGAACTCACTAGCCTATATGATGACCCCAATAGGCAGAGTACTGCCGATCTTCAATTAAGATCCTTGAAACAAGGAAGGAGGCCTGTAGAAGACTTTGTCGCGGAATTCAAGAGATGGACCCTTGATTCAGAATGGAATGATGCATCTCTGAAAACCCAATTTAGGCTTGGCCTATCAGAAGCCGTTAAGGACGAGCTCGCCCGAGCGGATCTACCAAAAACCCTGGATGCATTAATACAACTCAGTATTACCATAGATAGAAGACTACGAGAAAGAAAGGCTGAGAAAATGGGAATGCCATTATCCGTTTCCTCTCGGATTCCGGCCGTTAACCCCGTTCCTATGGAGGTAGGAACCATACGCCCACCGCTATCAACTATGGAAAAAGCCAAAAGACGATATGAAAATCTCTGCTTGTACTGTGCATCCCCGGATCACAAGATAAATGTCTGTCCCCTAGTCAACAAAAAGAAGGGTGAGTGTTCACATGTCCTCCTAGGGGGATTGACAACTTCATTCACTAACCCTTACATTTTTGTTTGTTTGACATTACAGTGGGACCAGAACAGGATTACTACTAAGGCCATGATTGACACAGGATCTTGTGGAAATTATATTGATATATGTTTTGCTGCTTCAAATAAAATTCCTATTATTTCTAAACTTAAACCTGTCTCAGTAAGTCTTATTACCGGTGTTCCGTTATCCTCTGGTCCGATCACCGATCAGACACAAGCACTTCTAGTCACTATTAACGAGTCTCATAGGGAGACTACTACCTTCGATTTAATACCTTCACCCCACTTTCCCATTGTGTTGGGACTTCCCTGGTTACACACACACCAACCAACCATAGATTGGAAGGAACGGTCCTTGGCCTTCCTCTCTTGCTATTGCGAGGATACGTGTAACCTCCCGTCTTCTGGGAAGATTCTGTCTATGGTGACAGATGAGATTGCACCACTATGTTATCAGGATCTTTCTGAGGTTTTTCTTGAGAAAAATGCTCAAGCATTACCTCCTCATCGAGACTATGATTGTAGCATTGATCTACTCCCAAATAGCAAATTGTCGTTCGGTCATGTTTATCCTCTTTCACAGGATGAACTTTCCCATCTCAAAACCTATTTGGATGAGAATTTGGAAAAAGGTTTTATTAGACCTTCCACTTCTTCCACAGCAGCAGGACTCTTTTTTGTTCGCAATAAGGACTCAAGTCTCAGACCTATCATCGACTACAGGAAATTGAATGCTATCACAATAAAAGATCGCTATCCTCTACCGCTTATCCCTGAGCTCATTGAGCAGGTGCGTGGAGCTACCTATTTTTCAAAATTGGACCTGAAAGGAGCATACAATCTCATTCGAATCCGTGAGGGAGACGAGTGGAAGACTGCATTCAGAACCAGATACGGATTGTTCGAATATCTTGTGATGCCATTCGGGCTATGCAACGCCCCTGCAGTTTTCCAACTATTTATAAACGATATTTTTAAAGACTTACTAGATGTCTGTGTTGTGGTATATCTGGACGATATACTTATATATTCACGATCCCTGTCTGAACACATAAGACATGTAAGACTTGTACTATCGAGATTGCTTGCACATAACCTTTATGTGAAACTGAAGAAATGCTTGTTTCATAAAGACGAGGTACTCTTTCTAGGCTACATCATATCCAAAACAGGAATCGAGATGGACATGAGTAAAATATCCTGCATTCAGGATTGGCCTACACCAACCACACGCAAGGCGCTACAGCGATTCCTGGGATTTTCAAATTTCTACAGGAAGTTCATTAAAAACTTTTCTGCTATTGTGAGACCCCTCACACAGCTCACTAACATAAAAAAACATTCAAATGGTCAGAAGAAGCAAATAAAGCTTTTCACTTGTTAAAGACAAGGTTTACTTCCGCTCCCATATTACACCATCCAGACCCATCCCTCCAATACATTCTGGAGGTAGATGCGTCAAACATGGCAGTAGGAGCAATACTCTCCCAACGACCAACCCACACTTCACCACTTCATCCAGTCGTCTTTTTTTCTAAATCCCTAAGCAGTCCCGAGATAAATTACCCCGTGGGTGAAAAGGAACTGCTTGCTATAAAATTGGCTCTGGAGAATTGGCGACATTTACTCGAAGGCACCCAATTACCAATAATTATATACACGGACCATAAAAACCTCCAATATCTTCAGACTAGCAAAACTCTCTCGCACCGACAGGTACGATGGTCACTATTCTTTCTAAGGTTTAACTTCCTAGTGACTTACACACCTGCAGATAAGAACAAAAAGGCGGATGCACTATCACGACTAACTGAAGAAAACTACTTTGAAATCCCTTCCGTTCCTATAATACCTCACAAACGCATTATTGGAGTTGTCCGTTCCTTGAAGGAAGAGGTTTTGCATGGTATAAATTTGGATTCACCCCCACCACAACTAAATACTGATGCAGAAGGCTTCCTCTACTACAACGACAAACTTTACATACCACCTACCCTACGCACCAAGATCTTGGAATTATCTCATGATGTGCCTATGGCAGGACATATGGGTATGACAAAGACTCTTAATTTGATTTCCCGGCAATTCTGGTGGCCTGACATGAAAACATCTATACAAAAATTCGTCTCTTCATGCAATGTCTGTGCCAGGTCCAAAATTGACACTACGAGACCATCCGGTCTACTATGCAGTCTACCAATACCCCAAACTCCATGGGAAGTTTTGTCCTTGGACTTCATCGTAGAATTGCCTCTTTCCAAAGGATTTAATACCATCTTGGTGTCAGTGGACCATCTGACAAAGATGGCACATTTCATTGCTATTCGCAGACTACCTTCGTCCAAACAAACGGCAGAACTCCTGATGAAACATGTCTTTAGATTACATGGTATCCCAAAAACTCTTCTGTCTGACCGTGGATCCCAATTTATTTCTAAGTTCTGGCAAGAACTATGTCACATACTACGGATCGAGCGGAAGCTCACTTCTCCTTACCATCCGCAGACCAACGGACAGACTGAAAGAGTCAACCAATGCATCGAGCAGTATTTACGTTGTTACACTTCTTACCAACAGGATGATTGGGTGGATCTTCTCCCTCTGGCAGAATTTGCCTACAACAACGCAACCCACAGTACAACCAAGCAGAGTCCATTCTACTTGAACTATGGGTTTCATCCCTCTATTCTTCCACCACGCATCCTTCCTTCAAACAACCCAGTAGCCTCAGACTATCTTACCCAAATAAAGGATTCTCTGGGTTTATTAAATACTACCATTGCACACGCTCACAGTCAACAAAAGAAGTACTATGATCTTCGCTGAACCAACCTTCGGCTGTATTGCTATTAGTGCTAAGTACCCCGCAGGGGAACCCTCTATAAACTTATACTAAGCTTACACTATCTAGCTCTGCATAGTAAAGACTATTTATCACATCTGCATATCTAGATTGCTAGCTCTTAAGACTACTGCTACTTATTCCTGCACTGGGTTGATCTCTCTTGTATGTCCACCTGCTACTCTGTCATCTGCTACCATACATGATTGCTAAACCTACCTGCATCCATCTGCTACTGTCTTACCTTCAAGTGTCTGTCACCTACCACCTCCACTCAACCTGTCTCTTAAATCTTCGTCACTGTGTTACTACATACATAAAGTCACTCTAGGAACCAGCTTGTTGAGTGTGTGTATTTACTAGCTGAATTAAGACCTTCCACACATGATGAGTCATTGAGGTTGGGAATGGTATCTCAGCATCTCTCTTACATGACTACTGAAGTGGAATATTTCTGCAGCTGAAAATCCACACCATACATGAAATGCAGGAGCGTTACAGTCAGTCTGTTAGGGGCAGGACTTCCCAAAATGTGGGTCAGGTCACGAGCCGCATCTGAGTGGATTGCCGGCAGTCACTGCTGCCAGCCCATAACAACTGCCTTTTCACATTACGGTGAGGAATTCTGTCATTAACAATAAAAGCCATTTAAATGTTGTATTCAATGTACTTCATAATGCACATATATATTAAAGACTTTACATTTCATTCTGCACAATATATATATATATATATATATATATATATATATATATATATATATATATATTAGAAAAGAATAAATACAGCATGGCACTTCAGATTGTGATCAGCTCTGCAGTTCTGTGGGTAATTTGCATTAACCACTCCCACCTACCAATCAGACAGTAGAAGTTATCTGCTCAGCAGCACACGTAGGCTCTGTGTACACCATGCTGAGCAGATAACTTCTACTGTCTGATTGGTAGGTGGGAGTGGTTTATGCAAATTACCCACAGAACTGCAGAGCTGATCACATGCTGAAGTGCCATGCTGTATTTATTATTTTCTAATATATGTATATATATTGTGAGAATGAAATGTAAAGTCTTTAATATATGTGCATTATGAAGTACATTGAATACAACATTTAAATGGCTTTTATTGTTCATGACAGAATTCCTCACCGTAATGTGAAAAGGCAGTTGTAATTTGTGACCCACAGTTTGGGAAGTCCTGCCCTAACAGACTGAAGTAGGGCAGGGCGAAGTCTCTGCTCTCTGCACATCTATCGGGACGGATCGGATTACAGTGCCAGTGTATTCTTATGTGAGAAATGGCGGGAATATTGTCCGATAGAGAACACAAACACAGCTCTTATCGGGGCACATTAAAGGGGGCTCTGACCACACGATTAAAGGGGACTCTGACCACATTATTAAAGGGGACTCTGACCACACTATTAAAGGGGACTCTGACCACATATGTTCTAGTGCCCGTTAGTTTAACGGGCTTAATGTCTAGTACAGTATAATGTCACTATAATCAGCTTAGAAGTATGTATATATCCGTTGTATCTGATTAGTTAGTGGTATAAGATATGGTGCGCCAGACTGACAATAAAAATAAGAGATCTTATGGTCTTTCTGCTGCAGCTTGAGATAATTTAACAGAGAGAGAACAAATGTCCTCCAGTTAGGAGCAAAAATATGGGACATCAACAAGTATCCCCTCAGCTCTGCAGTGTACGTGAGAGGCAGCACACAGACAGAAGATTTGAGGTAGTGAGGGATGACGTAAGTAAAGGTCCTTGTTATGAGTATTCCAGGCTTGGGCAAGAATTTAACTGTTGCATTACCAGGGGAATACCACTTCAAGGGAATTTTTTTCTTTTCCCCGAAATTCAGCAGTAGATACTATATACCTAAATTTACTGAATGCCATGTGATTTCTAATGTACTGTATAAACCACTTCAGCTCCAGAAGATTTACCCCCCTTCATAACCAGGTCATTTTTTGCGATACAGCACTGCATTATTTTAGCTGACAATTGCGCATTTGTGAGATGCTGTACCCCCAGAAAAAAATCGATATCATTTTTTTCCCACAAATAGAGCTTTCTTTTGGTTGTATTTGATCTCCTCTGCATTTTTTTTCTTTTTGAGGTATAAACAAAAAAAAAAGACAGACAATTAAATATATATATATATATATATATATATATATATATTTTACTTTTTGCTATAAAACACATCCAATAAAAAATGTAAAAAATCAAATTTCTTCATCAATTTAGGCTAGTATGAGATCTGCTACATATTTTTGGAAATTAAAAAAAAAACGTATATTATATTAGTATATAAAGTTTTTTTATTTACTTTTATTTATTTATTTTATATGTTTTTACTATTAATGGCAGCAGTCAGCGACTCATTGCCGGACAGCAGTATTGCGGCGGACAAATCAGATACTAACTGGCACTTTTGACACTTTCTGGGGTCCAGTGACACTAATACAGTGATCAATGCTAAAAATATACACTGTCACTTTTTCTAATGACACTGGCTGGGAAGGGGTTGACATCAGGGGCAATCAAAGGGGTAAATGTGTTCCTAGCCAGTGCTTGTGTACTGTGGGGGAGTTGCTTTTACTAAGGGAAGGCAAAGATCTGTGTCCCTGCTTTGCAGGAACACATAATCAATGCCTTCAATACTGTCAGACCAGAGATCTACCTTGGTTACATAGGCTGATCGCCGTTCTGGCTGTGTACTTAACTATTGGCAGGTGCAGACGGACGTCGAGTCCGCGGTACCCGCCGCTGGGCTCCTGCTGTGTGTGATTACAGTGGGAGTGGGCCGTCGCTGGAATGCATGTGCGCCCTAGACCCGGAAGTGTAAGATCACGAACTAGGTACACTTCACGGTGGGCAGTCGTGAAGTGAAATTTTCTAGTTTATAGTTTATCAAATCCAATATTGCTATACAAATCAATTCATATTTTCTTTTAGTGTCCCTTTATATGCTACATTAAGATGTGTGTTAATGATATCTTGTCATGAAAAAATACATGGTGCCTTGTCTATTACTAAAACATTTAGGTTCTATTCAAAATGAATTGCACAGCGATGCACCACAGCTTGTGCATTAATGCGTGTTGCAGTGGCATGTGGTAAATAGAGAGGGCCTTATGGTTCGCCCGGCGGTCGTTTCGCGGCAAACTTTGCTCGTTCGCAAATCGCATAACATGCAAACATATGGCGATGTTCCCGACCGCCATATTAGTTTACATTGTGAAGAACTTTGACCCATGGCACATCCATCAGGTGGTACAGGACAGCCAATTGAGACATTTCAGCACATGGACATACCCCCTTATAAATAGACCTGATCTGGCTACCATTTTACATTCTGCCTTTTGTCAGTGTAGGGAGAGATTTGCTGTGTGGAGCAGGGACAGATTGTTAGTGACACAAATCTCTAGCAAATAGGTCCACAAAAGTCCTTTTAACCACTTGCCGACCGCCGCAAGTACATATACTGCGTCGGTCAGCCCCGTGCAGGCAAAGTGACGTATGGGTACGTCACTCGCCTGCGAGCCAATAGGGGGCGAGCGCGCGCCGCCGGAGGCGAGCTCCGGCCCCCGCTAGTTCACTGTGATCCCCGCACATGTGACCGGCGGACCCGATGTCGCGATCATCCGGTACAGAGGGAGAAAGGCAGGCGGCTAATGTAAACAAAGCCGCCTGTCATTCTCCCTTGTGTAAGTGCAGAGATCATACGGTCCTGCTATGTAGGATCGTATATCTCTGTAGTTACACAAACAGCCACATCCCATAACAGTTAGAAGCACGCCCCTAGGGAAACATTTAACCCCTCCTTCTCTAATAAAGTTAACCCCTTCCCTGCCAGTGTCATTTTTACAGTAACAGTGCATATGTATAGCACTGATTACTGTAGTAATGTCACTGGTACCCCTAAAAGTGTCAATAATGTCAGTCAAGGGTCCGATCTGTCCGCCAAAATGTTGCAGTCCCGCAAAAAAAATCGCAGATCGCCGCCATTACTCGTTAAAAAAAAAACAATAAAAATTACAAAAATCTTTCCCTTAGTTAGTAAACGCAATAATTTTTGCGCAAACCAATCAAAATACGCTTATTGTGATTTTTTTACCAAACATATGTAGCAGAAAACAAATTGGCCTAAAATGTTAAAAAATTTTGATTTTTACATTTTTTTTTGGGGAATTTCATATAAAAAAATGTTTTTTTGTTTATAGCGCATGATCAAAAAATTGCACAGGTGATCAAATACCACCAAAAGAAAGCTCTGTTTGTGGGAAAAAAAGGACGTTAAATTAGTTTAGGTACAGCGTTGCACGACCGCGCAATTGTCCGTTAAAGTCACGCAGTGCCAAATCGCAAAATAGGGCCTGGTCAGGAAGGGGGTAAAAGCTTCCGGGGCTTAAGTGGTTAAGGACTGGTATAGGTGTACTATTGTTTGGCCTATATTCTGTCTTTTGTCAGTGTAGGGATAGGTTGCTATTTGGCGCAGGGACAGACTGTCAGTGACACAAATCGCTCGGTAATAGGTCCACAAAAGTCCTTTTAAGGACTGGTATACGTGTACTATTGTTTGGCCTATATTCTTTCTTTTGTCAGAGTAGGGAGAGGTTGCAGTGTGGAGCAGGGACAGACTGCCAGTGACACAAATCGCTAGGTAATAGGTCCACAGAAGTCCTTTTAAGGACTGGTAAAGCTGTATTATTGTTGGCCTACATTCTGTCTTGTCAGTGTAGGGAGCGGTTGCTGTGTGGAGCAGGGACAGACTTTCAGTGACACAAATCGCTCAGTAATAGGTCCACAAAAGTCCTTTTAAGGACTAGCATAGGTGTACTATTGTTTGGCCTATATTCTGTCTTTTGTCTGTGTAGGGAGAGGTTTGCTGTGTGGAGCAGGGACAGACTGTCAGTAACACAAATCGCTAGGTAATAGGTCCACAAAAGTCCTTTTAAGTACTGGTATAGGTGTACTATTGATTGGCCTATATTCTGTCTTTGTCGGTGTAGGGAGAGGTTTTGTGTGATTTGTGTTTTTTGTAAGTGACAGTAATCTATTGATTACTACACTTGCCTGGGTGGGGTGGGCGGAGGGGTTAAACGCAGGTGCTGGCAGGAATCAGTGTTGATCGTGAAAACACCGCGTTTTGGGAACCCTAAACTATGGGGACGCTAGTATAGTTCTGATCAGATCAGATATTGATCTGTTCAAACACTATACTAGTAATGGAAGTGTATATGCGTGTGTGTGTGGTAATCAAGGGGTTATTTCTTTTTTTACTAAATTTCCATTTATTTTACTTTTTTTTTTTTTTCCCATACAGAACAAAACCAAAGAGAAAAAAAAAAAATATATATATATAATAAAGAGCATATACATGAGTATTCATCGCACCCTGTACATACAGTTTCATATCTTATTTATACTGTAGCAGGAACGTATATTCATAGTTTTCATACATTTTTCTCTCTTGGGTATAAAATATAGGTATCTGGTATATAACTCTATAAGACAAAAACTAATAGCAAAAAATCTCAAATTCTCCAAAATTCCCCCGAGCTCTAAGCTATTCATAGTCCTGCCGAGTTCTATTGTGCGTGTTGAGAAGAAGGAAAGAAAAGAGAGGAGAAAAAAAAAAAAAATTTAATGCAAAAGGGGTGGTGGAGACGGACATTATTAATTTATAGCTTATAACATTCCCGTGAGTATGCACCTTCTCCTATCCTCTAGCTCCTCATTTTTATTCTTGTCTTCTCGATTTAACAAATAAGTTCCATCTATCCCATATTAAATGATATTTTCCCATTTTATGATTTGCATTTAATATAAGATTTTCAAATTTATTTACCTCTTCCACTTTATTGATCCACATGTTAATATCTGGAGGTGTCTCGTTTTTCCATTTTAAGGGAATGCACATTTTTGCTGCGTTAAGTAGGTACGGGGTTAGTGAATTTTTATATTGATTTCTTGAGATGTCGGATTTGTGGAGAAGGAATAGGGCTGGGTCCTTTGTCACTGAATAATCTATTAAGGATTGTATTATTTCATGGACCTGTTTCCAGAATTTTTCCAATCTGGGGCACGACCAGAATATATGTAACATTGTCCCCCTTCCCTCTCCACATCTCCAGCACTCATCTGTATTTGTTGATGACATTTTATTCAATTTAACCGGGGTTTGGTACCATCTCGATAATATTTTGTAGTTTACCTCCTGTATTTTTGTACAGATGGATGTTGAGAAGGTCAGCTGGAATATTTGCCTTCTCTCTGGCTCTGAATAAGTTCTATTCAATTCCCTCTCCCAATCAGTCATGAATGTCAATTGTTGATTTTCCCTCTGATTATTCAATATTGCGTATATTTTAGATATGGAGTGTGTTATTATCCCTTTTTGTACACACATCTCCTCGAATTTTGTGTATGATACGGTTATTTGATTAGGCCTTGGTAGAGTCCTGAGGAAGTGCACCAGCTGGAACGCTCTCCAGCGGTCCAGTCTGAATTCCCCCAGGGGGTCCACCAGCTTCCTTTCTTTTATCCAGCCCTCTTGTGTTAGAAAATGGTCCATTTGAAAAATACCCTTATCAGTTAGTTCTTTAAATTTTTTGTCTACACAGGTTGAACTGGATGGACTATTGTCTTTATTCAACCTCACCTACTATGTAATCTATGTAACTATGTCTTTGTATCCTGGCGTAAAATTAGGGTTACCCAGAACCGGTGTTAATGCTGAGTTTCTGCT
The DNA here is from genome assembly GCF_965119305.1 of Pelophylax lessonae. Taxonomy (NCBI): domain Eukaryota; kingdom Metazoa; phylum Chordata; class Amphibia; order Anura; family Ranidae; genus Pelophylax; species Pelophylax lessonae. Next base: position 494,393,483 of record NC_138768.1, on the reverse strand, counting down.
AATCAATTCATATTGTTGGAATGTTTTTGCGCAGATTTTAATTGTATGGCCTATGAGTGGGTGTAATTTCATTGTATTTGGCAAATTCTGCCAACAGAACGGAGCTCTTCTCAATGGGATTTCAAATTGCGCTTGTTCCATATTGGGCCATAGTTTTATTTCCCTGTGCCTACACCAGTCCATGAATCTACCTAGATGTATAGTCTGGTAGTACCTCCTCATATCTGGGACCGACAACCCTCCTTCTTCTTTTCGTAATGTCATGACTGTCTTGCTCACTCTTGGATGTTTGGCTGCCCATATAAATTCCTTCCATATAGTATCCATTTGCTTAAAGAATTTCTGTGGTATATATATCGGTAAAGTTTGGAGGAGATATAAACATTTTGGTAAAATTGACATTTTTATAATGTTACACCTAGCTAACCATGAAAACATTCCTTTTCCCCATTTTTGAAGCAGAATTTGAATAGATTTCAACAGCACGAGATAATTTTCATCATATAGCTGGGAGAACTCTGGTGTGATTTGCAAACCTAGATATTTTATTGCTCTCTTTGTCCATTTCAGGCCGAAGTTTAGTTTTAATTGTTGCAACAATTTTTCTTCTAGCCCTACTCCCATCGCTACCGATTTATTTACATTTATTTTAAGATTGGATATTTCTCTGTATACCTCAAACTCTCTCAAGAGATTGGGGAGCGAGATTATCGGATTGGTGAGAGTGAACAGCATGTCGTCTGCGAAGGCGGATATCTTATGTTGGTGTTGGCCAACTCTAATTCCTGTAATATCTGGATTTAATCTTATTTTACATAAGAATGGTTCCAATGTCAAAATAAATAGTAGAGGTGACAGGGGACATCCCTGCCTAGTTCCATTTTGGATCCATATGTCTTCCGACAAGGTGCTGTTCACTCTCACCTTCGCTGATGGGTTTGAATAGATCTGTGAGATCCAATTTAATACTGTTTCGTCCATGCCCACATATCTTAATACCGCCATCATGAACTTCCAGCTTACTCTATCAAAAGCTTTCTCAGCATCTGTACTTAAAAATACACTTTTTAACTGTTTTTGCTGTGCTACATATAATAAATTTAGTACTTTTGTGTTGTCTCGTGCCTCTCTCAATGGTGTAAATCCTACTTGATCTAAATTTATTAGTTTTGCTATGTATTTTTGTATTCTAGTAGCTATAATTTTTGTGAAAATCTTCAAATCTGTATTTAATAATGATATGGGTCTGTAGCTGGCACATGATGTTGGATCTTTATCTTCCTTAAGTAAAATCGTTATGTGGGCATGGAGTGTTTCCCTACGAATTTTCTTGCCCTTGCCCCATGCGTTAAACATATCCACCAAAAATTTTTTTAATTGTGTTGAAAATGTTTTATAATATTGGATAGTATATCCGTCTGGGCCTGGTGCTTTCCCCACTTTAAGATCAGAAATTGCTGTTTCTATTTCATCTTCTGTAATCTCGGAGCCCAAGTCCTCTCTTTCACATTATTCTAACTGGGGCATCAAAGATGTCGCCAAGTATTCCTCTATTTGAGATGGTTTCAGGCTTCGAGGTTGCAGATTGTATAATGATGAATAATATGTTTTAAATTCCTGGGCTATTTGTTCTGTTAAGACAGCCTTCTGGCCGTTGCTCTTTATTATTTGTGGGACATATGTATTTAATGTTTGTTCTCTCAAAGCATTAGCCAGCGATCTCTCACATTTATCCCCCATTTCGTATGCTTTTTTCCGACTAATCTGTAGTGCTGATCTTGCTTTATAGAATAATATCTCATTAATTTCCCCTCTAACTTTCATCATTTTGTTTTTTGTCGTTAATGAGTTGTTGTTGTGTTTGTGTGTTGCTTCCAGGTTTTGCAATTCTGAAAATAAGATTTCCAATTTTGCTGTTCGTTTTTTCTTTATTCTTGAGCCATTTTTAATCAAAATGCCCCTTATTATCGCTTTGTGTGCCTCCCAGATAATGCTTGGGTCGGTATCTATTGTTTTATTGTTCTGAAAGAATTCTTCCAACTCATTTTTAATATCCATTTTGACCATTTCATCTTGTAGCAGGCTTTCATTAAGCCTCCATGTTTGATGTCCGCCTCCTTGTGTTTTTTTTAGTTCATACTCCATAGTAATTGGAGCATGGTCTGACCATGTTATTGTCCCAATCTGTATATTATTGATTGCATGTAATTGATTTTGTGGAATAAAAAAGTAATCAATCCTCGAATATTGTTGATAAACTGACGAGAAGAACGTGTAATCACGTTCCTCCGGGTGCATTATACGCCATGCATCTTTTAATTGCGCTTCATACAGAACTTTCGATATTTTTTTCCTAATTCTGACTGGTGTAGATGAGTGGCCTACTGATGTGTCCTCAGATGGAATTAATGATATATTGAAATCACCTCCAATTATTAAATGTCCTTCTTTGTATTCCGAAAGTTCCCTAATTTTATTTTCAATAAATTTATCTTGTATATTATTAGGTGTGTATAGGGAAGCTAGCGTGATTTTGACATTTCCTATAGTTCCTTTTAGGAATATTGATCTTCCGATAGAATCTTTGACCATCTGCTCATACTTCCATGGGACATTCTTGGCTATAATAATCGACACCCCTTTAGATTTAGATTCTTTATTTGTTGCGTGGTATGCTGTCGGGTACCACCTATTTTTTAATATTGGTAGTTTATCATCTCGGAAATGAGTCTCTTGGATGAGGGCTATATCTACCCTTAATCTTCTTAAATCGTTTAACAAGACTTTCCTTTTTTCTGGTGTGTTAAGTCCCTTCACATTTAATGTCAATATTCGTATTGTCTCCATTTTCCTCCACCCTCCAAAAAAAAAAAAAAAAGGAAAAAAGAAAACGAAAACACTCAGAGAATTAAAATTCCACGAAGGTCCCTGTCCTCAGGGACCTAACCCCTCTAATCCCTCCTAGAAAGAGGAAAAATTCCTTTTTGTTTAACTATTCGTTATTATGCTCTCTTTCTCCACTACCTCCTCTACCTTAGAGCAATATTTCCTATTTGGGATTCGAGTCAGGAGTGCATGTCATGCTTCGCCCCGATCCCTCCCCCCACCTCACCCACCCCTATTCATTCCCATATCTAGTCCCTACACCTTTTTTTTATTTTCCCTCTTTATCTCATAATCCCCTACTTTCTCACTATCCCTTTAAGTATAATTCGGGGGAGGTAATTTTCCGAATAATCGTTACTAGTAATTCTATATCACCTTTTATCTTTATCTTATATTTAAAGATCATTCCTCCACTTCCTGTTTAGTCATCGGAAGGGAGGATTATCTTTGTTTGCCTCTAGCCCAGAGAAAAAAAAAGAAGAGAAAAAAAAAAAATTAAAAAATGTTTTTGTAACATCACCAACATAAGTATATGAGTGTCTCGTAAATAATATAATCTGTGAGTCTTATTTCCTAAGAAACAAAGTTGTGTGGAAAAAAAAGAATTTTTTTTTTATAAAAATAAGTGTATGAGTGTCATAAATAATCTGTGAATCTTATTTCCTAAAAAGAAAAAAATTGTGTGAGACAGAGAGAAAAAAAAAACAAAAAAAAAAAGAAAAAAGGACCCCGATAAACAGAAAGGATAGGGAAGAAAAGGTGGAAAAACTTTCCCTCTCTTCCCCCCCTCTTCCAGTGAACATTTTATCTTCAAAATTATAAATACCATTATCACCTACTTAATGTGGTCTGTGAGTAAACCTTGTGAAAAAAAAATACAAGTGTCAATCTTTTATACATAGTATAAAAAAGAAAAAACAAAAAGGCCCCTCCCCAATCCCTTGTATCTTCAAACTCATAATTTCAAGTGTCTCATGCATAATAAGATAATCTGTGAGTAAACCCAATACAAATAATGTAACATCTACCAACCCAAATACGAATACTCGTGATTCACACAATAATACAACCTGTGGATCCATGTAGATCCAGAAAAAAAAAAAAAAGGGGGAAGGGGTTTAATAATTGCCCCATTCCCTAAAAATAAAAAAAAATAAAAATGCTTATTCCCCTTTTATTCAGCACCTTCTATTCATTAGTCACATTAAGGGTATCCTCGCTCTCACATTCCTACTTTTCACTATCCCAGTGACACCTTGCTATTTTGGTCTCACCTTCTTCTTCCATCCTCACACACTGTGGTTCCTTTGGTATCCTAGCAGATCTTTCTGATGCCCCTGTTTGGGTATACTTGATTATTTTCATTATGATATATATTTCTCATTTTATCTCTCATTTGAGCATATCTAATCTTTACACAATTACCATGAAATATGATGAATACACGGGCAATTATGAGAATATATATACATCAACAATTATCATTATTTTCCTAGATCGATCTGGTCATGAATTTTTCTCCATCACCACCGATTTCTGGGATGCACCGTCCTCTCTCCCTTTGGGACAATTCCATGTATTCCCTTCATCTCCTCCTCCCCACGCACCGACCTCGGCTATATATCCGGCTCAGCCCCGGGTTAGACATCGCTGGGTCCAGCTAACCTCCCTGTTGGTTGGAACTCTTTTATATTTATTTTTGTTTCTGGCTACCTCAGTAAGTGGCTTTTATCTCTATTTACTTTGGAGCAATGGATATATACTATGCCTATATATATATGCTATATCTCACTGTTAATTTATATTAACAGACCCAGATTTTCAAACTAGCTCCTGATGAGTGGATATTGAACCACGAAACGCGTAGAGCCTCTAAAAATATGAAGAAAACCTTAAACATTTGAAGACTGGGTTACATGATGTCTAATTATTTATCTATACAGTATTTTGATGGATTATGTGGCTTTGATGGACCACTATATATGTATTGTATTTTATAAATCTCAATACCTCATGTTTAGTTTTTATATGTTGATTATCTTATTCATTTACAATGTACTTTTTATGTATTATAAATTATGGAATAAACTATTCTTTTTTGAGATTGCATATTACCTTCAATATTTATCAATAACTGTCCTCATTTAAAGTCCCACAAACCTTGCTCTCTGTTTCTAATAATCTGTGAATCTTATTTCCTAAAAAAAAAAAAGATAAAAATTTAAATAAAAATAAGTGTAAGAGTGTCTCATATATAATCTGTGAATCTTATTTCCTAAAAAGAAAAAAATTGTGTGACAGAGAGAAAAAAAAACAAAAAAAAAAAGAAAAAAAAAAAGAAAAAAGGACCCCGATAAACAGAAAGGATAGGGAAGAAAAGGTGGAAAAACTTTCCCTCTCTTCCCCCCCTCTTCCAGTGAACATTTTATCTTCAAAATTATAAATACCATTATCACCTACTTAATGTGGTCTGTGAGTAAACCTTGTGAAAAAAAAATACAAGTGTCAATCTTTTATACATAGTATAAAAAAGAAAAAACAAAAAGGCCCCTCCCCAATCCCTTGTATCTTCAAACTCATAATTTCAAGTGTCTCATGCATAATAAGATAATCTGTGAGTAAACCCAATACAAATAATGTAACATCTACCAACCCAAATACGAATACTCGTGATTCACACAATAATACAACCTGTGGATCCATGTAGATCCAGAAAAAAAAAAAAAAAGGGGGAAGGGGTTTAATAATTGCCCCATTCCCTAAAAATAAAAAAAAAATAAAAAAAAAGAGCCTTCTAGTTACTTAATTTTTCGTTTTCGTTCCTTCCATCTTCCCCAAACAGATAAGGTGATAACCTTACTTCATTAGAGGTGGATACGTTCCTTCCACCTTCCCCCTAAAAAAAAAAAAAAAAAATTTAAAGAGAAGGTGGAGATAAAAAAAAAAAAAATAGGACTTATGTCCGGGGGCTTCCCCCCCAAAATGTGGTCTATAATTCTTAGGAGCAAGTCAAAGTTTCAACATCTTTTTCCATCTTTCTTCTATTTCCTCCTATCAGTCCTATCTTCTCCCTCTGTCTGAAGTTGTCATTGGAGTGTATTGACCTCGAGGAATATCCACTAGCCAATTGGGTATATGCGTAGGTTCTATCTCCAAAAGTGTAAAAAGCTCATTCAGGTCTTTTGGGGACCTTAATGTATATGATCTAGGCCCCTTTCGAATAGTCACCGAAAATTGGTACCCCCATCGATACGTGAACCCTTTTATTTTAACTATATCCAGCAGGGGGCGCAGGATATTTCTTTGTTGGAGGGTAGATCTTGATACATCTGGTAAGATCTTAATTTTACTTGTTTCATATTCAATTGTCCCCAGATCCCAAGTTCTCCGTAGTAGCTCCTCTTTTTGCTGATACCTCAACAATCGACATAAGACATCCCGGGGTCTTTTCCCCTCTGGATGTCTAGGCATGTTAATCCTATGTACTCTTTCAATCTCTATATTTACCGGCGGTTCACTCGGCAGCACTTTCATTATTAACTTCTTGACTTTTTCTCTTAAGTTTTCCCCTTCCTCTTCCGTACTCTCAGGGAGTCCTCTTATCCTTATATTACTGCGTCTACTTCTATCCTCCATCTCTTCCAGTTGTAATTGCATTGAAATTGTCCTCTCCATGTATAGTTCTTTGGTTTCTTCCACTTGCTCTAATCTCCTTGTTACATCCAATATATTATCTTCCCCTTTTTGTACTCTATTCGAAATATCTTTTACTTCCCCTTTCACTTCCTGTATCTCTTTCTGATATTTCTCCTCCATCCTTGTAATTATAGATTCTATATCCATTTTGGAGGGGAGCGCTTTTATCAAATCCCTAAGGTCTCTGATTTCACTGTTGACCATTGTATTTGGATTTGTTTCAACGATATTACTTGTCGGGGGTATTTCTTCCACAGTGTGTGGTATTGCTATGGTTTTTGTCGAGATTGCCATTTCAATGCTGTTAATAATGTGTTCCTTACTTATCACTATCTTCCCTGTGGGATGTTCTATTTTTTTTTCCGTCTCCTTACATACATACATTTGTTAATAATAATGTCATCATCACTGATAAGGTAAATCTTTTAAACGTGCCAACAGGCATATCAAAAGTATCAAAACCTGCAACCCGGATTTACCTCTCGGGAGGCACGCGGCACTTGTTCATCCAGGGAAATTTCCGAAAATTAAATTTTTAATCTTAGACAGGATCCACCCTAGTTCCAGAGGAGGAGACTGGAACAAGGTCCTCCTGCAAATGGAACTACGGTGGATCTATCTCCTCAAAGCCACTGAACCCCCAGGACTAAATGAGATGGTATCCTTCAAACCGTTCTTAGAAGGTTTCAGCTCAGGAGGAATGGAAAAATAAAATTTCCCTCCCCATGGCTGACAATTTCTATACTATCCCTTAATAATGACCATCCTGCCGTTCTAGCCTGTTACCAGTAGGGGTCAGTGATGATGACATTATTATTAACAAATGTATATATATATTTGATGCATGCATGTAATTCCGTTTCTCGTTTCTGATCTCCCAACAGGTGCTCTTGCGCTCATCTGAAACCTCCATGGACTGTAATCAAAATTACAAGAAACTTCTTTGTCTTTTTTCTTTCTTATTTTGTGAAACAAAACAAAGAAAGCCAGAGATCGGCAAAGTTAGCCTTAACAGGGCTACAATAGAAATCCCTTTTTGAATTATATTCCTTTTCCTTATTTAATGATAAGAGAATTCCCAATTTGCACACAGTGCCTTTTACTTCCTGTCCTTACAGGACGGAAGAATGTGGTCATTGTTGCCAGTGAATTCTTGCCAAGCAGACAACCCGGCACGGTAAGCGGCCGCCACCTAGTGGCGAGCCGCATTATGAGTCGTCTGTCATGCTAAGGTCTCGCATTGCGAGACCTGCAGACGATGACTCACACAATGCCCCGCCTGTGTTTCACGCTGACGGGTCAGGTGACGTGCCGGTGGGACGCAGGGGCCGACCGCACTTCCGCCATGCCCCAATCCGGGCTAATGGATCAGGGGAACGCCCGGCCCCTCCGCACCAGGGACCCCATCAGGCGATCAGCACAAGCAAAGGCTCAAGCAATTCAGATAAGTACACTCAGCTGTGAAGTCCAATTGACTCCACATATAAACCCCCTGATCTCGGCAGTGAACTTATTGTTCGCTTGCTGAGAACACTGAGGGGATCCGGTCTGATCTAGGCTGATCAACATCTTGTACAAGGTAACAATCTGTATTTCTTCCTTTTTGGTCGGCACTTAACAAAAATCTCCTCTCAGTTGATGGAGTTGATTTGTCTATACTTATGGTCATTGTTGATGAATGGGAGAAACAAAGATATAGTCTTTTCAAGGGGTTTATGTGTTCAATCACTGACTCCTTATAATCAAATAGCTCTCTCTGCTCTCTATATGCAGGAGTAGAACTGATAGTTATCCATTTCAAATATATGGCACAAAATATTATATTGGCAATAAGATGGAACTTTTTATCTTGAGTTTCTGTCTTCCTCCCCTTCACAAACAACATGGCCATCTTACATCATTGAATCAACGAGCTCTCTATTTTTCATGACTTTATGTCTCTCCCCCTCAGCTGATCGGCCACTTTCTGGGATCCAGTTGTCCTGACTTGGCGTTTTCCGGGGACTACCCACACATACTGGCATAACTCTCTTTCCCCACAACACACACATGTGAGGGTTTCATCATATGAATTATACCAACAATACAGCCAACCCGTGGATTCAGTAGAGCGTATACAGCACCTGTTTTTAACATATACCGGCAGGTATATAGTCCTACCCATCACTGCATAAAATGTAAGTTATGACTACTTTTTTTAATTCTTATCATACAAACTGATGTACTTTATTAATATCTGTATTATTCTGTTCATTTGATTGATTTGTGTTTGATCAATTATCTACAGACCACCACCCAGGGTCTCCTCTCTCCCCCCTGAAGGAGTATTTGTTTAACTCCGAAACTAGTCGGGTCTGGAGCCTTTACCCTGAATTGGTGTGATATTCAAAGTGCATATGTGATGTATCCTATTTTAGTTGCCTTTTATACTACTTTGTTAATTTTGTTTTTTCAATAAAATATTTAAACTTTTCTAAAATCAATTTGTGTATATGTGAGTGCCTGAAAAGTCCCACCAATAGGGGAAATTCCTTTTCTTGAGATTATATTGGGATGTGGCACCACCAATAGCACCCAACACAGGTACCCCTCTTTAATACTTATAAGAGAGCCACTTTAGTCCTCTATTCAGTTTCCTTTTAAACTGACTTACTTCTCCTCCTGGCACTTTTGCTCGTTAGTTCTATCTTCTCAATGGTAAGATTGCCTCTCCATATGGGCTAGGAATAGCTTATTTAGTCCAGTTTACTAGTGCTCGCTTAACAATCAGGATGTTTAGTGTTAAATCCACCTTTCTGACCTCCTCATTCAGGACAGTCACTGTCAGGGTCTCCCACTGTACAACTCCCCGCTCTCCAAATTTTTATGCAAGATATAATGACTATATAATGCCTTATTGCATAAAAGAGTTTATATTGCAGCCTTTTGATGCGCTCACCTTTACATTAATGTCATGCAGCATAGGTTTATAGCCATTTGCTTATTTATATCACCGGTTCATATGGATGAATTTATACAGAGGAGCCTCCTACCTCCACTTCTTAGGCTCGTTTTCTTACCGGGGTTCTGAGCGTCGCCTCACTTCCCCCCCGGTGCTTGCCCAGCTGACAGCTCACAGTCTGTTCCTGACTGCTATTCAGGGGAACCAGTCCTCGATTCAGACCCACTGTCTTCACCTGCTCCGGTGGCCAAGCCTCAGCGTCGATCCCCAACACTATTCCTCCAGCTGCCGATCCACGCTGTATATTATATGCCGTATTTCAGCCTCCGGCATGTACTTAGGATGCCAGTTGCCAGCGGGACCCCGACTCGGCTCCAACCCAAGCCGCGAGAGTTCCCTGTATCAGGGTTTCCCTTCCGACTTCCGTGTCCGAGGAGGTGGATATACGTGAGCCGCTCAAAAAAGCTTTGGTTTGGCTATATTTCACTAAGCCACGGGAGTTCCTTGTGTAGAGCCTTCTCTACCGATTCCAGCGCGGGTGAGGTGAGAGGAGGAGGATCACCGCTATGCGCTCACATGATCACGCCGACCCGCCCCTCATCTCCTTGCTGTACACCTTCTATTTACCCCCCGCCTGAACCTTCGTGTTCTAAGCGGTGTGGAAAAAATGAAAGATCAAGGGGTTATTTCTAACTATGCGCCGGGGATCTGCGCTATTTTAGACTGATGCTAACACTAGCTAATGTCACCTGTGTCACTAATAATAGTGATCAGAAAAAAAACTGTACACTATAAAAGTGACACTGTGACAGGGAAATGAAGGGATTAACTGGGGGTGATCAGGGGGAATCAGGGGGTTCAATCTTTATGGGGGGGGGGTGGCAGGGACCCTAAACCTCCTTGGGACAGAAACTAACTCGCTAGCGCTAACTCAAGTCACAATCACACTAATACAAAATACAGTAAAACACTGTATTACATGTGTATTAGTGTGCAATGTGACATGGGGAAAGGGGTTAACTGGGGGTGATTGGGGGGGGGATCAGGGGGTTAAATTTTTATTGGGGAGGTGGCGGGTATTTTAAGTGTAAAAGGAAGGGCCGCAAACGCTAAACCTGGTCACAAGTCACACTTATACGGGTATATAGGAAAATGCTATATACAGCATACAGTGTGTGTTATGACAGGGGGTGTAGGGGTTAACTGGGGGGGGGGGCGATCGGGGGTGAAATGTGCCTATCTAAGTGTGTATGTATGTGCTTGGTGCAGTACTCACAATTAGATGTGCTCTCTCCTCTCGATGAATCCAAAAAGGTTAATGGGAGGGGAGAGCAGGTCTTTTCTGAGCCTGTGTTTACATTACACAGGCTCAGCATGGAATCTGATCGGGCAGGACCGATCAACAGGTCCAGGCCAAAAATCATTGGCCTGGACCTGATGACTGGTCGGTTCTGAACCCAATCAAGCCATCAGCGGGACTGCGGGAGCGCGCACCAGACCGGCGGGAGCGAGCTATGTAGTACTACGTCGCTTTGCTTGCACGGGGCTGACTGCCGCAGTAAATATACTGTGGGCGGTCGGCAAGTGGTTAAGCACTAAAGTAGACAAGTTTGAAAAGGAAACCATCCATGGAAAGAAAGAAAAACTATTACGTGACAAAATGGATTATGAAGCTGATAATGTTTATATCTGGAAAAAATCAAATCAGTGGCATCGTTTTCAACATAGGAAAAGAGTCAGCTTTTCGGATCCAGAAACAAATGTTATGGATAGTTCAACCGGAGCGTTTGCTTCGGATACATCATCTAAATATTCATTGTTGTCCAGATCTGGGGGTGCTACCAATACCACTCCTTTTCCAAAAATCGACATACAGAAGAAAGGGAGAAAATTTCAAAAGAAGAAATCCCAAAGAAAACAAGGAGGGGAGGAAAGAAACACCGGAGATCAACAGGACCACCATTATTCGCTTCGGACACAGAAGAAATAACGGAAGGAGGAGAAAATAGAGATAATGTCATCAACTTGTCTTACAAAACCCTCACTGTAGGGGAAACTAGCCTCCTATCTAAAGGTCTCAACTTTTGTCCACACTCGCACTTTAACCCCTTTACTACCATCTTGGATGTTAACAAATTTGTCCGCAATCTGATCCTACAAAGACATTTTTTTGAGATATCGGACGATTCCAATGAAGTTTCTGATTGCTATACAGGTGGTGTCATGGACAACGAGCCACCTAGATCTTTTTAAGAAACATGTGCACTTACTGATTTGGAGGGGTTGGCCCTGGAAGGGGGATATGTATCCAGCGATGGAGATGAAAGCACTACTAAAATCCCTTTGAAAACACAATCGCTTTTTTATCCTGTTCAATCTCGTACCACACAAATGGATCTATTCCAAAAATTAGTCAAAGAAGATATATTTGAACTGGGTAATAATATCCCACCATCTGTTTCACATAAAGAGGACAATTTTTCTATTGAAGAAAGAAGGGCTCTACTCTCCCTCACAGACAACCCCTCTATAATAATTAGAAATGCAGATAAGGGGGGAGCAGTAGTGGTCATGGACAGGGACTTGTATAGAAAAGAAGCGGCTAGACAGTTATTGGATGTTGATACATATACCATCTTGGGTGGCGATCCACTTAAAAAATATAGAACCATTCTTAGCAATCTTGTAGATAGAGGTATTAGTTTGGGGGTCTTAACGCACAAGGAGTCTGAAAAACTTGTACTAGAGTTTCCGGTCAGCCCCATTTTTCACCACCTCCCCAAGGTTCATAAGGGACTACACCTGGTCCAGGGTAGACCCATTGTCTCTGGTATCGGGTCTCTCAATGAACGCTTGGGGGAGTGGATGGATGGTCAACTCCAGCCCATGGTACAAAATCTTCCTAGTTATCTCAAAGATACTACACATTTGCTTAACATCATAAATGATTTTGAATGGCAATCGGATTTTTCATGGATCACATGTGATGTGTCGAGCCTCTATTCATCGATTCCTCATGATTTGGCCTTGTAGGCCATACACTATTCACTTGTGCAATACACACGTTTGTCTGAGACATGTAGGTTCTATATTGTGGAGGTTCTGGATTACCTTTTAAAACACAACTACTTTTTGTTTGACGGGGTTTTCTATCTCCAAAGATGTTGGGCAGCCATGGGGGCCACATTTTCACCCTCCTTGGCCAACCTCTACATGGGTTGGTGGGAGAGAACCCACATCTTTTGAGATGGAAACCCCTTTAGGAATCAGATTGCTCTTTATTTTCGTTATATTGATGATTTGTTGGCAAATGTAATGTGAATTTGGACACTTTTTTACAGTATCTAAATGAAAATACTCTTAATTTAAAATTCACAGGACAACATAGCATGCATAGCATTGAATTTCTGGATGTCAATCTTAAACATCACAATAAACAGGTGGTCACTGGCTTATACAGAAAGCCATCAGCGGGTAACAGTTTATTACATGCGAAATCTAGCCATCCTTTTCACACCTTCAAAGGTATTCCCGTTGGGCAATTCCTACGTCTTAGGAGGGTGTGTAGCAAGCTTTCCACCTTTAATAAGGAATCTGGTTTGTTATACAAACATTTCCTTGCTAGAGGTTATCCCAGGTGGACTCTAAATAGAGCTTATCATATAGCATTGAATAGAGACAGGACTAGCCTCCTTAGATCTAAAAAATATCATGATTCAAACAATCACAATTGGGGTAACTCCATTACTCTGACTATCCCCTATAGTTTGGAATAAAGCATATAATTAAGAGACATTTACCTGTCCTTTATGGGGACAAACAATGTGCTGCAATTTTGGAGAGGGGTGTGAATGTTGTAGCGAAAAGTGCAAAGACTCTGGGGAACTATTTGTCCACCAGTTTCTTTGCCTCCAACACGAGGATGGACACATCTGAAACCTGGCTCCATTTCAAGGGGAACTTTAGGTGTGGCACCAAGGATTGTCTCACTTGCCCTCATATTGCATTGGGTAACATTTTTCGGTCCACGGTAAATAATCGGATTTATAAAATTGAAAATTTTTTTAACTGTAACACCACATTCCTAATTTATCTTATTACGTGCAATGATTGTTCCATGCAATATGTGGGTCGTACCACACGCAAGTTGAAGGATAGATTCAGGGAACATCTCAGCGACATTAGAGGTCGCAAATCCACAAATGATGCATGCCATTTTAATATGGCACACAATGGAGATCTATCTTTTGTATCCGTTCAAGTTCTGGAACGAGTTACACCTCCACCCGGGGGGGGGGGATGCTTTTCGCCTCCTGTGTAAAAGGGAGGTGTTTTGGATATACAGACTTCGGACCAGATTGCCCAGTGGACTTAACTTTGAATGGGATGTTACCCATTTTTATCCCTAGTCCCCTGCGCGACCACAATGGGTAAGCGGGATGGTCTGTATATCTTTTTTCTGGCTGACCTTTTTTCATATGGATACACATACATGTATACACTTGCATTTCTATTTATTACAATGTTTTTGGTTACATCTACATGTCATGGTATTTGTAACAATGCATGCGGTACTAGGTATTCAATCATCAACTTTTGGATTATAGTTCCGTTATTTAGGATGAATATCTATCTATATTATTTTTGATTGACCTTTTTCTTTTTTCTTTTTTTCTTCTTTTTCCTTTCTTTCTTAGTTTTGCTGTTTCCCCTTTTTTATATATACTCTTTTTCCAGTTTCCCATTTCTCTTTTTCCTTTCTTTTTTTTTCTTTTTCTTTCTCTCTGTTCTCCTGTTATCCATTTTCTCTGTATCCAAAGGAGGTATATATCTGTATCTATTTATATTTCCCTATGATAGTCATATATGCATTGCAAAAATTGATTGTTATATATTTTTTACGTTATTCAATCGGATGTGGATACATGAGTGGATGCTGCTTTGGATTTTTGGTGCAATTGCAAACAATTATATATTGGCTATGTTTCAATGTTATACGTATATATTGGGAAAATCATCTTTTTATTGCAGCATGTATGGGAGTATTTACTTCTATTTTCCTTTTTTCTTTCTTTTCTATTTCTGTGTCTATATTCTTCATTTTTCTTTTCTCTTTTCATTCTTGTCTTTCTCATCTTTTCAATATTCTTTTATTATATATTTGTTTTCGTGTTTATTTGTTTTTCTTTGTCCTTTTTCATTCACGTGGTATCCACTTTTCTATTTTCTTCATTGTGGATTTTTTGCCATTTCTACTTTACTAGTGATTAGCATTCATGACTTGCAGGCTTTCATCTAATTAACGGAAATTTTTTTTTAGACTGCAGTCTACTATTTAGGCAGTACCCCCACATGTATTCACACGGTTATGACTAAGCAAATTTTGTTTTCGTGAAACGCGTCAACTATATTCATCCTCTGTCTCTGATGTCTGTCACTATGGATTATTTGGATTTTTTGGATCTTCAATAAATGGATTTTATCTTTCATACTTTCAATCAGGAGTGCGGTTGCCTATTTTCCATTTTTATTCAGTTGCCGGGTTTGCAGGCCTAACCGACACCCTGTCTGATTGTTTGGACATTTGCACACCGGAGCGGTTCTCCTCTTCCTTCCATGTTTGGCTAGGGTCCCCAGAGAGCCCCCCTTACATCAGGGTCCCCAGAGCCCCCTCATTACATCAGGGTCCCCAGAGCCCCCCTCATTACATCAGGGCCCCCAAAGAGTCCCTCCTTACATAAGTGCCCGCAGAGAGCCCCTCCTTACTTCAGGGTCCCCAGAGAGCCCCCCCTCACATCAGGGTCCCCAGTGAGCCCCCCCTCACATCAGGGTCCCCACAGGGTCCATTCCTTACATCAGGGTCCCCAGAGAGCCCCCTCCTTACACCAGGGTCCCCAGAGAGCCCCCCTCCTTACATCAGGGTCCCCAGAGAGCCCCCCTCACATCAGGGTCCCCAGAGGGTCCCTTACTTACATCAGGGTCCCCAGAGAGCCCCCTCCTTACATCAGGATCCCCAGAGAGCCCCCTCCTTACATCAGGGTCCCCAGAGAGCCCCCTCCTTACATCACGGTCCCCAGAGAGCCCCCCCTCACATCAGGGTCCCCAGAGAGCCCCCCTCACATTAGGGTCCCCAGAGGGTCCCTTCCTTACATCAGGGTCCCCAGAGAGCCCCCTCCTTACATCAGGGTCCCCAGAGAGCCCTCCCTTACATCAGGGTCTCCAGAGAGCCCCCTCCTTACATTAGGGTCCCCAGAGAGCCCCCCTCACATCAGGGTCCCCAGAGAGCCAGCCCTCACATCAGGGTCCCCAGAGGGTCACTTCCTTACATCAGGGTCCCCAGAGAGCCCCCCTTACATCAGTGTCCCCAGAGAGCCCCCCCCTCACATCAGGGTCCCCAGAGAGCCCCCTCCTTACATCAGGGTCCCCAGAGAGCTTGCCCTTACATCAGGGTCCCCAGGGAGCCCCCTCCTTACATCAGTGTCCCAACAGAGCCCTCTGCTTACGTCAGGGTCCCCACAGAGCTCCCCCTCACATCAGGGTCCCCACAGAGCCCCCCCCTCACATCAGGATCCCCACAGGGCCCCCCCCCTCACACCAGGATCCCCACAGGGCCCCCCCCCCACATCAGGGTCCCCAGATTGAATTGTACTCACGTTTTAGGCTGACACTCAGATTCTCAGTGCTGGGCCCTGGCCTGGAGTAGCTGGAGGGAGGAGGTGGGTGGAGCCAACACTCCACTGGGTGCAAGGCAGAGGAGGAAGAAGGCTCTGCTGTGAATGCTGGGGCCTCGCTCTCCTCCTCCTTAGGTGACATCACTGGTTGCTAGATGCCGGGCGGTGATAGCAACCAGTGCAATGTGTATAGGCCAGTGGCGCGACGGTGGTGGCACTACAACAGAGGCTCTCGGCTCCGCTGCCACTGCTGGCTCGCACTCAGACACTGGGGGACTAAGACTCACTGGTCTGGACTGGAGTATTTACGGGGGGGGGGGAGCAATTGACCTGTTGCCCCCCCCCTGGATCCGCCACTGCGTGTGATGTCATCTCTTTGAAGGACTTTAGGTAGCAGTCTTATTTCCTGAACAGCATCTGCAACCCCAGCAAGGTTTAACAAATAATTTTCTGATGTCAGGACCAGGGCCGGTGCTTCCACTAGGCAAACTAGGCAGCCGCCTAGGGCGCATTGCCACCTAGGGGCGCAGCCACGAGTCAGCTCTCACGCTCCATCATGAATGATCCTTGTGAGCTGAGGAAAGTGGCGGCAGGGGGGGAGGAAGAAGGGACAGAGGAAGCTGCCATGTGTCTGGGGCAGTGGCAGAACTACCAGGCCCTGGCTTTCCACCATTGTTGGGGGAGCCCCAAGGGGCAGGAAAGGAGCCCACCGGAGTGCTAGCTGCATAATGATCCTCTTCGTCTGGAGCTGAGCGGCCTTACAGAACACCTGACTTTCTTCCAAGCATTACACCAACCCCAGTGGCGCTACTGTTTGTAGTGATGGTGCAACCATCACTACAAACAGTAGCGCCACTGGGGTTGGTGTCCCCTGGTGTGGTAAAACACGGTTTCACCCCTCCCCCCATGTTGTCCTGCTGCTACTCCTAGCACAAATTCCCCCTCCTAGCACAAACTCCTAATACCCTCTCCTAGCACAAATCCCCCAACCCCCTCTCCCAGCACAAATCCCTTCTCCTCGCACAAATCCCCCCATTCCCTCTCCTAGCAACAAATCCCCCCTCCTCGTACAAATCTCCCCAATCCCCCCTCCATACTCCCCAATCCCCTCTCCTTGCACAAACCCCCCCCCCCTCCTAGCACAAATCCTCCCAATCCCCTCTTCTAGCACAACCCCCCCTTCTCGTAAAAATCCCCCCAACCCCCTCTTTTAGCAAAAATATCCCCACCTAGCACAATTCCCCCCAATCCCCTCTTATAGCACAAATCCCCCCATCCTGCACATACTTCTCATCTCAGCACCAATGATTGTTACCCCCCTTTCATTGTGTGAAGTTCCCCTGGCCTATGAGCTCCCCCCCACCCCCAACTTAAAGGTAGGAAACCAGGTAGAGGTGCAGGTTGTGCTGTGCTCTCTCACTGCTGTCAGTGGAGCGCTCTTCCATACAGCAGATGACACCGGCTATAAACAGTTTGATTACCCCACCCCCTATCTCCTCCGATGACCATTCATCTCTCGGCAGCAGGGAATGAAGCAAACACTATAAGATGTAAGAGTGATCCTGTGTCATATGCTTTATGAAGGATCGCTCTTCTGACAGGAAGGGGAGAATACAGCCCACACTCCCGGCTCTCTGTCCTCTCTTTTGTGGACTTCACTGCTCCAGGTTGCTCTCCCCTTGTCTGGTTGTGAATGCGGGGATAGGGGGAAGGCACTCAGCGGCCAGGCACAGCATCCATATAAAGACCAGCCTCGGGGGGTACTAAATCAGCACCCCTTCTAGATCCGGCCCCGGTGTCACCAGGGCCAGTGCAAGAATTTTTGTCTACTTAGGCAAAGGTGCATTTTGGTACCCCCCATCACACGGTCCTCCCACCACCCCCTTCTCTCGACAATGCAACCTCCCACCCCCATATAGCATGCACTTTATTTTCGCATCAGAATCCCTTTTTACGCTAGAGTCGCCCCTGACATCAAAGTCCCCGCTCTTACTCTATACATCAGGGTGCCCAGATTCCCTTCTTACCTCAGAGTCTTAATTTTTCTCCCTTTACACCAGAGCCCCCTTTCACATCAGAGTTCCCCGTAAATCGAAGTCCCCAGCATTCCCTCTCTAAATCAGTGTCCCCCCTGTCAAGGTCTTACCTTGCCTTCCTTTTGGCAGCCATCTTGGACATGTGCAGACTGCTGGTTCTTATAAGCTCTGTTTGCATAATCACTTGTCTGCTGCCTGGGTGTCACTCAGTGATGATGTTGTACACCTGACTATATATATCACCTGATGGCTTTCAGACCTTGCCCTTGCATTTGTGCTCCAAGGGGCATTACTGCTACAAGTCCTCTGGACTCTGTGGATGACTTGGCTTGGCTGACAACCTTCCTGGCTCTGGATTCCGCATCAGCAGATGACCTCGCATCAGACAACTCGGCTTCGGCAGACTATCCGCTTCTGGATCTCGGCTTGGATGACTACCTGTTCCTGGACTCGAACCTGGATTGGATGACTACCCACTTCCAAACTTGACCCCGGCTGTTCTTGATTTTGCTCCTCTCTCTGGCTGTGCGATTATTATTGTTGCATAAATAAAATCGCTTTATTTTACTTGCATCTTTGTGTGGTCTGGTTTCTTGGCACCCTGACAGTACGCAAGGACCATGAATCCTGACAATGTGGGTGCTCCTACGCTTCCCATGCTGGTTACCAGGTTTGAGCAACAAGATCACCTTTTGGGTCAGTTTGCTCAGGCGTTGCAGACGTTGCTTGCATGCACAGCACACCTTGCTCCTGGTGCTGCTAGGCCGGTGGTCCCTCCTGTTGTTGCACCCACTGCTGCTCCTGTTGCCGCTCCTGTAGCTGAAGTCGCTGTTACCAGAAAGATGACTGGTTCAGCCCCCCTCCCGCAGCGCTATGGGGGTGAACTGAGTCAGTATCGTGGCTTCCTGAACCAAGTGGGCATTTATATTGAGAGGGTTCCTCAGGCGTTTCCCTCTGACAGGTCCATGGTGGGCTTCCTAATCTCATTGCTCTCAGACAAGGCCTTGGCCTGGGCGAATTCCTTATGGGAGAAGATAATTCTGGGATTCTTGATTACCCGAGTTTTGTTGCCTCTTTTCATAATGTATTCCATGTGCCTGCTCGATCTGCTTCTGCTGCTAAGCTGCTCCTGTCCATTCAACAGGGTATTTAAACCGTTGTCGAGTATGCCTTCAAATTTCGTACTCTGGCAGCAGAGGTGGGCTGGAATAAAGAGGCTCTGGTGGCGGTCTTCTCTCATGGTCTCTCCGATGCATTGAAGGATGAGATCACAGCCAAGGATTTCCCTGATGAGCTCAAGGCTCTCATTTCCTTCCTGATTTTGATCGATACCAGGCTCAGGGAGAGACCATCATTTAAGGAGCGCCTGCAGAGGCCTCCTACCAGATTGGCTCCTAGGTTTTCTTTCCCACCCATTCCTCCCCGTCCTGGAAATGCTCGCACCTAAGATCCTGTCTGGGGCAGATCTTAGGTGGAATTTCCCCGTCCCCGGTTTCCTGTAAAGATAAACCGCTAATCACAGTTATCCTCCCCTGGGCAGCAGGCTCGGTGGTTACCCAGGCGTTGGTACACTCTGGTGCTGGCGGTTACTTTATTCACAGTACGTTTGCTGCTGTGAATTCCATACCCTTACAGCCCTGTGTTGCTCCACTGGTCATCGAGGCGATTGATGGCAGACCCCTGCAACCGGCACAGGTTACCCACGAGACTGTTCCAGTTGACATGGCTATAGGGGCTGTTTACAGGGAGTCAGCCTGTTTCGAGGTTATATCGTCCCCACTCTACTCATAGTCCCTACGATTGTGCCATAGACTGGCAACCTGGTGCCATTCCCCCTTGTGGCAGGGTTTATCCTCTCTCGGTTGCTGAGAATAAGGCCATGGAGGAGTACGTGGTGGATGCGCTTGCCCGAGGGCACATTCGCAAGTCCACTTCTCCAGCGGGTGCCAGATTTTTCTTAAAGAAGGGGGGTGAGTTGAGACCTTGCATTGATTATAGGAGTCTCAATCGCATCATGGTCAAGAATGCATACCCGATTCCGTTGATTACTGAATTGTTCGACCGCCTCAAGGGGGCAACAGTCTTTTCCAAGCGTTACCTAAGGGCCGTGTATATCCTTGTAAGGATCAAGGAGAGCGATAAGTGGAAGACCGCGTTTAATACCAGAACCGATCATTACAAATATTTAGTAATGCCCTTTGGCTTGTGCAATGCGCCCGCTGTCTTCCAGGAGTTCATCAATGATGTCTTTTGTGATATGTTGCAGCAATGCGTGGTAGTCTATTTGGACAACATCTTGATTTATTCGGACTCCATTGAATCACACTACCTGGATGTCAGACGGGTGCTTCAATGGATATGCGAGAATGGGCTTTTCTGTAAGATTGAGAAATGTGAATTCCACCTGTCTCAGGTTGCCTTCTTGGGCTACATCATTTCTGCTGAGGGGTTTTCTATGGACCCTAAGAAGGTTTTGGCTGTTCTACAGTGGCCTCGCCCCTAGTGGTCTCCGTTCCATTCAGCGTTTCCTTGGGTTTTCCAACTACTATCGGAAATTTATTAGGAACTCTGACGTCAAATCGTCCTCCAGAATGTCTCTATTCATGGCCAATTATGGGTTCCAACCGGCTGTGTTAAATAGGTAAATAAGTAAAGACTACATATGTAAAAAAAAAATATATATATATTTATATAGTAGTTGAGGTTGAATGAAGACAATAGTCCATCCAGTTCAACCTGTATAGGTGTGTGTGGCCGTAACCATTTCTCATACCCCTTCATTTTCTGATCCTTGAGATGTATGTCCAAGAGTCTTTTGAAAGTAGCCCAACTTCCCACAGAAACTACCTCTTGTGGTAGAGAATTCCACAATCTTGTAGCCCTAACAGTAAAGTACCCTCTGTGTTACCTGAGGTTAAAACACTTCTCTTCTAATTGCACTGTATGTCCTCGCGTCCTCATGCAATTCTTGCGACTGAATCGATTTTTTTCTATGCTGAGATCAACATTGAGGTATTTGTAAATTGCTATCATGTCCCCTCTCAGGCGTCTCTTCTCCAGGGAAAATAAATCAAGCGATTGTAAACGCTCTTCATTATTAAGGTCCTCCAATCCCCTAATTAGTTTAGTTGCCCTTCTCTGGACTCTCTCCCAGCTCCAACACATCCCTCCTGAGGACTGGCGACCGGAACTGGACAGATACTCCAGATGCGGTCAGACCAAAGTTTTATAAAGTGGTAGGATTATAGTTTTATCTCTGAAATAAAAGTAAACAAAAGTGAATCAGTGAACTGGGAATGTTCACATTAATGTGCATGGGGTGAATAGTGATAACCTAAGCACAAAGCCATCTGGATCAATATAGTGATATATGTAAATCAAACGGATATCAAATAAATCCCATACAATAAATCAAAGTAAAAAATTCAAATAAGTCCAAATGTGAAATGCAAAATCCAAAAATAGTAAGCTGTTGGATCCCTTCCACGGACGGAAAAAGATGTATATGTGTGCTTAGCAAATTGGATGGACATATATTGCCATAAAGCATACACATCAGATGGATTCAGCACATAAAATCTTCACCAATGGGATAAAGATTCCAGCAGAAGTCAAGATAATGACCAAAACACGTCCCCGGATAAGGTAGACTATAAATGCGCTTACCGAATTGCATGGACCTATAATGCCATATGGCAAAAGATGAGCAGTGAAGTAAGGTGTTGAATCCTTCTGAAGCGGATACCACTGGATGATATTCTCATAGGTTCCCAATCAAAGAAAAGGAGGAATGAGTCCCTCATTCACTAGAGACATGTAAGGAAGTCAGAAAAAGATACATAGTGTAAAACTGCTAAGCGAATATCAAGAGTAAAGCAGAACAGTAAAGCAGAACAGTAGGTTCTTTCCCATGCGGACACTGTTCTCATTGTCCCTTTATTGGCAAACAAGAAACTTTCAGACTTCCTAATGGGGAACTTTTCGTCCCCAAACACTTTGCCAATTGCCAGACATGCGGCATAGTCTACTTGTTCCAATGTGAATGTGGTTCATTCTACATTGGAAAAATCAAACAAGAATTTTGGAGACGCATATCAAAACACATTTATAGTATGCAAATTGGTAATCACTACCTCCCATTAGGCAGACATGCAGTGCAAGTACACCACTATAGGATGCCAAAGGTGACATTTACGGCCTTAGACCGTGTCCATGTTCCAGATCGCGGTGGCGACTGGAACAAAAATCTATTACAATTAGAGCAGAGGTGGATATATAAATTAAATGCTACCTCAGCTCCAGGATTAAACGAAACGGCGCCAAATTAAAAAAACTGACAGCATTCAAAACAACCAAACTTGGCATTTTGAATGCTTTTCAGTGCCAAGGAGGGGTTTGGGGTCTTTTATTTTAGACCCCCAGATCCCTCCACAAGGAGTACCTAAAAAAAAAACAAAACATTTTTAATGTCCGAGAATATCAGCAGATATCGGGCGATACCGATATCCAATGACCAAAATATCGGTATCAGTATTGGCATTAAAAAAACAATATCGGTCGATCACTAATATATTTACACTGCTAAAAAAAAATGAAAAGAACACTTTGAAAGCAGATCTCAATGGGGAAAATCTCATGCTGGATATCTATACTGGTATGGACTGGGTAATGTGTTAGGATCTATACTGGTATGGACTGGGTAATGTGTTAGGATCTATACTGGTATGGACTGGGTAATGTGTTAAAATCTATACTGGTATGGACTGGGTAATGTGTTAGGATCTATACCAGAGGCGTAACTAGAACCTTCAGGGCCTCGATGCAAGAAACCTTGAAGGGCCCCCCAGACCCCTGGCTGGGGCCCTTCCCTTCAAGCCCGGGGCTCTTCCCACTAATCCTGGGGCTATTTACTCTCGTTGCATGGCCTTTTATTATGGTCCCGCAGCAGGATCCTTTCACAAGTTCTGCAGTGGGCCCCCTTCCTGCAATCTTGGGGCCTCCCCACAGTGGTGCAATGCCAGGGCCCGGTCGCAAGTGTGACCTTTGAGATCCTGGAAGTTCACCCACTGGTTTGCGACCGGGCCCCCTGGAGCATGGGGCCCGGTAGCAATTGCAACCCCTGCAACCCCTGTAGTTACGCCCCTGATCTATACTAATATGGACTGGGTAATTTGTTAGGATCTATACTGATATGGACTGGGTAATGTGTTAAAATCTATACTGGTATGGACTGGGTAATGTGTTAGGATCTATACTGGTATGGACTGGGTAATGTGTTAGGATCTATACTGGCATGGACTGGGTAATGTGTTAGGATCTATACTGGTATGGACTGGGTAATGTGTTAAAATCTATACTGGTATGGACTGGGTAAAGTGTTAGGATCTATACTGGTATGGACTGGGTAATGTGTTAGGATCTATACTTGTATGGACTGGGTAATGTGTTAGGATCTATACTGGTATGGGCTGGGTAATGTGTTAGGAATGAAAGGATGCCACATCGTTTGATGGAAACTAAAATTATCACCCTACAGAGGGCTGAATTCAAAGACATGTGAATAAAGTGTCAAATGTGCTCAGGTGTGACCATACAAAAAATATAATATGTAAATATAAATAAAGTGCAGGGTGTAAATAAGTAACATAAAACCTAATTATGCTAGATAGTATAATTAGGTTTTATGGTACTTATTTACACCTTGCACTTTATTTATATTTACATATTACATTTTTTGTATGGTCACACCTGAGCACATTTGACGATATAGAATTGCAGGTAATTGTGATGAGAATTTGAAACTTTAGGCAGAAGTAGTGCAGCTAAATGGGAGAATTATTCCAACTCTGCTACTTTGGCCTTAAGTTTGAAATTTCCTTTTCAATTTCCTGTAATTCTCTCTTTATTGAGTAGACCCTAGAATCTGATGATAAGTAGGCGGAGATTAATTATGCAGAGTGGGCGGAGTCTGTTAACTTGCTGTACATTTTCACTGGCAAGTTATACATTTGCAGAGCTCTTGAAGCATAAGTTCTAGTTGACAGTTTTCCAATTTGAAGCAAATGTAAGTGGTAAGTCTCTAGCAACAGAAAAAATGCCGTGGTGAGTCTACAGCAAGAGCTCTGCAAGTCTACAGCATGAAAATGAAGCCACAGTGACCTCTTTTTGGTGAGATGACTATTACACAACATAACTGAACTAGAACTTGCAGCATGCTTGCAGAATGTTTGCAAAGAAAATTGATCTGAAGTCAAGCAATGCAGACTTAAGCCCCGTACACACGCACAGATTGTCGTCATACAAACGTCGGCGGACGAAAGATCTGCCGATTGTACGCGTGTTAGTATGGTGCCTCCGACAGATGTCTGCACACAATCCGCGGACAAGAGTCTTTCTTGCAAACATGAAAATTTTTGTCTGCAGACACCAGAACGGACGATTGTTCGCCTGTCAGTACAGAAATCAGCCGACAGACCGCAGATTTGCAAGACTGGGCATGCTCAGAAAATAAAAAACACAGGGAAAGTTAACCATTACATGACATCACTTCTGCAGTCAGCTGAAGTCTGCGGACAAAATTCTTGTGCTGTCCTTGTGCTGTCTTTGCACTTTTCAACAGACACCGACATCCCGGGGAGAAAAGACGAACATTTGTATGACGACGATCTGTGCGTGTGTACGGGGCTTTATGCCACAAACGTATGAAGCCTGGCAAGTCTAGCAATAACTTAGCAAGTCATTTTCAAACTTGCAGCACAATTGCTTGCTATTTGGGATATGATCTCAGCCCCTCCTCTCTCTCTCTTTTCAAATACAAACAGTAGAAGGTAGCATATCCCTCCACCCCCCTAGCCAATCCATAATATCATACTGCAGGTTTTTCCTGGAAAAATAATACTTTCTTCTCCACCAAGCAAAGCACATACATGTATCCATACTCCACATAATATATAACACCTTTCAATGTAATCAGATATGCATACATTCAGTTTTCTGCTTTTACTGTTGTTACCTGGTGTAGTTTTCTCCTAATTAAGGTTTAGAAAGAGAGGTAAGTATAGTCTGGCTCCTCTGCAGTTGTTGATTTCTTTAGCCTGCTCAGTGTCTCACAGGTCTGGGTATTTTCCTCTGCATAATAGAGGGTTCTAGAATAACTAGAAGGGCAGTTTGAATATTAATGGAGACCCAGCCAATACTTGGAGAGGTTTGCCCAATAGGTGGCTGGAGAGCACATAAATAGTCTGAGGCTTGGCGCAGGAGCTGAGTTGGCCCTGTGTCCCATCTTACAGGAGGAGCCCACTGCATAGGGGCCTCTGTCCCAGGGGCAGTCTGCTGGAACATTGTTTGAGGGTCATCAAGGTCCCAGCTGTAGCATAGATGGGGAGCCTATTTTAAGCCTGGTTTGGGATTTTGATTTGGACAGTTTTCTGAAGAGTACTTGGTGGAAGTTGGGGGAGAGTGTCCAGCTGTCCTGTGATATTGTGAGATTTGTTTCTCCCTCACTGAAGAGTGCATGGTGGATATCAGAAGAAGGCAACTAAGGATCCTGTGGAATTGTAAGAACTGACGTGAATTTAGACCCCTAGTAACTGTATGCAAATCTCTATCCCCCACAAAGGCACTAGTTTTAAAACAGCCAGTGGTGATTTGATTGGAAACTCTGTTACCTGGTTTACTTGTTTTGTGACTCAGTGAATGATCACTAAGAAGAGAGGTGTTTTTAACCCCTTTAACCTCTTTAACCACTTTAAGACCGGAAGGATTTGCCCCCTTCCTGACCAAGCCCTATTTTGTGTTTGGGCACTGTGTTATTTTAACGGACAATTGCGCGGTCGTGCGATGCTGTACCCATATAAAATTGATGTCCTTTTTTTCCCACAAACAGAGCTTTCTTTTGGTGGTATTTGATCACCTGCGGGATTTTTATTTTTTGCGCTATAAACAAAAAAAGAGCCATAGTTTTGAAAAAAAAAAACAATATTTTTCACATTCTGCTATATGACATTCTCAAAAAAAAAAATTTAAAAATCTAAATTTTTTAACATTTTAGGCCAATTTATTTTCTGCTACATATTTTTGGTAAAAAAAAAATCGCAATAAGTGTATTTTGATTGGTTTGCGCAAAAGTTATTGCGTCTGCAAACTAGGGGAAAGATTTATGTAATTTTTATTGTTTTTTTTTTTTTACTAGTAATGGTGGCAATCTGCGATATTTTGTGGGACTGTGACATTGCGGCGGACAGATCGGACCCCTGACTGACATTTTTGGGGGGACCAGTGACATTACTACAGTAATCAGTGCTAAAAATATGCACTGTTACAGTAATAATGACATTGGCAGGAAAGGGGTTAACATTATGGGTGATCAAGAAGTTAAATGTGAGCCTAGGGGAGTGATTCTAAACGTGGGGGGCGTGGCTTCTGAAATGACCATAGAGACCTGTGATCCTATATAGAAGGATCACATGGGCTTTATGATCATTCCAGGGAGAACGGTCAGCTGTGTTTACAACAGCTGACCGTTCTTCTCTCTCAGCGGGGAACGATCGCGGGTGTCAGGCACCAATCGGACCCGTCTGCCCGCTGCATCGGCTTCCCCGCTGACGAGTGGGGGCGGGAGCGCACCGCCTGTGGAGCGCGCTCACCCCCTAGACTCCGGAGAGCGAGCAACCTACAGCTACGGCGATTCGCCTGGGAGCGGCTGGCTGCCGCCGGCGGGCAGTCGGCAACAGGTTAAAGATTGAGAGTTTTTTTCTTTGGGGTATCCAATGCTTCCCTCGCCTCATCCAAGTTCATTCTGCAACGAAGACATGAAAGACATCTCTTGGACTGTTGAGAGAGAGAGGAGAGGGGAAGGAATGCTGTGTGCCTGGCTGCGTTTGCACTAAACTTGGGGAAGGAACCAGTGTATCATTAGTGGCTCCTTTGGAGGTGCACAACACTATATAATTTGAAAGAAACCATTTGAATAAAAGAATAAAAACATCCTGAATTACACTTTTGGGCTGGAATGCACATCACATGTGTTAGCATGCCATATGAATAGCAACACACTATGTTTAAAAATTGGCTACGCTCGGTCGCTTTTTAGAGGTGTTTGACAAGCAGTGAGAAAGTCACATGTTGTCTCATAACCCCCTGATTTAACCCCGTAATTGGCATAGTACCTTGTTGACATTGCTTGCATTGCAATGTGATTCTGGCATGGCCCCATAGAACTGCAATAGTCGTCGCCCCCAAAAAAGAGTCAAGTTTTTGTACAGCTGTGTGATTAAAGAGGTTGTAAACCCATACAAATTTTTTTTTTCTTTTTTCGACCTGAAAGAGAAACACATAATGAGCTAGTATGCATCGCATACTAGCTCATTATGAAATACTTACCTTAGAACGAGCCCCCGCCGTGCCGTCCGCTTAGCTTTCCCGGGATCGCAGCATCCGGCCATCTGATTGGCCGGAGCCACGGTGACGTCACTCCCGCGCACGCATGCTAGAGCCGACAGTCACGGCACGGGACTCTGAAGAAACGGCACCAGCGGCTGTTCCTTCAGAGCGCATGCGCCAGTGACGTCACTGGCTGCATGTAAGGTAAATATCTCCTAAACGGTACATGTTTAGGAGATATTTACATTACCTATAGGTAAGCCTTATCATAGACTTACCTATAGGTACAAGTTACAGAGGAGGGTTTACTTTCTCGTTAATGTTCATGAAGACGGCTGGGGGTGGGATTAAATCATTGCCTTGTTTTACCCAAGAGCTCACGTGGGAAGGTGCCCTAAGCCAATGGATCTATGATGCATAACTGATGTCACTTTATACCTTCTAACCATGTTTTATTTTGGGGGGGGGGGGGGTGGAAAAAAAAACTGCTAGGTACACCACTGCGATTAACGAATGTGCCTCATCCAAAAAACTAAATTTACATTATAATGTCTCAATAATTTAGCATCCCATTTAGTTAATAATTACATACAAACTTTAAAAAAAAATCCTGTTAAGGTCTTATAAGGTAATGCAGGGAGTGTAAAGTGGGAGACAAGCACCAGGGGGCGCTGTGTGTCTATCAGCCTGCGAAGCTGATCATGAACTGACGTGTTAGCTAGGATACAAGCCTGATAAAGGAACAATATGAACAAAAGCAAGTCACGTGTGATTGGGCTCCGGTAAAATGGCGGCCGGCACAGACCTTTTTCTTTTTCCTAGATGTTCAGGACGTCTTTTTACGCTCAGCCAATAGTAGTAGGAGACGGCTTCGTGCAGGAGACGCGTACTGAGTGCGACTTTCCGGCTGGACCTGAGAGAGCTGAAACATGTCTGAACGTAAAGTTTTAAATGTACGGTAACCAAAATAAGCTGACACACTGTGCTATGTAATGTTAGCTAATAACTGTATCGTTCGGGTACATGTGTCTTATATTCTCCCCCCGCTGGGCTGGGTGTGCTTGTGTATATCTTACCTATTGTACCTATTAGAAGAGTAACTGTGTTAAAGAGGTAGTAGAGTCCTATTGTTAATGATTTACCTACAGTTAAACCGATATTAAGTCTTACCTGTAGGTACTGTAAGCATCTCCTAAATGTGCATTGTTTAGGAGATATTTATTTGTGTAGCAGCTGGTGATGTCCCTGATGCATGCGCGCTAAAGGAAAGGCATACCCGTGCCGTTGTTCCTTTGAAAACACCATACCCATGAGAAATCCATACCCTCGTCACTTCCGGTGCACCTACGTCAGCACCTAACTCCTTGAACAGCTGAAGGCCTGACAAGTGCGCATGCTCGGATGGTATGGATTTATCACAGTAGTGGGTGTAACGTTACACTTGCGGCGGTTACATTAAAACAGCTGTGCTGCAATATGAGTCATCTCCGCTCCTTCCCCTGTCACTTCCCTGATCTCGGCTAATAAATATAAAAGCGGATCACGGAGCCGAGATCTCCGTCATTTACATTTCATACACCCGCCGCCGCTTTTATATTTATTAGCCGAGATCAGGGAAGTGACAGGGGAAGGAGCGGAGATGACTCATGTTGCAGCCCAGCTGTTTTAATGTAACTGCCGCAAATGTAACGTTACACACACACACACACACACACACACTACCGTGATAAATCCATTCCATCCGAGCATGCGCACTTGTCAGGCCCTCTGCTGTTCAATGACGTATCCGGGGCTGTGAGCATGCACACTGCTACGCTGCTCTGCTGTTCCTGACGGGAAGTGATGTGGGTATGGATTTCTCACGGGCTATGGTTTTCTAACATTACACTGTTCTTTAGACCTCTGTGCCTTCTCTACTTCAGCTCAGGAAGGCGCACAGATCGGACCCTTGACTGACATTTTTTTGACACTTTTGGAGGTACCAGTGACATTACTGCAGTAATCAGTGCTATACATATGCACTGTTACTGTAAAAATGACACTGGCAGGGAAGTGGTTAACTTTTTTGGAGAAGGAGGGGTTAAGTGTGTCCCTAGGGGCGTGCTTCTAACTGTAAAGGGATGTGGCTAGTGGTGTAACCACAGAGACATATGATCCTGCATAGCAGGACCGTATGATCACTGTTCTTCCACAGGGGAGAATGACAGGCGGCTTTGTTTACATCAGCCGCCTGCCTTTCTCCCTCTGTACTGGACGATCGCGAGTGACTGGAGAACATCGGGTCCGCCGGTCACACGCTCGGGGATGTGCATGAGCGAGCGGGGGCGGGAGCATGCCTCCGGCGGCGCATGCTCGCCCCCTAGAGCCTCACAGGCTAGCGACGTAGTCCTACGTCGCTTTGCCTGTGAGGGGCTGACCGTCGCAGTAAATATACTTTGGGCGGCCGGCAAGTGGTTAACTAACAATTGCGCAGTCGTGTGAGGCTGTACCCAAATACAATTGATGTCCTTTTTTTCCCACAAATAGAGCTTTCTTTTGGTGGTATGTGACCACCTCCTGTGGTTTTTAGATTTTGCGCTATAAACAAAAAAAAAAGCGACAATTTTGAAAAAAAAAAAAAAATGTTTTACTTTCTGCTATAAAACATTCCCTATAAACAAAATTAAAAAATCTATTTTTTTTTTTTAACATCTTAGGCCAATTTTGCCAATTCTGCTACATATTTTTGGTAAAAAAAGTTCCCCAAAAAGTGTATTTTAATTGGTTTGCGCAAAAGTTATAGTGTTTACAAACTACGGGATAGATTTTTGGACTTTTTTTTTTATCAGTAATGGCGGTGATCAGCAATTTTTAGCGGGACATTAGCGGCGGACAAAATCTGACATTAAGTGACACCTTCTTGGGGCCAGTGACACTAATACTGTAATCAGTGCTAAAAAATATGCACTGTTACAGTATGAATGACACTGGCAGGGAAGGGGTTAACACTGGGGGTGATTAAAGGGTTAAATGTGCTTCCTAACTGTGTGGGGGGCTCTGTGACAGGCACACGGAGTTTGGTGTTTAAGCTTAGCTGAGACACACCATCTCATTGTGCCTGTCTGACAGAAGAGCCGCCTGCTTTGTGTAGGCAGGCAGCTCTCATGTCTGTTTCCCCGAAGATTGCTGTAAGAGGCCGGCAGCGATCGCGCCCGCTCCTCCCATGGTCTGGCTCCCGTGGTGCACGCCGCCGAGACGCGTGCACATAATCGCGTAGATCTACGTGAATATGCACAGCCAAGCCGCCCTGCAACGGTAAATCTGCGTGGGGGGGGGGGGGGGTTGGCAATTGGTTAAACAGTGACACATAACTCGGCCATTCAAAGTACTGGAGTTCGCGAACCCGGAAGGAAGACGGGGAAGATAGAAACCCCATTAGCGGTGACAGTGCACTGCTGGAGGCCTTTGTTTTGTGGTAGGTTTCACATGTAATGCATACTAGCAAATTTATAACTTTGCGTTGCAGGGTCATTTTTTTAATCCTTTTCTTGTTTACTGCCGCTTTAAAGCTCTATTTTCTCCATTTTTGGTTCCCCCAAAGGTCCCCCCCCCCCTAAAGTGTATTTTGCTTTTATGTTTTTAGTCCCCAAGTGCAAAACCTTACACTTCTCCACGTTAAACCTCATTTGCCATGTCGTTGCCCACTCTGTTATTTTGTCCAGGTCATTCTGTAGGATATCTTCATGCTGTGCAGTTATTGCCCTGCCCAATTTTGTGTCATCTGCAAAAACTGATATAGAACTACTGATCTCAATGTTGTTTATGAATAAATTGAACAAGGTTGGTCCCAGGATTGAGCCTTGGGGGACCCCGCTTACCACCTCAGACCAGTCTGAATATGCGCTGTTTATTACCACCCTTTGGACACGCCCTTTTAGCCAGTTCCGTATCCAAGAGCAAACCTTTTGGTCGATGCCTGCAGACCTTAGTTTATAAATTATGCATCATATAATATAATAATAAACAATGTTGAAATAACAAATACATATAGTGAATAGCATATAAATAAAGTCCAAAAAATGAGGGTGAAATTATTAATCCCAAAAGTGAAAACATAAGTCCCAAATAAAGTGTGCAAGATGATCCAAAAGAGATTCTCCTCTTGTGACCGCAGCAGGAAGATGAGTGAGGAACACAACCGTGCAATGGTATTATAGGAGCTGCTTACCAGAAGGATATGGCCATTCAAATGAATGAAGTGGCCCCAAAAGCATAAGGGATATGGTAGACCTCAGAAACGTATATTGTATTGGATGGAACACCTCCAAACAACGTGGTTCTCAGGGCTCACTCGGACAACCAGGCAGGATCGAGTATGTGTAAAAAACATAAATATTATATAATTTTTTTTTTTGTCCTATTTTTCCCTTTTTGCTATAGTATTTGACTTGTATGTCTTAATTTTTTATATGTTTGCACATTTATATAATTTTTCACATATTCAGCATTATGTTGGTTAATATATATTGCTAGCACAGCATTATAGGCTTTTATATCCTTGTATTTTTAATTCTGACCACTCAATGGCAGCCAGGACCTTTAGTTGTTCCTTTTTAATTTATTATACCATTTATACAATGTTTTTTATTGGTGAATTGGTTTATCTCTTTGGCTACCCTCAGTATTTTATTATTATTGATGGGTGTTTTTATTCTTTTACATAAGACAAATCATATATGCCCATCATTGCGCTAGTTTTGTTTTTTATATGTTATTTTCCGTTCGCAAGATAATGCTGTGCTTCCGCCCATACTACGAGCGGTATTTACACTCCGCCCTCTCGTTCTGATGATTGGGCGAATGATACACCGCTCTTCAGCCTCTCGGGGGATATAGAGGTGTGTTGGTCACGTCTGGTTACCACGCCCCAGACGACGTCAACTGATGACGTCAAAACGCCTCCCTTCCGTACCGGCTTGGTCTTTCTGCTCTAGCGAGGA
Source organism: Pelophylax lessonae (assembly GCF_965119305.1). NCBI lineage: Eukaryota > Metazoa > Chordata > Amphibia > Anura > Ranidae > Pelophylax > Pelophylax lessonae. Next base: position 494,360,893 of record NC_138768.1, on the reverse strand, counting down.
TGCGGGACGCCACGATCCTGCATGAGGACTCGAGGGCATACAATGGGATTAGAGGAGAAACATTTTAACCTCAGGCAACGCAGGGGGTTCTTTACTGTTAGGGCTACAAGATTGTGGAATTCTCTACCACAAGAGGTGGTTTCTGCGGGAAGTATGGCTACTTTCAAAAGGCTCTTGGACGTACATCTCAAGGATCAGAACATTAAGGAGTATGGGAGATGATTACGGCCACACGCGCCTACATGGGTTGAACTGAATTGTCTTTATTCAACCTCAACTACTATATAACTATGTAACATCGCAGGTTTTTTTCCTAAGGGTATCTCGACCCTGAATTTAGTGAAACCATGTTACTTTATTGACACTTGGTATGTTACATGGTTGGTGACTATTATTATTCCTATTTAGCATGTTACCACTGATGATTTCCGTCAAGATTGTGCTGTTATGTCATACTATTGTGTTCTTTGCATACCCTTAAATAAAGAAATAAAATAAAAAAGCTACAAAAGAGCAAATTTCTTCGTCAAGTGATTATTGTTCACCATCTTGTACACCTTATTCTAAAGCTAAATTTAGGTGGCCTCATGTGCAGCATCCTCTGTCATACTCCTCCTTCCCAGTGTCACCAGGGGGATCCATCCTTTAGCTGTGGGCTTTTTACTCCTAAAATTTGGTCTGCCCGTGGAATGGCGGGAAACTACGGTTCTTAATCTTCTCCATAGGCAACGTTTTTAACGCGTCTAGAGTGGCACAGGAGGTCTGGTTTGATCACCGTTTACATATGCGTGCGGGAGTAACGTATGTGTTCGCATTTGCGCATAAGCACGGTGGGACAGGGGAGCAATACATTTTTTTTTTTTTTTTAATTTATAATTTTTTTTTTTTTTTTTGGTACAAACTTTTTTGCTATCACAAGGGATGAACGGCATCCCTTGTGACAGCATAGGCCATAAAAGGTCCTCTTTATGGAGAGATTTGGGGTCTATTGGACCCCCAGATCTCTCCTCTGGCCCCCCATGCAGCCGCTCAAACCAAGTTTGGTCAGATCGCCTGCTTCTCCATTAGAGTATGGTCATCTAATATCGAGTTAGCTCATGCCTAAGAAAAAGATTAAGTGGGCTTAAGTCTGCAAGGCCTTAAGCTGTCTGTAGAGTTTATTGTAGAAACAGCAGTGGCTCTGGTCAGGTTCACTGCTCAGCTTTTAGCACAGTGTCCTATTCTATCCAATTCTCAGGAGGAACCCTTTGGGAAAACTTTGAAGGATGCTATCCACCAGGTGACTGCAGGAAAATCCCCCAAGATTGGCAGCATTGCTTTCAGTCCTTTCTTGCAAACAGAAAGTCTTGCAAATAATTCAAGGCTTCAGGCTTCTACCGCTTAAGCAGAGAATAATCCAATTTTCTGTGGCACGCAGGCCGCAGTTCCCTCCAAAGACCAGTCCAAATCTAAGGGCTCTCAGCCCTCTTAAGACTGCAGGAAAATCCTTCCGAAGATTTTCCCGTCTGGGGGTTGCCTGTGGGGGGGGCAAGGTTAACCCAATGTGGTGAAATCTATGCGGACGGATTTTCGAATGCTTGGGTTCTAAAGGTAGTGTGCAAGGGACTTTGTCTTCAATTCAACCCCCCCCCCCCTCCTAGGTCTTTCTTCCTTTACAAGAGTCCCAGTGTCTCTAGAGAAATGGTTGTCACTGGAATTATACCTCACAGAATTGTTGGATATTTTGGCCATGATTACGGTTCCAGGAAAGTGGCATCCAGTTTTGGGCCTATTGAATCTAAATTTTCTAGCTCCTAAAAGAAAAAAAAAAATCTGAACCAATACCACATTAATACATAGAAGTGATTGGATGGTCTCTGTGGACCTGGAAAATACCTACTTCCATATTCCAGTTGCCGAAGAGCATCAGCGGTTTCTAAAATTTCACTTTGGAGGCAGACCCTTCCAGTTCAGATGCTTGCCATTCAGCCTCATTTTTTGGCTCCAAGGACCCTCTTAAAGGTTCTCGTAACAATAATCGCTTTCTTTCAAAAGCGATGTCTGTCTGAATATTTAAGTACCTGGACGACATCTTTTTTTTCTTGCCCAGGCCAAAGAGCTTCTCGTGCGACATCGGGATCAAGTATTGCAGGATTCAGCTGGATGGTGAGCAGAGAAAAGAGCCAGTCTCTCCTATCCTAGAACCTCCTATACTTGGGGATGCCCTTCGATGCAGTGAATTAGAGTTTAGCTTCCTGAGGTCAAGATCAAACTCCTTTTGCTTGGAGTCCAAGGAAATGGTTTTGTCTGCCTCAGTTGCAGTACTTGAGGCATGAGTTTCCTGGGCATTCTTACAGCATGCATTCCAGCACTACCGAGGGCCCAGTGGCATACAAGGAAGCTCCAGTATTGTCTCCTGAGTCAGTGGAGTCGCAACTCTCCTCTTCATTACAAAATCCTGATTCATTTGACGGGGCCTCTCATGATGGACCCAGAGTTGCACTTGGGTTCTGTGTTCCAATCTTTTGGAGCTAAGAGCAGACAAGGAGGAAATTTAAAAAATTCCTACCCATCATTTGGGGCTAAAGAGTCAAATTGTTGGACAACAAGACCGCTGTCTCATACTGTACATATTGAAGCAATGAGGGATAAGAAGCCTGCAAGTTGTTCAGGTGGCTGCAGAAATCTTTGTATTGGGTGAAACCCATTTCCTGTATTTGTCTGCATTTTATTTTCCTGAGCCTCAGGACACCTTGGCGGACCAATTGAGGTGAAACTTATTGAGCCATGCAGAGTGGATATTGAATAGTATCTAAAGCGTTTGTGCACAACGGGGCATTCCCAATGTGTATCTCCAAGCAATTGCCAAGTATTGCGTCCCCCCCCCCCCCCCAAGTTATGTCAAGGATATCTAGCCCAGGATACCCTCACCCAAAGGGCTACTTTTTTTTTTTTTTTCAGCCAACTGTTGTGATTCTCAGGTCATTATTAAAGATCATAGAGGAGAGGGTGCCAGCAATGAGGATTGCTTTATTTTGGCCGAGAAAGCAATGTCTTTCCTTACTGCGTCATCTGGTGTCCTCCAATTCAGACTACCTTAAGCCAGAGGCCTGCTTCTTCAGGATGGCCAGACTCCTCCAAACCGGGCCTGTTTTGGCCTTGACTGCATGGACTTTGAAAGGAACAAGCTACAAGACTTGAAGGAAATGTTCATCTTTGGGAACATGTTGCATATTTCATTCGATTTTTGGATGGAACATGTAACGTGCCCAGTGCTGACCAGCATAATTTCTCCTTCCCATCTCCTTCAATTGCCAATGTGCTTAGATTCCTGCAGGTGGGCTTGACGCTGGATTAAGCTTTAACACTCCTTAAAGTGCATGTATTGGCATTGTCAGCCCATACAATGTCCTGGTCTAGGAAGCCTCCGGTGATCTGATTCCTGAAAGCGGCAATCAAAGATTCGCTGTCCTATATCCCTCTGTTCTTTCCTAAATGGGATTAACCGTTCGTTTTTGAAAAGGTTATTGGATTTACCCTTTCCAGATTCAGATAGTTCTTTATGGTATCTCACTTTGAAGACGGTATTTCTAACAGTTTCGGCAAGACGAGTTTTTCAGGTATTGGTTCTTTTTTTTCTGGATGGTGTTGTTGTTTTAACCACTTGCCGACCGCCGCACGCCGATCTACGTCGGCGGTCAGCCCCTCACAGGCAAAGTGACGTAGGGCTACGTCACTAGCTTGTGAGGGTCTAGGGAGCGAGCGCGCGCCGCCGGAGGCGCGCTCCCGCGTGGTCACGGACCCCCCCCCCCCGCGCGTGTGACCGGCGGACCCGATGTCCGCCGGCCACTCTGCGATCGGCGGGGGAGAGGGAGAAAGTCAGGCAGCTTGTTTAAACAAGCTGCCTGTCATTCTCCCCTCTGTATGAGAGCTGATCATATGGATCTACTATGGATCTACAGCTGAAGCCACAGCCAATCACAGTAACAATCACGCCCCTAGGGACACACACAGCCCCTCCCTCTCAAATAAAGTTATCCCCTTCACTACCAGTGTATTTTTACAGTAACAGTGCATATATATATATAGCACTGATTACTGTAGAAATGTCACTGGTAACCCCAAAAGTGTCAAAAATGTCAGTCAAGGGTCCGATCTGTCCGCCCCAATGTCGCAGTACCGCAAAAAAAATCGCAGATCGCCGCCATTACGCGTTAAAAAAAAAAAACAACAAAAATGACAAAAATCTTTCCCTTAGTCAGTAAACGCAATAACTTTTGCGCAAACCAATCAAAATACGCTTTTTGCGATTTTTTTTTTTTTTTTTTTTTTCTCCAAACATAGGTAGCATAAAACAAATTGGCCGAAAATGTTAAAAAATTTTGATTTTTACATTTTTTTTTTTTTTGGGGGGAATCTCATATATAAAAAAAAAGGGAAATATTGCTATTTTTGCAAAATTGACGCTATTTTTTTTGTTTATAGCGCGTGATCAAAAAATCGCACAGGTGATACAATACCGCCAAAAGAAAGCTCTGTTTGTGGGAAAAAAGGACGCCAAATTCGTTTAGGTAGAGCGTCGCACGACCGCGCAATTGTCCGTTAAAGTCACGCAGTGCCGAATCGCAAAATACCCCCTGGTCGTTTAACAGCCAAATCCTCCGGGGCTTAAGTGGTTAAAGGCCCCCCCCCACCTTCTTACCGATGGTTTCCTCGGAATTTATTTTCAACTGGGAATCCGTCCTTCCAGCCATTCTGCCTTCAGCACCGGATACTGAGGAGACTGGTTGGAACAGGCTAGACCCTAAAGTCTCTCCTTCAAACTGTCCCTTCTCGAACTGAACTTTTTTTAGAAAATGGATGCTCTTAATGCTTCCTCAAGGTCCCAGAATAGGCTTGCCTGTTCCGCCTAGATAAATCTCAAAATGGATAGTTAAAAGGATTTAAGCGGCTTATTCTTCTAAATGTGTGTTTTTTTTCTCTCTCTCCCCCCCCCCCCCCCCCCCCTGCTAACCAGGCTTACTCCACCAGGGCAGTCTCCACTAGGGATAGAACGATATGATTTTTCAGGGCCGATACTTACATAGTTGCATAGTTAGTGAGGTTGAAAAAAGACATCCGTCCATCCAGTTCAACCTATGATGTGTGTGTGTTTGCTGTCAACCGTACATTGTATACCCCTCTATGTTGTGGTCTTTAAGATTCCCATCTAATAGTTTTTTGAAACTATCGATGCTCCCTGCTGATACGACTGCTTGTGGAAGAGCATTCCACATCCTTACCGCTCTTACAGTGAAGAACCCCTTACATAATTTAAGGTTAAACCGCCTTTCCTCTAGTTTTAGTGAGTGGCCACGTGTCTTATTGTATTCCCTTTCTCTGAATACAGTAATCCCCTGCTCCATCGCGGTTCAGTTTTTGCGGTCCCGGTAATTCGCGTTTTTTTTTTTTTTTGCAATGTTATTTTACTATATAAATAATTAAAAATGAAATATTTTTGTGTTTTCCATAGCTCTTGCTCTGTCTCTTATCTTTTATGTGTTTAAATGAGTTTCTATTGTTTTAAAGACCTTAAAATGCTTCTACACGTACAGTGACAGTAAAAAAAAACATGCCTACAATGCATTTTAATAGGGTTTTTCTATTTAGCGGATTTACTGTAGTTTGTTCCTTTTATGCTAGGGTCGCCAGTACAGTATTTTAGTCACAACGTATCGGCTGATATGGGCCGATATTTTGTACATTTTAAGTTTTGAAAAATAAAGACAATTTTTGACACATCTGGTACTGAACATGTTATTTTTTTGTTTAATGCTTAATGGCTGGCTTGCTGGCACCCTGTGGTGGGTGGGTGGCTTGCTGCCACCCTGTTGTGGCTTGCTGCCACCCTGTTGTGGGTGGTTGGCACCCTGTGGTGGATGGGTGGCTGGCTTGTTGGCACCCTGTGGTGGGTGGATGGCACTCTGTTGTGGCTGGCTGGCACCCTATTGTGGGTGGGTGGCTGGCACCCTGTGGTGGGTGGGTGGCTGGCTTGTACAGTGCCTATGGCTGGCTGGTACAGGGCCTGTGGCTGTCTGTCTGGCACCCGGTCTGTGGGTGGCTGTCTGTCTGGCACACGGGTGGGTGGCTGGCTGGTACAGGGCCTATGGTTGGCTGGCTGTCTGGAACAGGGCCTGTGGGTGGCTGGCTCACTGGTACAGGGCCTGTGGATGTGGGTGGCTGGCTGGCGCCAGGTTGCTGTGGGTGGGTGTATGGCTGTGATACACTTCCCGCGAGACTAGTCCCGACTCCAGACGAGGCTGTCCAAGGCGAGGGAGGCGGCCTAAGAAGGCAGAATGACTTCACAAAAATATCGGCCAGTTCCAGGGCCAATACAGATATAACGGGGAAAGTGCATATCCGCCTTGCTGATAATCGGTCTATCCCTAGTCTCAACCTCTTAGGCAGCTTGGTCCAAAGACTTGGACGTTGTCTGCAAGTACCCCTAAGTCCTTTTATCCAGCATTAGAAGTTGGATGTGGCCTTGACTCCGCAGTCTCATGGGGGAATTGGAACAAGTTTAGTAACGGGCAACAAAATTATCAAGTGGGATGGAGGATCTCGGCTAAGAGAATTAATTGCATATATTTGTTTACTTTGGCACTTAAGAGGGGATATGATTACAATGAACAGATACATCAAAGGTGAATTAACTGTAATAGACGGTTTACTCGAAGGTCCCTAAAATGATATGCAGCCACGATTTGAGGTTAGAAGAAAGGTGGTTTACCCATAGATTGCAAAAATGGTTCCTTACTGTTGGCACAACTAAAATGTGGAACTCAGCAACTGGTGGTGTCAGCAACTTCAAAAAACGTTTAGATGCTTTCCTTAGGAAGCAAAATAAACAAAGCTGCAGGATTTGTTAGGGAATAAAAATCAAACCCAAACCCTGAAGTTGAAGTGAATGAAAGTGTGTCTTTTTTTTTTTTTTTTTCTTCAACCTTAACATTGTAACTCTATAATTCTGATAACCCAAACATTATATTTCATAACCATTCTTTCCATAGGAAAGGCGGTTTAACCTTAAATTATGTGAGGCATGCATACTATCTTCACTTTCTGTAAGATCACACCACACACTAACTACACAGTTAGGTGGGTAAATGATACTAATCTTTTACTCTCTACAAAGTACCCAGTGTTCTAAACATTAGAAAATGTAATGTTTTTAACTCCGTGTTTTGTACCTGTTGGAGAGCTTTTCAAAAAATGTTTGTCCTGGAAAAAATTTACCCAACAGCATTTCAGAATGCAAAAAATCCCAGCAGATCCAACATTTGAGAAAACCTGTATGGGGGCTTTGCAGGAAACTTCCTCTTGTTTTCACTGGGTTTAATAAACAAAGATAGACAGAAGAGAAAAAAAAAAAAATATATATATATATTATAATGCCATATATGAATTAAAAAAATCACAAAAAGTAAAAAAGAGGGTGTTTTTAAAAATGTTTGTCTATCTCTTTAGGCCCCTTTCACACAGGCGGACCGTTCAGATCCGCCTGTCCGTTTTTTTTTGGCGGATCTGAACGGTCCCCCCATGCATTCCTATGGGGCATCGAATGTCAGCGGAGACATGTCCGCTGACATCTGACCCGATCCGATCCGTCAAATCTGGACGGATGGAAACCCTATTTTCCATCCGTCCAGCGGATCGGATCGGGTGAGAACGGACTGACGGTCCGTTGACATCCGATCTCCCCCATAGAGATGCATGGGGTACTGTCAGCTGTGTCTCCGCGCTGTGTGCAGCTGTCCTCCTGCTGCTCAGCGGGGGATCGGCGGCTCGATCCCCCGCTGAGAAAAACGGACTCCGTCCAACGGACGGAGTGTGTGAAAGGGGCCTAAAGCAGAACTCCATGAAAAAATGTTATTCTTATATGCAGTGGGGTTTTGCTTTGATTGGCCCTTTACCCTGTTCTGTGATAAGCCAAGTCTGAAGGTGCGCTAACACGGGAGGATGTCTATACGCCCTCCTGGCACTGGAAGTCTGCACTGTAGCCGTCTTTTTGCTATAGCGTGGGTAGAAAGTGGTTAAAGGGGTGATTTATTTTCTTTACCCTCTGTATAAAGATTTGTTGAAAGACTTTTTATTAACAATAGATATGTTTTATATGGATAGATATATACACTTTAACAATGCATTAGGCCTTATTCACACCAGAAAAGTTTTTACTTGATTTTGGCAAAATTAAGTTAAAAAAAAAAAAGAAATGGGATATAAAATAATGCTGAAGAAAGGCTTTCCCACTCTAACTTTCTCCCAGCCTTCTGTTTTACTGTATGTGTTGCTGTTGCTTGGGACAAAGGCATTGTAAAGCTTGAGGTGGTGCCCAACTGCTTGGAAAAGTGCAACCACAACTATTGTATGGGCTGCACCAATACAAAACATGAAATGGCAGCGATTGTCACATTACAATCATTTTTGCAGTGTAAAGCTTGCAGCTCAAGCTTCACAATGCCTCTGTCCCTTGCATTTGACAAGTTGAAAAAGCCTGCTAAACATTTCATACTAGATCAAAATTGACGCAGCTCAATGCAAAGCGATGCAAACGTGATGCAATTTTTACATGTGCATGTAAATATGCTATCAATGTAAAATTCAGACGTTGGCTTTGCCTAAAGGTAAGAAAGCTTTAATAACACAGATCAAATGTCTGTACTTTTTGTCCCTTAAAGGAGAACTATAGTCAAAACTTTTTTTTTTTTTTTTTTCCCTCCATTTTGGACAGGGCAAAGGAGGGTCATAACCCCTGTCAGATTATTTTTTTCCCCATTTGTGTCCCATTGGGTAGATTTTCCTTCACTTCCTTTCCCATAGGCAAACAGGAAGTGAGAGGAAATCAAGGAAAATTAAGGGAATACCTTGGGGACCCCCAGGTCACTAGAACTAGTGCCCCCATTAGAAGATTTCCCTTTTTATTACTTTTTTGGGGACAGCCCAAAATGTGGTATTTTCTTTAACTTTCAATGATAATGGTAAACAGGATAAATAGAGAGTGTAAATCTCCTTTTTAACGGGGGCACAGACAGCGGTAAAAATCTGACGGTTCTAATCCTCTTCACTCTCTCCAAAATTATTTAAAAAAAAGTTTTGCCTTTTAGTTATACTTTTAAGTATTCCTGACAGTTTGAATAACTTTGTGGTTGCAAGCAAAAAATGCAAAATAAACAAAGCAAACCCTCGTATGCGTACCTGTCTCAGTCCATAACACCTAGGGCGGATCATAGTAGTTCTCTCTATCCTCATTGACACCAATCACTATACCTCCTACCCCATCCCCCTTACTCACAGGCAATGTGCATGTTTTCCAGTGAGGCAGAGCAGGGTGTCTATTCCCTCCTCTTGCATTTCAGATTACATTGAGCTCTGTGCGGCAAAGTGTTTGATATTAGGCCTCTGCCTCCAGAAAGCTGGGAAATGTGATCTGCTCTGTGTACTTTGGAGGCCTCTGGAGGAGAGAACATTGCTTATGTGGGAAGAGTTGCTTTATGATTAACACTTGAGGCTTGTCATTTCAATGAGCTTAGATAAAGGTTTATTACCATTTTAACCAGTTGCCTACCTTAGGCATCTTACGTCGATAAAACCCCCTCCTCTGTACCCTGGGCATCTCCTGTACATCCTGCAGCTTCTTATTTCCCCTGCTCGCTCCTGTGCACAGCCCCTTGAGACCTGGTGTCTGTAGAAAGATGATCCTATTCCTGGGAGCCTGTCAGAAGCCTTCCTCATTGAATGATCACTCTGACAGCTAATCACAGTGAGCACTCTGTGTAACATTTTAAACTAAAACAAAGGTAACACAGTAGCTGTCTTATCTCCTGCATTCCCTATCAGACAGATCTGTGAGAGAAGAATGTTTGTTTGCACAGGGAGGTAATTAACTCTTAATTAACCAGGGCAGGCTCTTATTTTTCTACTTAACCTATTCATTTCAACCTGTATAAGCACTATTTAACAATTTTATCTCATAACATTACGAATACATTGAGAAAAATTGGATATGCAAAAAACAAAAAAAAAAATGTTTTTCATTTGTAAATAACTTTAACCACTTTACCACTAGAGGATTTTGCTGTCTTACGTCTGAGCCACTTTTTGCGATTCGGCTCTGTGCGACTTTAACTGACAATTGCTCGGTCGTGCGACGCCATACCCAAACGAAATTTACGTCCTTTTTTCCCACCATCAGAGCTTTCTTTGTTGGTATTTCATCACCTCTGCGCTTTTTACTTTTTGCGCTATAAACCAAAAAAAGAGCGTAAATTTTGAAAAAATAACAATATTTTTCACATTTTTTATATGAAATTCCCCCCAAAAAATGTAAAAATCAAAATTTTTTGAAATTTTTGGCCAATTTGTTTTCTGCTACCTATGTTTGTTTGGTAAAAAAAATCACAATGTGTATTTTGATTGGTTTGCGCAAAAGTTATTGCATTTACTAATTAAGGGAAAAATTTCTGTCATTTTTGGTGTTTTTTTTTTTTTTTTTTGCGGGACTGCGACATTGTGGCGGACAGTTCGGACCCCTGACTGACATTTTTGACACTTTTGGGGGTGCCAGTGACATTACTGTAGTAATCAGTGCTATATATATGCACGGTTACTGTAAAAATGACACTGGCAGGGAAGGGGTTAATTTTATTGGAGAGGGAGGGGTTAATGTATGCCTGGTCCTTACTGACGTGTGTGGGGGGAGGTGACTGTGTGACACAAGGACAGATCCAGGGTTCAGCTATGCTAAACTCTGCAATCTGACCCTGCCTGTCACTTAGGAGATCCGCCCGCTTGTGTTTACACAAGCAGGCGGATCTCCACACTTGATTCCCCGACGATCGGGGAAGAGCAGCGGCGATCGCCGCTGCTCCTCCCCTGGCCCGACTCCCGCTGTGACTGAACACAGCGGGAGCGAGCCGCCGAGAAAGGGGATTGTCTGGCGACGTAGGTCTACGTCGCCAGACGATAACCAACCACTTTGCCGCAGTAGTGCTTGAGTGAGCAGACGGCAAGTGGTTAAAATGCTTTGGACCAAGTGTAATTTTAATGTTTCAGTAAATGGAACAAGCAGCAGAAAAAAAAAAAAAATTCAGATTTTTACTCCCCCCCCCCCCCCCCCTAAAACAGACACATAACAGAAATGTGAAAATATGGTTTGGTCCCTAGGGGTTAAACGAGTGTGAGAGCAGAAGTGTTTAACAGTACATTATTAAAACCTACTGGTACTGTGGTTCCATGACTCCCCATGGAAGCACCCTCAAGAACTAGTTCTGGCCAGCTCTTAAAGAGCTGGATGCATTCCTAAATGTAAAAAGGTATAGGATTCTGCATATGGTTTTACAGAATCCTACAACCACTGAATTTAAAATTCTGAACAACATCACCTGGAACAAGCACACATTTAAAACACACAACACACACTAGGGTTCTATCTGCTGAGAAGCTAAACTAAGCAAAAGACTAAGGGCTCTTTCACACGGGCGATCTGTCAGTGTTTTAGGCGGATCTGATCGGATCCTCCATGCAGCTCTATGGGGCAGCGGATGTCAGCGGAGACACCTCCGCTGACACCCCTGCCATCCGTATCCGATCCTGTCCGTGAAATCTGGACTGATGGAAACCCTATTTTTCCATCTGTTCAGGGATCGGATGAGAGCGGACAGACGGTAGAGAGAGAGCAGCGGGAGCTGTGATACCTTCCTCTCCGCACTGCAAGTGGAGACGGGAGCTGTCATCCGGCGGCTCAGCAGGGATCGGAGGATCGATCCCCGCTGAGCAGCACGGATCCGCCTACGGAGGTGGACCGTGGGAAACAGCCCTTACGTAGAAAGTGTTATGGCTGGATGCCAGATATTTATCCGCCTTCAATAAACAGATGTGATTTTTTTTTTTTCAATATTCATTATCCAAACTGGCCCTTGACCCACATATACAGGCTGTGCTATGATGTTTCAATTGAGTTGCTCCACTTTTGTTTAGAAAAAAAACATTCCCCCTCTGGGTGTACATTACAAACTTTGTTGCAGATTCCTACCTTTTTGTTATTTTGAAGAAATCCTTGTGTGTTTGTGAATCTAATGGGAGTGGTTTCTTAATTATTAACCAGCTGCTGCACCTGCAGGGCTCTGAGGAAAGTACATGGATCTGCATCCCTTTTAGACGTGATTTCCTGTTGGGAGCATCTCCCCATAAATTACATTTTAGTTGTAGGGAGATGCTGCAGATTGAAAAGGAAAGATAATGTTTAACCACTTAAGGATTGCCCGTCTCGTCTGTTGGCTGCGATGTCGCAGTCCTGCAAAAAAATCGCAGATTGCTGCCATTACTAGTAAAAAAAAAAAACAATAAAAATGACATAAATCTTTGCCGTTGTTAGTAGATGTGATAACTTTTGTGCAAACCAATCAAAATACGCTTATTGCAATTTATTTATTTTTTTTGAGAATGTCATATAGCAGAATGTGAAAAGTATTTTTTTTTTTTTTCAAAATTGTCACACTTTTTTTGTTTATAGTGCAAAAAAAAAAAAAACGCACAGGTGATCAAATGCCACCAAAAGAAAGCTCTATTTGTGGGGAACAAAATACATCAATTTTATTTGGGTACAGCATTGTACGACCACGCAATTGTCCGTTAAAGTAACGCAGTGCTGAATCGCAAAATAGGGCCTGGTCATTAAGGGGGCAAACCCTTTCCGGTCCAGAACTGGTTAATAACATTTAATTACAACATGTCTTGAGTCACAATTGTATATGCTATAATGTTGTTTATTTTTTTATTTGCAATTTTTTCTCCTCACGAAAGTGGAGTTGGCCTTTAAATTAGTGGAGTCAGTCATTAACTACCAAGAGACTACACGTGTTTACTTGGATAGCAGATGGTTAGGGGTCCTTTCACACAAACGATCCTATCAGATCCGCCTGTCAGTTTTTTTAGGCGGACCTGATCGGATCCTCCATGCATCCCTATGGAGCAGTGGATGTCAGCAGAGACATGTCCGCTGATACCCGTTGCTATCCGATCCTATCCGTGAAATCCGGACGGATGCAAACCCTATTTTCCATCCGTTAATGGGATCAGATGAGAATGGACAGGCGGTCCGTTCTCATCCGATTCCCCCATAGAGGACAGCAGGGATCTGACAGCTCCCTCTCCGCGCACAGAGCGGAGACAGAGCTGTCATCCGCCTGCTCAGCGGGTATTGGCGGATCGATCCCTGCTGAGCAGCACGTAGTCCGCCGGCGGAGGCGGACCTTGTGAAAGGAGCCTTTAACAAAATAAACATAACACATTTAACGACAGAACATAGGAAAAGCAGTTTTCAGAGTTTCAACATTGGGTGGAGTAGGCAGTGGACAAAAGGGAGGGGGTGTCGGGATCCTTCTAGCCCCACATAGCACCTTCCATGTACTTCACCCACCTCCCTCTCTGTCACTCTCCTCATTTGAGGTACACTGCATTTGTCTTTTCTCCCCTGTCTCTCTAAGGATAGCTGTGATCTACCGCCCCCCCCTGGACCAGTATCAACCTTTCTTGACGACTTCTCTGCCTGGCTACCCTACTTTCTCTCTTCTGAAATCCACAATCCTTCTCGGCGACTTCAACATCCCTATTAATACTAACACTCCTACCACTTCCAAACTTCTCAGTCTAACCTCCTCCTTTGACCTGAAGCAATGGCTACATGCTTCTACTCTGAAGGCAATATCCTTGACCTTGTTTTCTCCCACCTATGCACTCTGTATAACCTTTCAAACGATCCTTTCCCTCTCTCTGATCACTACCTTATTAGTTTCACTCTCTCCCTCTCCTCCACCTCCTCTCCCTCCAGCTACCGTACAGTTACCCCCAGAAACCTACACCATCTCAACCCTTCTCTTCTCTGCTACCGACCTTCTCTATGACAAAATCGCACGCCTGTCCTGCACCAACCTAGCCACTTCTGTCTACAACTCTTCACTTTTAGCCTCCCTGGACACACTGGCCCCCCTCACTACACATCGAATCAGGCCCCCGACCCCTTCAACCTTGGCAAACAGATAACAGTAGAAGTCTGAAAAAGCACAGCCATGCTCTTGAGCGCCTATGGCGAAAGCTTAGGTCTCGGAAAGACTTCAATCAATATAAATCTGCCCTCCAAAAATGCAAATCCAGTTTCCACACTGCCAAGCTGACCTACTTTATCACTCTCATGAACAACTTGTCATCCCGGCCCCGGCATATCTTCGCTACCTTTTAATTCTCTACTTCGTCCTCCACTACCTCCTCCCACTGACTCACTCACTGGCCAAGAGATTCCCAACCACTTCAAACAGAAGATTGATACAATTAGTGAGGAGGTCACTGCTGCTCAGATACCTTCCATGCTTTACGCTTCATGTCCACAGGTGTGATCACTACTTCCCTCATTCAACCCCACCACTATAGATGAGGTTGCTAAAATACTTGCTAACATCTACTTAACCACCTGCCCTCTGGATCCTGTTCCCTCACAAATACTACGTTCACCCTCTGGCCCTATTCTACACTCTCCAACCCACGTCTTCAATCTCTCCCTCTCTTCTGGCATCTTCCCCAACTCTCTAAACATGCACTAGTCAACCCCATACTCCAAAAGCCCTCACTGGACCCAACTGATCTTTACAACCTACGCCCTATTTCCTTGCTCCCCTTTTTATCCAAACTCCTTAAACGTCTGGTCTACAACCGACTGTGCGACCACCTTGCCGAGAATAACCTCCTTGATCCCCTTCAGTCTGGATTTGGGCCCCAACACTCCACAGAAACTGCTCTCCTAAAACTGACAAGTGATCTACTAACGGCAAAAACCAATGGACACTATTCTGTACTCCTCCTACTGGACCTTTCTGCTGCCTTTGACACAATAGACCATCCTCCTCCTCCTCGAAAAAAGCTCCATGCCTTTGGTCTCCGTGACTGTACCCTTCACTGATTATCTTCCTACTTTTCCAACCGCACCTTTAGCGTCACTTACAATTCTACTTTCTCCTCTCCTCTTCCTTTCTCTGTTGGGGTCCCCCAAGGCTCTGTTTTTGGACCCCTCCTATTTTCAATCTACACCTCCTCTCGGTCAGCTGATAGCCTCCCACAGCTTCCAATACCATCTCTACGCTGACGATACCCAAATCCCATTTATCCACCCCTCAGTCTCCTCACGTATCACAAATTTACTATCAGATATATTAGTCTGGATGTCACACCACTTCCTCAAACTCAAGCCCCTTCCCCTGATCTCTCTGTCAATATCGATGGCACTACTATCAGCCCATCCCCGCATGCCAAGGTCCTAGGTGTTGTCCTGGACTCTGAACTCTCCTTTAAGCCCCACATCCAATCACTGTCCAAATCTTGCCGCCTCAGCCTCCGCAACATCTCCAAAATACGCCCCTTTCTAACCAAAGACCCAACAAAGCTCCTAGTTCACTCCCTGGTCATCTCTCATCTCGACTTCTGCAATTCCCTTCTCATTGGCTTACCTCTACACAGGCTATCCCCCCTTCAATCCATCATGAACGCTGCTGCCAGACTCGTCCACCTTACCAATCACTCAGTGTCCACTGCTCCTCTCTGTCAAGCCCTCCACTGGCTTCCACTCAACCAACAAATTCAATTTAAAATACTAACAACATCTTACAAAGCCATCCACAGCTTAGCCCCCAGCTACATCATTAGCCTAGTCTCAAAATACCAACCTAATCGCTCTTAGTTCCTCTCAAAACCTCCTGCTCTCTAGCTCCCTCGTTACCTCCTCCCACGCTCGCCTCCAGGACTTTTCCAGAGCCTCTCCAATCCTATGGAACTCCTTACTCCAATTTGTCCAGTTCTCCTATTACCCTATTAGCTTTTAGACGAACCCTAAAAACCCTCCTCTTCAGAGAAGCCTATCCTACCCACACCTAACAACTATACTTCCATATTCTCCATCAGCCTATCCCCCGCAGTTATTGCCTTTTTTGTTTCACTTGACCCTCCCTTCTAGATTGTATGCTCTAACCAGCAGGGCCCTCTAATTCCTCCTGTATTGAATTGTATTGTGTTCCCTCACATTGTAAAGCGCTGCGCAAACTGTTGGCGCTATATAAATCCTGCATAATAATAATACCAATCCCATCAATGTATATATCTAAACCGAGGATGTATATTGAGAATCTGAAATAGAGGCTCACATACACTAGCAGCGCTACAAATACTGATGTGCCCTTTCAAATGTATATAATAAAATGCACCTTGTAATAGCTCATAAAATGTTACACAATGTCCCAACAGTGTGATAAATAACACAAATATTGCATATAAGCCCAGAGTTCATAGAAGTGCACTGGATAACGGTGTTATACACCCATAGATCTCCTAGATTGGTTTCAATCCTATCCGGACCACCGTCACCACACCTCCAAACGTGTCCCCCTAGGTAATGGAAACTCACCAGACCCTGGGTGAAAGTTAGCCTTGTAAAGGATTCAATTCCTTGGCGTGGTGTGCGGATATGATGACACCCGAAAAAAAACTCCAATGCCAAATGAACGTTTGCAACTGAGCCTCAATGCAGCATATGTATGGCAAGTATCATGAAAACATGTGAGGAAAGAAAAGGGGAGGACCAATCGTGTAATTCCGTAAAATAGCACTTTATTGCAATATCCCCATTCCCCATATAATGCACTCACACAAAATCAACTTGCTAGTAGCATGTAGAATAAAGACTAGAAGTCTACAGTGTGTCGGTGACTCACCGCTACCTCCGATCACCAGCGGGAGCCAAAGACCCGGAACACCGACTTCCCCGTGACAGCTGATGGATGCATGCTCGCGCCCTTACATGTTTCGTCACACAGGACTTCTACGGAGGGCGCGAGCACGCATCTCCTCGCTCCCTTAATATACAATCCTAGGTCGGAAGGAGATCGGAGCGCCTACCAATCAGCGACCAGCCTCCCGCAGCGGTATGCTGCGGGCATATGGACCAATCCCAGGCTTGCGCTCTAGGTTTGAGTCTGCCCACTCGACCTCTGACCCGGAAAGTAAATAAGCCACATCAATTCTGATAGGCTGACCTGCTTACTACTCCATACGTCATCTCCTCACCAGTGCTGCTATCCACCGCAATGGGTACAAGCCGACAGCGAGGACTCAAAACACTCGATCTTTGGAGAATCATTCATATGTGTCATATTGTCCCAACACAAAACACTGCTATGGGAAACCTATTACGGCATTCCTCTAAATTAGTGTCTTTAATGCAAAAAAAGCAGGTTATATTAATTTTCTGAAACCATGCTGACATATCATTATACATGCTACTTTACATGTAATCACCAATATACTAAAATTATTAAAAATATTAAAAGGTAAAAAATACTAAAACATTGGAAAAGATAGAACTGTAAACACCTTTATATGTGATAGAAGATACATCTCAAAAAAAAAAAAATATATATCAATCAGTATATGTTTCCCACAAAGGTGAAAACAGAAATGAAGAGACCGCCCTAATTTCTGAGAAACATCACAAAACCATTAGGGCCAGACCTATGAAACATCAGTTTAGAGGGAAGACCTGGACCATAAGAAAATAAAATGAATTAATTTAAAATGGAGATGAAAACACCACGGCTGCTACAAACTACTTTAATAATTGCTAATGAAGCAGTTTATGTCCAAATCTATGTTTAACCCGTTGGGGTGCAAGGCATTCTTAAGGAAGATCCAATGAGTCTCTCTTTTTGAAAGCTCACGCACTCTATTCGAGCCCCTCCACACCGGATCTACTCTCTCGATGCCCCAAAATTTGAGATTTGATGGGTCCTTATTATGGTGACGTTTGAAGTGTAATGATACACTGTGGTGTTTAAATCCCTTTCTTATATTGTCCAAGTGTTCGGCTATACGAATGTCCAATTTCCTCTTAGTGCGACCTATATAAATATAGCCGCATGGACATTCGATGCCATACACCACATGTGTAGTATGACGTGATAAGGTCTTTGATCTCAAAACTTTGATTATTGGCAGAGGAATGAAAGGAGGTGAAGTTACGCAGATGTGTCCGTACTTGCCTACAAGATCTGCAATGTCGGCACGCGTAAAAGCCTCTTCTATCCTCCCAAAACATTTTTGGTTTGACAGGAGGATCCAAAACCTTTTGGACTATCTGGTCCCCAAAGGTTGGACCTCTCCTATAGATGAATGAGGGTGATGTTGGTAAGACCTTTCCCAGGATTCGGTCCATACACAGCACATTCCAATGTTTCTTTACTACATCTTCTATTTGTTTGTGCTGTGTATTATACTGTGTAATGAAGCTCCACTCATGACTATCACTGGAGCCTCTATTACTGGATACAAGACATTCATCCTGGGAAAGACCAGCAACTTCTGTGATATCCCTGTCCAAATGTGCAGGGATATATCCCTTATCAACAAACCTCTGTTTAATGACCGCAGCTTGAGCCAGGAAGTCACTGTCTCTAGAGCAGTTCCTCCTGACCCTCAACAGTTGGCCTTTAGGGATGTTATTCAACCAATTTCTATGATGGCCACTTTGAATAGGCAAATACCCGTTTCTATCTGTGGGTTTGAAGTATACCTTAGTATCCAATCTATTGTTATTTAGCATAACTTCTACGTCCAGGTAATGAATCGAACAACGACTCCAATTGAACTCCAAACGGATGTTATGGTTGGAGTTCAGCTCGGCTGAAAACCTTTCCAACGAGCTCTCATGTCCTGACCATATAAAAAATAGGTCATCAATATATCTGCGGTACATGATTAGCTCCGTCCTTTGGGCCCCATAGATGAAGTGATCCTCCCATTCCCCCATGAAGAGGTTCGCAAGACTCGGCGCGAATTTAGCGCCCATCGCTACTCCTCTTTTTTGGTTATAAAACATCCCGTTGTACCAAAAATAGTTGTTAAAGACACTAATTTAGAGGAATGCCGTAATAGGTTTCCCATAGCAGTGTTTTGTGTTGGGACAATATGACACATATGAATGATTCTCCAAAGATCAAGTGTTTTGAGTCCCCGCTGTCGGTTTGTACCCATTGCGGTGGATAGCAGCACTGGTGAGGAGATGACGTATGGAGTAGTAAGCAGGTCAGCCTATCAGAAGTGATGTGGCTTATTTACTTTCCGGGTCGGAGGTCGAGTGGGCAGACTCAAACCTAGAGCGCAAGCCTGGGATTGGTCCATATGCCCGCAGCATACTGCTGCGGGAGGCTGGTCGCTGATTGGTAGGCGCTCCGATCTCCTTCCGACCTAGGATTGTATATTAAGGGAGCGAGGAGATGCGTGCTCGCGCCCTCCATAGAAGTCCTGTGTGACGAAACGTGTAAGGGCGCGAGCACGCATCCATCAGCTGTCACGGGGAAGTCGGTGTTCCGGGTCTTTGGCTCCCGCTGGTGATCGGAGGTAGCGGTGAGTCACCGACACACTGTAGACTTCTAGTCTTTATTCTACATGCTACTAGCAAGTTGATTTTGTGTGAGTGCATTATATGGGGAATGGGGATATTGCAATAAAGTTTTTTTTATTGCAATTTATTTTACGGAATTACACGATTGGTCCTCCCCTTTTCTTTCCTCACATGTTTTCATGATACTTGCCATACATATGCTGCATTGAGGCTCAGTTGCAAACGTTCATTTGGCATTGGAGTTTTTTTTCGGGTGTCATCATATCCGCACACCACGCCAAGGAATTGAATCCTTTACAAGGCTAACTTTCACCCAGGGTCTGGTGAGTTTCCATTACCTAGGGGGACACGTTTGGAGGTGTGGTGACGGTGGTCCGGATAGGATTGAAACCAATCTAGGAGATCTATGGGTGTATAACCCCGTTATCCAGTGCACTTCTATGAACTCTGGGCTTATATGCAATATTTGTGTTATTTATCACACTGTTGGGACATTGTGTAACATTTTATGAGCTATTACAAGGTGCATTTTATTATATACATTTTAAAGGGCACATCAGTATTTGTAGCGCTGCTAGTGTATGTGAGCCTCTATTTCAGATTCTCAATATACACCCTTTGTATCAGATTTTTTGTTGATAGCGGCTGCTTTGATTGCATTTGGTATTTTATTTTCTTAGCGCTGGGTGAGTAGGTTATTCATTACTTACTCCTCTTTTACGTTTTACATATATCTAAACAGACTCAACAATTCCCCAAAACACTTCCTAATAATATAAACGTTCTCATAAATATTCAAACCTGTATCCATAATAGATGTAGTGGTTTCAGATAGTCAAGCAGAAAGACTTGGAAAATATGCGTGCCTGCCACTTTTATCTATTATCTTTTATCTGCCATGGCTTGGCAACCTGCCATTCCAATGTAAACAAAAACTAGATGCTGGCAGTTGTTCATAGACCATCTATGTCAGTGGTTCTTAACCTTGTTGGAGGTACTGAACCCCACCAGTTTCATATGCGCATTCACCGAACCCTTCTTAATTGAAAAAATAAAATATGATTTTTTCAAATTCAAAACATAGGTATATATTTAGGTATATATTTATACATAGGTGCACAAAATGAACAAAAAAAAAAGAGGCTCCATAGCTCAGGGGTTAGAGCACTGGTCTTGTAAACCAGGGGTCGCGAGTTCAAATCTCGCTGGGGCCTCCCTGCAAGTGTTGGCGACTGTATCTCAAAAAACAAAACCATTAAGAACAAAACCATTAAAACATTGGGTGTCAGGAGTGCACACACTGGGGTGGGGTTGGGAGGGCATACCATGGTGTGTCAGGAGAGAACACACTGAGGGATGAGGTGTTGGGAGGGCACACTATGGGGTATCAGGAGGGCACACACTGGGGGGGCTGGGAGGACATACCATGGGGTGTCAGGAGGGAACACACTGGGGGGAGGTGTTGGGAGGGCATTCCATGGGGTATCAGGAGGACATACACTGGGGGGGGGTTTGGGAGGGCATACCATGGGGTATCAGGAGGGCACACACTGGGGGGGTTGGGAGGACATAGCATGGGGTGTCAAGAGGGAACACACTTTGGGGAGGTGTTTGGAGGGCATACCATGGGGTGTTAGGAGGGCACACATTGGGGGGAGGTGTTGGGAGAGCATTACATGGGGTATCAGGAGGGCACGCACCAGGGGGTATTCACAATGCTTTATTGAGCTAAATGAAAAGGACATGCATTTCCATCTGTCAGCTAACAGTACCTCTATGCTAAGCTGCAGTAACTCAGCAGACGTAGCATAGAGGTCCTTGTAAACAAATCCACCATGTACAGCTAGCTGAGCCTACCTCCAGGAACATTCACTCGGCTCCCTCTGCTCATCTGCTCACACTTCCCTATTCCAGGCGGGCGCGATCTCCGTGGTCAGGTACATCCCCCATCCCGCCCACTCAAGCAGCAAGCACCTGCAGGAGATAGGCTGGAAACCTGCTGGGGGAGGTACAGGGGGCGGAGTGTCAAGTGTCTATGTGTAATGGCTGTGAGTCGTCCAGACCGCAGCTCTGATTTCCCGGGGTGCGCTCGGCCTCACAATCAGTAATATTTTCTCGGGGGGAGCAATTGCCCCTTTGTCCCCCGCTGAACCCCGGAGACTGACTCACCAAACCCCTGGGGTTCGATCGAACCCAGGTTAAGAACCACTGATCTATGTGGTAAATTGAGGAGGAATTAAATTAGAACTATAGGCAAAACTTTTATTTTTATTTTGGATGGAGCAAGGGAGGGTTATAACCGCTGTCAGATCTTTTCTTTTACCATCTGCATCCCATTGTTGAGATTTCCCTTTTCCTCCTGTCCCATAGCCAAACAGGAAGCGAGGAAATTCTTTCAGATAAAGGGAGTTACTTGGGGACCCACAGGTCACCGGAACTAGTGTCCTAATTGGAAGTATTCCCTTTATTTCTATTCTAGGGACAACCCAAAATTTGGGATTTTCTTTTACTTTATAATAATCATTAAAAGTGAAACAGGACAAATGGAGAGGGCGAAGGCACAGACAACAATAAAAACTAACAAGTATTCTATTCCCTCTCCACTATCCAAAAAAATTAAAATAAAATCTTGCCTTTAGTTATAGTTTTAAGTCCCCTTACCTGCAACTTGGTAATGCTTGACCACTGGTTTAAAAGCTATTTTTTTTTTCTACAGAAAAATACTGTATATTGAAAATGCCATTGATGTGTTTTTTTTTTTTTTTTGTTTTTTTTTTTTTTAATATTGCCAGATAATTTTTAAATACTGTTATAGTGCATTTCAGTGTTTTCAACACTGGTTCTAAAACCTATTTTCTTTCTGTTGTAGAAATATTACCCACCAGATTTTGATCCTTCTAAAATCCCCAAATTAAAACTTCCGAAGGATCGACAGTATGTTGTGCGTCTGATGGCTCCATTCAACATGAGGTAAGCTGAAATATTAGAGGATGCCAAAGTTTGGGAAATAGTTCCTGTGTAGGAAATGCTAAGAAGCTTTAGATAAATGTTACATTGTCTTTATTGTACTGCAGTTATTGGTAAACAGAATATGTTACAAATAATCCAATTAGGGCCCCGTTCACATTGGGGCGATCCGACTTCCCGGGGCGACCTCCGAGGTCGCGGTGCGAGCAGCGCGCCGCGACCTCGGAGCTGCCGGCACGGACTTCATAACATTGAAGTCTATGACGGTCGCTCCGGGTCGCCCCAAAGAAGCTCCGGACCCTTTTTCTAAGTCGGAGCGACTTGTGTCGCTCCTATTAGAACGGGTCCGCAGCTTCCCTATGGAAGGCGACCTGTCAGGCGACCAGGTCGCCTGACAGGTCGCCCCAGTGTGAACGGGGACTAAAATCTTTTATATTTATCTAAAAATGTTTTTCTTTCAGCTCCATATTTGTTACATGGAGATAATTGGTTAATAGGAAAATATGTTGTCCCGTGATATCTGCTTTCTTGTTTTAAAACACCTCTATACCAAACAGCAGGGAGTTGGTTGCAGATTCCAAGTGGCTCAGAACTTGTTTACCATGCGCACAAATATTGAGAAGTGTACTTTTTAGCATTAAAATTTGTTGGGGCAAAAATGTTTTAAACAAAACCAAACCCCTTTATAATGTGCACTTTAATGCCTCGTTTCCACTGAGTGGTACGGTACGGTATGGTACGGTTCGGTTCAGTACGGTACGGTACACATTGCGTTTCCACTGCCAATAGTACCCTTTCATGATAGGCGTGGTGTAGCAGGAAAGCTGTGATAGACGATTCTCTGTCAACCAATCAAAGTTCTGCAGAGTGTAGCTCCACCCTGTTGGTACGGGTCTAATGTGCTTGGTACCCCAACGAAAGGGTACCAAAAAAGTGGTACGGTTCGGAATTAGGGTACCATTCATAATGGAAACGGCATAAATAGCGTACCGTACCAGAAAGCTCAGTGGAAACGAGCCATAAGCTGACCTAAACTCTCTCAATCAGCAGTAACTCTTTTTTAATCCTTATGCTGCTATCATTAATCGCGTAGCTAGGAAAGTATATTTTTACTTGTTGTAAACTTTTTTTTTACATCTCTTTAGTTGCTTCCTTGTTTCTGGTCTAGACCAAAATTATGTTATTTATCCCAGGAGTCTTCATAGGCATTTTTTCTTTTTTCTGGAGGAGGGGAGTAGGCACTTTCTGAGCTAAGCACATCCTCCTGTCTGCATGCTTGAGATAAGATGCAGTCCAGGAAGTAAATGCTAGGTGAATCCTCAGCCCTTTCTCATGTTGACCATCTCTAGAAATGCTAGGGAGGTGTGTTTTGAAAGTAATTTCTCAACAAAGTGAAGAATGGAGGCATGGATAGATGGGTGAGTTTGCTTTGCGTATTAAAAGGTAATTAAAGTGATTGTAGTCTGTTATTTTTATTTAAAAAAAAAAAAAAAACCTGTTATACTTGCCTGCTCTGTGAAGCGATTTTGCACAGAGCAGCCTGGATCCTCCTCTTCTCGGTCCCTCTTCCCTGCTCATAGCCGCTCCCTTCTGTCGAATGTCCCCACAGCAAGCAGCTTGCTATGGGGGAACCTGAGCTGCAGCAGCTCATGTTTCCATTCAGCCATGGAGCTGCGGTTCGGCCCGCCCCCCCCTCTCTCCTGATTGGCTAACTGAGCCAATGGCGCCGCTGCTGTTTCTCAGCCAGTCAGGAAGGTGAGTCCCAGAGGGCCGAGGGACTCGTGGACATCGCTGGACAGAGATGAGGCCCAGGTAAGTATTAGGGGGTGCTGGGGAGGCTGCTGCACACACGTTTTTTATTAATTTTACTTTAGAAAAAAAAAAAGCCAATACATTATATAACATTCAAAATCACATATAAACATAGTATTCCTAGATTATGCATACTATAACATTTAGATACCCCTTAATAAATAATATGTGTGTGTGTATGTATGTATATATGTGTGTGTGTGTGTGTATATATATATATATATATATATATATATATATATATAATTATAATATAATATATATATATATTTTTTTTTTCATAAATCTCTGTCCCCCAGAGAGGGGGAAACATATTTTTTTTTTTATCTTAACTATGGCAGGAAGGAGTGCCTGGCGGGCCCCACTACTGGAGATCTCCCCGGTGCTACCCAAGAAGGATCAAAAGTACCCAGTCCCCTAAATCTCAAACCAGTGAACACTCAAAAAAAAAAAAAAAAAAGTGGGGAGGGGGGAGGGGAAAGAGAGAAATAAGGGGAGTAGGGGAGGGGTCAGGAGCTATTAGGGAACAGAGACAAAGTGAGACAAGACTTAGTCACATGGTTCTCATACATTCTTTACCAGACTCAGTTTCCCCTGATCTTCCCCCCTCACCTCTTCAAAAATTATTCTCCTCACTAGGGATGCACCGAATAATCGGCGGCCGAACATTATTCGGCCGAAAATAGAAAAAATAGCACTTTCGGTGTTCGGCCGAATAAGTCAAAAGGCCGAATAATTTTGTGCCGAATAATAGGGCTGAACGATAGTCGATATGATATTGACTATTGTTCTGTGGCCGTAGGCGATATTTACAGGGGGAAGGGACTCGGAGGAGGACTCACAGACTTCCGTGTTAGGCAGGGGAAGCCGGGACACTTCAGCGGTGAGCATACATGCATTACTCACTCGTGCACTGCAGCCCGCCCCACACATTCAGTGAGTCTTACTCTCCTCCCTAGTTTTTTCAATGGCACATTCAGGAAGCCAATCACGCCGTGATTAGCTGCACAGCGAACCAATCACGCGTGCCTGCACACCTGATTGGTTCCGCTGTGCCGCTACTCACGGCGTGATTGGCTTCCTGAATGTGCCATTGAAAAAACTAGGGAGGGGGGGCGTGGCCGGGATGTAGACGGCGCCGGACGTGTGTTGGCAGAGCTCTCCACCATCCTGATCTTATCCGGCTCCATCCACGGCCCCTGTGCCTCGGATCGCGGCGGTTTTGCCCTCCTCCGCATCGGGCACAGGTGGGGCACGGATGCCGGGGAGAAAATCCCGGGTTTCAGCACCGACCCCGCGGCCTAAACGAGCGGTCACGCCGCGAGGCGCAAAAGCGGCCGCCGCCATCTTGCAGGTCCAGGCCTCATCTTCTTCCTCTGCAGCCACAGGCGCCCAGGCCTTCTTGAAGTCGGGAAAGATGTCCGCGGGGGCCGGGGACCCTCCTGTGGCACAACCTATGGACTCAGGTACCGGGGGGTCTCTGCCGGGGACCGCTGGTCAGAATGGGGGGTCGCATGGAGGGGGGGATATTACTGCTCCCATACTGGCTGCTATAGATGCCTCAAAAACTGCCCTGATGCTCCGGATTGACCACCTGGCCTCTGAATGTACCCTAATCCGCCATGATCTGGATAAAATCAGGGGGCGCCTGACTGAGACTGAGGGCAGGGTGTCTGAGGTGGAGGATGTTACCGCTTCCCATTCGGCACAAATCCTTGCCATGCAGGCCCAGGTGAATGCTTTGGCGGACAAGATGGAGGATGCTGAGAACCGTCAGCGTCGCAACAATATCAGGGTGGTCGGCTTGCCAGAGAAGGCTGAGGGATCTAATTCTACATTGTTTGCTGAGAAGTTCTTTTGTGATCTACTCAAATTGCCTCCCCCTCCCCCGACATATGTGGTGGAGAGGGCCCATAGGGTTCCCACGGGACCTCGGCCACCCGGGGCCCCCCCGCGCCCGTTTCTGGTCCGCTTCTTGAACTTCCGTGACAGGGATCGTATCCTCTCTGAGGCCAGAAAGCAGGAGGAATTGCAGTTTGAGAACAGCAAGATAATGTTATTTCCTGACTTCTCTGTGGAAACGCAGAAGAAACGCAGATCATTTACTGAAGTGCGCAAACTCCTGAGAACCAAGGGCCTGAAATATGGCATGATGTACCCGAGCCGCTTGCGTGTGGATTACAAGGGATCTGTCCTTTTCTTCAATTCGGCGGGGGAGGCTGCTGACTGGTTGGACTCCATTTAATTTCCTCAGCTGCACCTGCTATCTTGGATGATATGGGGCTCTTGGGGCCCTGCTGCACTGTACTCCCTATTTGCAGCTCCTGTCTACGCACGGTCTGCCTCCTCTATTGCTGCTGGGGGGACATCTACGGTTCCTGTGTTGTTGATCCTGCCCTGAAGTTTCCTGGGTTGCCCTGGGCTGGATCCATGCTTCTATTCCTGGGGCTGTGGACTGGTCTACAGGTCATTGGAGCTCTGTGTGCTACACGTTGTTGAACTGACATTTTTCTCTTTTTTTGTTTTGACTCTATTTTTCCTCCCTTTAGGTTTTTTTCCTTTTTTTTGAGGAATGACTATCTAGCGGCCCCCCCCCCCTTTTTTTGGGGCTGCCGTTGGTGGACAAGAGTAACGCCGGCTGCGGTTTTTATGTTGCAGCCATGCCTTTAAAATTTTTGCTGGGTTTTGGGATTAGGCTGGGTACCCTGTTGCACTTTTTTTTGTTCCAGGTTTGGGTATCACAGCAGGGATGTTTTTTTGTTTTTGGCTCCAGGCTCCATCCGGTGGTCACTGTTCTTTTTTACTTATGTGTCTGTATTGCTGAATGTCTGGATGGAGTTGGGGGGATCGGGTTGGTCCTCGGGCTGTGCTTGGTCCTCCGGCTCCCTCCTGCTATATGTCCCTCTGCTGTTCTATGGCTGAGCTACTTAAAATCATGTCATGGAATGTGCGGGGTCTCAATGACAAGGTGAAACGCACAGCCATTTTTAGGTATATTAAATCTGTTCAACCGCATGTTATCCTCCTCCAGGAGACGCATTTGGATGGGAGCAGGGTGCTTGCCTTGAAGAGGCCTTGGATTCAGAGGATCTTCAATGCTACTTACTCCACGTATGCCCGTGGGGTGTCTATTTTGCTGGGTAGAAATGCACCCTGCTCGATTCAAAAGGTAATTACGGATCCTGGCGGACGGTATGTTATTGTTCTACTGGAGATTTTTCACCGGCAGGTGGTACTGGTGAGTGTCTACTTACCTCCCCCGTTCCACTCTCAGATTCTGGTGGATCTCCTGGTGACCTTGGCCCCTTATATGCATCTTCCTCTAATTATGGCGGGGGATTTCAATGCTGTTCTGGACGGCGGGCTGGACTCCTCTAACCCGGGTAGACTGTCGTCTCCTGAACTGGTGTCCTGGTCTTCCGCGGCTCAGCTTACGGAGCTGTGGCGCTGGAAAAACCCTTGGGTACGTGGCTACTCCTGTTGGTCTGGGGTGCACAGAACGGCGTCCAGGATAGATCTGGCTTTTGCTAATGGGCCTTGTCTTGCTTTGGTCCAGGATGCTACATATTTGGCGGGTGGCCTCTCTGATCACAACCCATTGCTATTGACTCTGCGGGTGGGAACGGGTAGAACTAGGGGTGCATGGCGCCTTTCGCCGGGTTGGCTACAAACTGACAAGGTGATGCAGCAGGTGGAGCCCCAGATGCCTACATATTGGGAAGATAATGCCTCGTCCACGGCAGGGGTGGTCCTGTGGGATGCTTTCAAAGCGGTTATGCGGGGTCATTACATCTCTGCGATTAAGGCATCTCGTAGGGAGGCTAATGCTGACAGGGAAGCTGTTCTGCTGGAGGTCCGTAGGTTGGAAGATGAATACTCGGCCCTGGAGGAGGCCAGGAGGCGTTTGGCTTTGTTGGATACTGATTTTGCGCATGCCAACCTTAAACATAGAGCGGAGTCACTTTTTGAGAAGGGAGACAAGAATGGTAAGCTTTTGGCCTTTTTGGTGGCAGATCAGAGGGCTTCGGTAAGTGTTCCGTGCATCCAGTCTAGTTCAGGGGAACTGGTTAGGGACCCGGGGGAGATCTCCCGGGTCTTTATGGATTACTACTCTGACACCTATTCCCCCCTACCTGCATATGACCTGGAGGAGTTGGAGCGCCTTTTATCTGGCTTGCCGGTTCCGGTCTTGGAGGGTGAGGACAGTGCGTGGCTGGACAATGACATCACGTTGAAGGAAATGGAGAGAGCCATCTCATCCTTTCCCTCCAATAAATCGCCGGATGGTGATGACTGGGATGATATGTGGAGTTCACCCTTCGCCTACCTGGTCTCTGCGAGGGACCGTCTGATTCACTTTAAATTTCTGCATCGGATTTATTACACGCCGGCGAGGCTGGCACGTATTTATCAGACGGCCTCGGCGGAGTGCTGGCATTGTTCCCATTCACCGGCGGACTTCAGTCACATCTTCTGGGGGTGCCCGGTGGTCAAGGACTATTGGGCATCCGTCTTAGCTTGTATTGTGGAGGTGGTTAAGATTCCGGTCCCCAGCTCCGTGGAGGTTTGCCTCTTGGGGTTGGTGGATGGCTTGGCCCCTGCGAGGTCCATTCGTACTCTGGTCAGCTTGCTGCTTTTCTATGCGCGCAAGGCTTTGCTCTTACACTGGAAGAGTCCCTTGGCTCCCACGATCCTTTTCTGGAAAGGCTTGGTTAATAAAGTGACTCCGCTCTATAAGGCCACGTATCTCAGTAGGGGATGCCCCCGCAAGTTTGATAAAGTATGGAAAACATGGATAGACTCTCCGGCCTCGACCTCCGTAGATCAGCTTTAGTGTTCTATGTGCTACTGTTCGGGACTGTCTGGGGGGGGGGGGGATGGCCATGCCGGTCGGTGATATATTCCTGTTCATTGTGCTCTTACTGCATGTATAGAAGTCTCTCTATTTTTTTTTTTTTTATTGACTAAGCCATGGGGTTGCTGCTAGTGGGCTCTGTGCTGGACTAATCTAGAATGTTCTATGACCTTGCTACTGGATAATTGGAGCAGTCTTGAGGGGTATCTCTATTACTGATGGATGCTTTGTTTTTTTTTACTGGACGTGCTGGATGGAGCCTGGGGTGGGGGGGGGGTGGGTGGGGGGTGGTGTGGGAGGGGTTTGACCTGTTGTCACTGTTTATGGTTGTTGCCCTGCGTGGCATTGTCTTGTCTGTTTTTTTGTGCAAAAATTCAATAAAAACAAATTTTCAAAAAAAAAAAAAAAGAAAAAACTAGGGAGGCGAGTAAGACTCACTGAATGTGTGGGGCGGGCTGCAGTGCACGAGTGAGTAATGTATGTATGCGGCTGTGCTCCTTTCCAGGCTCCTACTAGTCCACCTCCAGCCTCCTACTACCACCACTGAGAGACTGTCTGTCACTGTATAATCTGATCGAGTCCACACTGACACTGACTGACTGTCACTGAGTAATTGATGTTACCACATTAACCCTGACCTGCCCAGTGCCCTGTATCTGCAATTAAAATTTACAAGGCTGCCTGCATGCTTCCTGATTTCCATTCCCAGCATCCTTCCCAATCCCTACAGTGTCACTAACATTAACCCTATGGTACAAGGCTGCAGTGTGCACTGAATCCCATTCCCTACAGTAACATTTAGGGAGAGAGAGAGAGAGAGACACGAGAGGACAAGAGAGAGGACAAAAAATTGGCAAAATAAATGGAAAAATGCAAAACACCGCGTTCGGTATTCGGCCTTCGGCCAAACATTTTATTATTATTCGGCTTCGGCCAAGAATTTCATTTCGGTGCATCCCTACTCCTCACCCATTTAACCTAGATAGCTTGAGGACTGTTTAAACTCCAACTAGCCTTTCCAAGTTCTATAAAATCTTAAACCAGCATAATTTCGAAAATATATTCTTCCATTAACCTAGTTTTATGTAAAAGAAAAGATCAGGCGCCAAGGTAATCAAAGGTTAGCATAACCAAAGGTTGACAGAAATGCTGCTAATTTGCTGTATGTGTCTTGCAATAGAGAAATAAGGTAATCAGCGCAACTCTAATACTCCCAAAATGGCTAAATGTGAAAAAGTATTGGTGGGCAGATTAAAGTTTTTCAATTAAAGGATACTGTGTAAAATAAATAACTAAATATAGGAAAAATCAATATGTGCACTGTGTGTAAAAAAAGCTGTGTATGATCACATATATGCTAATACTCAGTAATATACAGTTGTGTTCAAAATTATTCAACCCCCCAATGCTGTAAAGGGTTTAGGGAATTTAGTGTACATTTGTAATTGTATTCAGAATGAAATCCTACAAGGACTTCTTAAAGAACCATATGCAACTAAAATGACCTCAATTGGTTTTGTAATACAGTAGTAAATGTTTCTTTTGTGAATTCTTCATTGACACAATTATTCAACCCCTTAAAGACTACCACTCTGAAGAACAGAGGTTCATTGAAGTGTTTTCAATCAGGTATTGAAAACACCTGTGGATGTCAGGGAGCAGCAATAAAGCCTAATAAGCACCAATTAGGCAGCTTTAAAATGACTGTGATACTCAGCTCCTTCTAGACATTTACTGGTGTGGTTACAAACATGGTGAAGTCAAGAGAATGGTCCAGGAAGACAAGAGAAGAGGTGATTACTCTTGACAGGAAGGGCAATGGCTATAAGAAGATTGCAAAGATGTTAAACATACTAAGAGACACCATCGGAAGCATCATTCGCAAATTCAAGGCAAAGGGCACTGTTGAAACGCTACCTGGTCGTGGCAGAAAGAAGATGCTGAATTCAACTGCTGTGCGCTACCTGAAGCATAGAGTGGAGAAAAGTCCCCGTGTGACTGCTGAGGAACTGAGAAAAGATTTGTCAGATGTGGGTACTGAAGTTTCTTCTCAGACAATACGGCGCACACTGCGTAATGAAGGCCTCCATGCCAGAACTCCCAGGCGCACCCCCTTGCTGTCTCCAAAGAATAGGAAGAGTCGACTGCAGTATGCCAAAAGTCGTGTGGACAAACCACAGTAGTTTTGGGATAGTGTTCTGTGGACTGATGAAACAAAATTAGAACTGTTTGGGCCCATGGATCAACGCTATGTTTGGAGGAGGAAGAACAAGGCCTATGAAGAAAAGAACATCTTGCCTACTGTGAAGCATGGCGGGGGGTCAATCATGCTTTGGGGCTGTTTTGCTTCTGCAGGTACAGGGAAGCTTCAGCGTGTGCTGAATTCTCTTCAGTACCAGGAGATATTGGATGACAATGTGATGCAGTCCGTCACAAACCTGAGGCTTGGGAGACATTGGACCTTTTAACAGGCCAATGATCCCAAGCATACCTCCAAGTCCACTAGAGCATGGTTGCAGATTAAAGGCTGGAACATTTTGGAGTGGCCATCAGTCACCAGACTTAAATCAGATTGAGAACCTCTGGTGGGACTTAAAGAAAGCAGTTGCAGTGCACAAGCCTAAGAATGTGACTGAACTGGAGGCTTTTGCCCATGACGAATGGGCGAAGATACCCGTAGATCGCTGCAAGACACTTGTGTCAAGCTATGCTTCACGTTTAAAAGCTGTTATAACTGTAAAAGGATGTTGTACTAAGTACTAAGATTGAATGTCACTTGGGGGTTGAATAAAACTGATAATGATGTGAGCACAGAAAAGACATTTGTGGTTATTTCATTATAAAAGTTATGTTATATTTGTCTGACCTACAAGTGCCTCTTTGATTTAATTGTAAGCAGGATGACTGAATGATCAAAATCAATGTCAAACTGGCCAAAACAATAAATTTCAGTGGGGGTTGAATAATTTTGAATACAACTGTATGTGTGCAATATGCTCTGCCCTAGTTTTTTTGCTGTTGATATATTTAAAGAATTTCTTTGGGTTCTTTTTACTATCCTCCGCTATTTGTCTCTCAAAGCTGATTTTAGCCATTTTGATTTCGTATTTACATTTCTTATTTGCCTTCTTGTATTGCTTGAAAGCCGATACTGTGACCTTTGATTTATAATTCTTGAAGGCCAATTTTTTTCCCCTTAATAAGTTTAACATTACGGTTTAGCCAGCCAGGTTTTGCTTTCTCTTCTAAATTAATTTCCCATAGGAATGCACTGCGAGATGCATTTGTTTAATATGTTCCTAAAGCAATCCCATTTTTCCTCCGTGGTCAGTGTTCCTAGGGTTAGGTCCCAGTTTACCCTTGCCATCATGGAGCACAATTTGGGAAAGTTTGCCCTTCTGAAGTTTAGGGTTCTTAAGTTCCCCACTTGCCTTGTTATATTGTTATTTACGCTAAATGTGATCATCCTGTGATCGCTAGAGCCCAGGTTGTCCTGGACTCCTACCTCCGAGATTAGGTCTGGGTCATTAGTGATCAATAGATCCAGGACTGCATTTTCTCTAGTAGGAGAATCCACTGAGACATGTAGTTGTCCTGTAAGGTTTCCATGAAGAGACGGGCCTTCTGTGAGTGTGTAGTCCCCTCTTCCCAGTCAATGTCGGGATAATTGAAGTCCCCCAATACGATGACTGATCCCAGTTTTGCCACTTTTCCCAATAGTGATATAAATTCCAGCTCTACCTCCTCCCTTTGGTTGGGTGGCCTATAGCAATCCCCCATAATTACTTTTTCTATTTTCTTCTCCCCTGTGGAGTTCTACCCATACGGATTCTAACTCCATACTCATCCCTTCCGTAATATCACTCCTCTCTATCACCCTTGCATTGTTCTTGACATAGAGACATACCCCTCCCCCTCTCTTTCCTGCCCTGTCCTTCCGGTACACCGAGTACCCTTGGATATTGGCCAGCCAGTCATGTGAGGGGTCGAACCAAGTTTTCGTTATTCCCACAAGGTCTATGTCCTCCTCCATGCACTAAAATTTCCAACTCATCCATTTTATTAGCTAGGCTCCTGGCATTTGCATATACCCCTCTCAGTTTTGTGTAAGTTGATGGTGAATGGTGATTATTTTTATTCCTGTTCGGTCTGAGGTTTTCCCGCACAGACCCCCCCCCCCCCCATTGACGTTTATGGAACTACTGTCGCTGTTGACTAATACTGCCTTCTGTCCTTTGCTCCCTCCAGACTGACCCTACTTCTGAGCCTTCCCCCCCGTCTCCTAGTTTAAAAGCCCCTCCAACTTGGTGGCCATCTTTCTCCCCAAAATTGCTGTACCATCCCCATTAGGGTGCAGCCCATCCTTACTAAAGGATGTTTTTTTATATATATGTGTATGTATGTATGTATGTATGTATGTATGTATATATATATATATATATATATATATATATATATATATATATATATATATCCTCCATAGGATTACCTTTTTCCTCATTTCTGTTTAGTAATGAATATGAAGATGTTTTATTAGTGATAGTTACAGGAAGTCATTTTGTGTGCCTGCCCAATTGCTCTGAACCTTTTAAATGCATGTTTAGGCCCTGTTCACACCTAAGTGTTTTTCAGCTTGTAAAATGCTCATCTCTGAAGTCTCAAAATGCCCAACTAGCAAAATTCCATTAATTTCAATGGCCCCTGTTCACATATGATCGTTTTGTTGCCTGAAGCACAAAAAAGTACATGAGCTTCTTTTTTGGCAGATTTCAAGCGTTTTTTTGTTAGATGTCAATGCCTGCCTCTAAACGCCTGCAAAATGCACCTACAAAACTCTCCCTAAAAAGTCTGAAAACGATACGCTCAGGTGTGAATGGAACCTAAGGCTAGGTTCACATCTCAAAATTGTATGTTCTCTAGACCCAAGGAAAAACCTGCTGCATTTTAGTAGACGCGAGGGGGTGCCATTTGTTTTTTTTAAGCCCTAAACTGCATTGTGCAACAGCACCAAGCAATTCAGTTCAGTGTGATTTAAAAAAAAAAAAATCAGGGACTTGCAGATAGGGCAGCCCATTGGAATGAATGTACTGCCGTACCTGGGATGCGCATGCACAAATTCCATATCTGAATGGAGCTTTACGTACTGCTTTCTTTAACTTTTTACGTCCTAGACCTAATTATTTTAGTTGTCTAAATTCTTGTTTAGTTTGCACCAATGTTTTCACTTTTTATGGGAAATATATTCATCTTCACCCTTTTTTTTTTTTATTCATGACCGAATCCTTGTGGAATATTTTTTAAAAGGGAATTATTAGTATATTTTAATTTTAATATATACAAATGCTACCACACTTTTTAAAAATTGGCATACCTTTTTAATGTGATTTATCTTATCTTTGTTGATTGGAAATCTCTGAGATGCATTTGCCTTTTTTATTATGGTTTTAACAGGTGTAAAACTTGTGGAGAGTATATCTATAAAGGAAAGAAGTTCAATGCAAGGAAAGAAACTGTGCAGAATGAGCAATATTTGGGACTCCCAATCTTTCGCTTTTACATCAAGTGTACACGCTGTTTAGCTGAAATCACATTTAAGGTTTGAATAGAAAACATTTTAGTTACTATTAATGCACATTTTTTTCCTGTTGCACAAAATGTATAAAATGTATTTTTTTCTGTATGACACTACTAAATATATAATAAACAAGCAGTTGGGGGAGCAAACCCTGAACATGTATTTCTAAAGCTGGTGCAGCTATGAACCAAACGACATGCATATTTAAAAAAGAATAGCGCACACATGCAAAAGAAAGGACTATCAAATATGAAGACAATCCATAAATAAAAATGGGGATTTGGTCCCACCATATGGCCATATCGTGCTCAAGCCCACCACTACGTCAAAGTACCCCATTATCAGTGGGTCCTACACTATCCATAAAAAAGGATGAATCCAGCCTCTCTAACCCTTGGAGACAACACTCCTTGCTGGGAGAGATGTGCTAATGCACTACAAGGGACTCCTCCTATATCTACTTGATAGTGGACACTGCTAGAGTACAGGTGTGTGTGTGTGGGGGGGGGGGGGGGGCTGCTCAACCTCAGAAGTCTGGTCAGACCGAATACATAATAAACAAGCAAAAAGTTGGGGGAGCAATCCCTGAACATGTATTTCTAAAGCTGGTGCAGCTATGAACCAAGCGACATGCATATTAAAAAAGAATAGCGCACACATGCAAAAGAAAGGACTATCAAATATGAAGAATACAATCCATAAATAAAAATGGGGTTGAGCACCCCACACACACCTGTACTCTATCAGTGTCCACTATCAAGTAGATATAGGAGGAGTCCCTTGTAGTGCAGTTGCACATCTCTCCCAGCAAGGAGTATTATCTCCAAGGGTTAGAGAGGCTGGATTCATGCTTTTTTATGGATAGTGTAGGACCCACTGACAATGGGGTACTTTGACGTAGTGGTGGGCTTGAGCACGATATGGCCATATGGTGGGACCAAATCCCCATTTTTATTTATGGATTGTCTCCATATTTGATAGTCCTTTCTTTTACATGTGTGCGCTATTCTTTTTTAATATGCATGTCGCTTGGTTCATAGCTGCACCAGCTTTAGAAATACATGTTCAGGGTTTGCTCCCCCTACTTTTTGCTTGTTTATTATGTATATACTAAATATATAGTGTGTGTGTGTATGTATGTATGTATGTATGTGTATATGTATATGTGTATATATATATATATATATATATATATATATATATATATATATATATATATATATATATATACACACACACAATCAAAATTGGAGCACAACCTATAATTTCCTAGTTTTCAAGGTCACTGCTTGGTCCTATTTTTTAATTGATCTGAACAGGAGTAAAAGAACACAGTTTTGTTAAGCATATTTCATGAGTTGCATATGTTTTGATGAACAGATTAAAAAACTTCAATTAGATTCGAAAAGAACATTGATCAAAATTATAGAACACTTGTAGATACCTCCCAATTATTGGTGTTAATCTGGCACCTTGTGCTAATTGCTTTATTTATCTTACATACCTGAACAGGCAGCCTAACTTTCTAGTTTTCACGGACTTTGCAAGATGGTGAGCCTTTCTAAAGTGACTCAAACTGGCAATTGGTTTTCCAGATGAAGGTCAAAAGGATAACCCTTTCAGCCATAGCAAGAGACGTTTTGTCATTCCAAATCTGTGAATTCTAGAATATTGCATCTTTTTTTTTTTTATTTATTAAAGTTTTTATTGAACATAGAAAAAAAAAAAAACAAACACACTTTCCAATGTACAGACATGGCATTGGCCTACATCAAACAATGCAAAATACATAGTTACATTAGTAGGTGAGGTTGAATAAAGACAATAGTCCATCCAGTTCAACCTGTGTAGGTGTGTGTGGCCTTAATCATCTTGCATACCCCTGAATGTTCGGATTCTTGAGATGTACGTCTTTTGAAAGCCACCATACTTCCCGCAGAAACTACCTCTTGTGGTAGATAATTCCACAATCTTGTAGCCCTAACAGTAAAGAACCCCCCTCGTTTCCTGAGGTTAAAACGCTTCTCCTCCAGACGCATTGTATGCCCTCTAGTCCTCATGCAATCTTTCCGACTGAATAGCTTTTTTTCTATAACAACAAAAGGTGTCCGATAATATTAAATACAAAGGTAATATCCTCACACTAGCAGCGCTATATAAATGGACTGAAGACTAGATTCAAAAGTCCTTCAATTTACAGATGGGTATTTCCAGGTCCTGTGGTAGGTTGGTTAAACACAGTCCTTTAAACCAGGAAGGGTGTGAGGGGTCCTGACCGTAGCACCAGATATCCACCACCACTTTGTGCACCCCCCCTATTCTTAAAACTCACCAGATGGTAGTGAATCAAGATCCTTCAAAATATTCCACCACTGGGATACAGCATTGGACACTGGACCCAATTTTCCTCTATTATCCGCACAATCTCCTCCGTTTCCAACAGACCATGTAAGCGAACAGAGTAGGGCAACAATAGTGTAATTCCACCAATGACGTTTATTAAACACAGCAAACAACAAAATGTAGCCCCTCTCCCCTCAGGATGTCTACTTACAGGAGGAAGCATATAGTGAAGGCATTGAGTGGAAATGTAAAATCCGCTGGATCACTCTGTACCAAAATAAATGGAATCTGGAAAGAGCTCCGGCGTCTGTGTAGGTGTCCTATGCGACCGCGCACATCGGCTCTGACGCGTTTCGTCCGACTTCAACAGAGAGCCCGTGTGCGCGGCGCGGTCGTAGGCTATTTATAATGGCGCCGGCACTCACGCCAAATCCAGCGTCACCCGGAAGTGAAGTTACAATACGTATTTCCGGTGGTGACCACTTCCGGCGTGCATACTCGCTCCGCCCAGCGTCACAGCGCGGGACTCGCGGTATGCCGGAAGTGCGTCATTGATGTAAACATCCGGTCGGCTTCGGTGACAATACTACAGGAAGAGATCACCCTACGTTGATCAATCCTGTCTCACATCGCATAGGCACAATGCTTACCACATTTCCACATGCGGGAGTTGTCATCTAGCCGTATCCTTAAGCCAAATCACAGGAACTTCAGAATCTTTAGCCATAAATTGCTATTATTTTAAAACCTGAATGCATAAATAAATTCACTAAATGCCATTCACCTAACATAAACTTTTTTTCTATGCTGAGATCACCATTGAGATATTTATAAATTGCTATCATGTCCCCTTTCAGGCGTCTCTTCTCCAGGGAGAATAAATAGAGTATCAAATACGGTCATCCTAGTTTTCCCATCATCTGGCAAAACATTCTAAACCCTATATCACAGGTCCCACATCCACCCTCCAACAGTGCTGATAAAGATGAACAGCGGATTGACCAGACAGTAACACAGTGCATGGCCTACCCCTCCCGAAGCTACTGCAGTCGTCTAGACATTACAAGTTCCCCGGGACTCAGCCCAGGCATATCCAGCCAGGGCGACCACAATTTTTCAAATCTTGTCAGGCTGCCTCTATGTTGATAGATATACCTTTCCATAATTAAAGTGTTTCCCATATGTGAAATCCAAGAGGCCACTGAGGGTGGCGTGGAAGAGCTTACGAGCTTGAAACAGAGCCCTATTTCCGGGTTCGGCGCCACATGAAGGACAAGCCCGGCTTATAAAAAGTGCTCATCCCGCTCGCAATACCTTGCCGCCGACCTCCTCACCTCCGGTGAGTTGCACCGAACCTCCCTGCACCCATGGACCGCTTCTTAGTCCATGGAGGTGTCGGCAATCCCGCGCCACCGCAGCTGGACTCACCACAGCAGGCCGCTCCCCAGCCTCCAGTCAACATGGCTGCCGCGATCCTTGCTGACGGCGTAGCCCCGCTCCCCACTATGTCTGTGCCCTCCTCTGACATGGATCCCCAATACCAACTGATGGCACAAGTAGTGGCTGCCATTATCTCCCCCACCATCACGGAGGCAGAGGAGCAGGCGGTAGCAGCAGGGATCTCCCAGCTTCGCAAAGAGCTAGGAGACCAGGCCAAGAGCATCTCTGAGGTGGAACACAGAGTTTTGGATCTCAAGGATGAATCGCAGTCATCTTTTGAGGCCAAAACTGCGCAAACAAAACAGTATCTGCTGGACAAGATTGATGACCTTGAAAATAGGTCCCGTAGGAATAATCTTCGGATTATAGGTTTGCCAGAATCCTTTAACACGGGCCTGCTTTCAGATGTCTGCTCCTCACGGATCCCCCAGGCCCTAGGCATAACATCCACATGCACCATCGAGTGAGCTCACCGCCTGGGAGCGCCCTCAAATGATCGCAGGACCCCACGCCCAGTAATCGTTCGATATTTAAACTATGCAGACAGACTTGCCATTCTAAAATCATTCAAAAATGCAAAATCTCTCTCCCTGGATGGCCGTAAGCTTTTACTTTTCGCTGACTATCCCAGGAAGTGGCATGCAGGCGAAAGGGCTTTCAACCCTCCTGCAATGCCTTATATCAAAAGGGACTCAAATTGACTCTAGCCGATCCAGCAACCCTCAGATTCACAGACCAATTTGGAGAATCTA
Organism: Pelophylax lessonae; assembly: GCF_965119305.1. Classification (NCBI taxonomy): domain Eukaryota; kingdom Metazoa; phylum Chordata; class Amphibia; order Anura; family Ranidae; genus Pelophylax; species Pelophylax lessonae. Next base: position 494,321,696 of record NC_138768.1, on the reverse strand, counting down.
AAGCATTCACCCATCCTGATGAGGCCATGGATTACATCCAATCCCACCTCCATTTGTCTATGGACACGCATCCCCCTGCTGCTCCCTTCATCTCCCCCCTCCAACAGGGATCTTCGCAGCCCCTGTAAAGAATCGCCCAAGAGGGGCCACATTTCTGGAAATCCTTCCTACAGAGACAGACCTCGCTGACCTCTCACTCGTGTCCATGGCATATACTCGCTCTTCGGGGAGCTCCCATAAGTTGTTCTATCACTAATTAACTGTTTCGTTACTGCCTGATCAGAGTTTTTCATAAGTGATACTCCCTTGCAGCGGCACGGTTGTAAATGGCCTATAGTGGCGCTAAGCCACTCCTCATATGGTTAATTGTTCTGTCATGTTACTGAAGCTCTTTTTTGTTTTTTTGTTTTTTTGATTCATGTTCCCACACAGCCTTACATAGTTACATAGTAGGTGAGGTTGAATAAAGACAATAGTCCATCTAGTTCAACCTGTGTAGGTGTGTGTGGCTGTAATCATCTCACATACCCCTGAATGTTCTGATCCTTGAGATGTAAGTCTAAGAGTCTTTTGAAAGCCACCATACTACCCGCAGAAACCACCTCTTGTGGTAGAGAATTCCACAATCTTGTAGCCCTAATAGTAAAGAACCCCCCGCGTTGCCTGAGGTTAAAACGCTTCTCCTCTAATCGCATTGTATGCCCTCGAGTCCTCATGCAATCCCTTCGAATGAACAGCTTTTTTTCTAAGCTGGGATCCCCATTAAGATATTTATAAATTGCTATCATGTCCCCCCTCAGACGTCTCTTCTCCAGGGAGAATAAATCGAGCGATTGCAGACGCTCTTCATAGTCAAGGTCCTCCAATCCCCTAATTAGTTTAGTTGCCCTTCTCTGGACTCTCTCCAGCTCCAACACATCCCTCCTGGGGACTGGCGACCAGAACTGGACGGAATACTCCAGATGCGGTCGGACCAGAGTTTTATAAAGTGGAAGGATTATAGTCTTATCTCTGGAATGCATCCCTTTCTTTATGCATGCTAATGTTCTGCTGGCTTTGGCAGCTGCCGCTTGACATTGCATTCTGTTGCCTAATCTATCATCAACCAAGACTCCCAGATCCTTCTCCATTTTTGATTCCCCCAAGGGTTCCCCTTCTAACGTGTATTGTGTTTTTATGTTTTTAGTCCCCAAGTGCAAAACCTTACACTTCTCCACGTTAAACCTCATTTGCCATGTCATTGCCCACTCTGTAATTATGTCCAGGTCATTCTGTAGGATATTTGCTTCATGTTGTGAAGTTATTGCCCTGGCCAATTTTGTATCATCTGCAAAAACTGATATCGAACTACTGATCCCGACCTCAATGTTGTTTATGAATAAATTGAACAAGGTTGGTCCCAAGACTGAGCCTTGGGGGACCCCGCTTACCACCTCAGACCAGTCTGAGTATGCGCTGTTTATTACTACCCTTTGGACACGCCTTTTAAGTCAGTTCCGTATCCAAGAGCAAACCCTGCTATCGATACCTGCAGACCTTATTTTATAAATTAAGCGCTTGTGGGGAACTGTATCAAACGCCTTAGCGAAATCCAAGTACACCACATCCACTGGTCTCTTCCTATCAAGCTCACAGCTCACCTCCTCGTAGAATGTTAAGAGATTGGTTTGACAAGAACGCCCATTTGTAAACCCGTGCTGATTACTGAGAAAAATATATATCACAGCGCAAACAATAATAAAGTGGTTACGTTCTACTTAAAAAACTCATAAAGTGCACCGTGCAATTGTGTGCAAAAATTGGGGTGTAGAAACCATATAGACATATACTATATAAATATAATTAAAATGTATAAATATAAAGTGCCAGTCCAGATGTAATAGTTGTTTAAGATCTCAGTAGATGATAAGATGTACACAGTCCCAAAAGATGTCTCACAAAGGTGCTGGAGTGCCAGGAAGAAAGTGCACAAAACATGCAATCTTTTGTGGTGCAGTGAGCCAGTGCCGGACCTCCCCCTTTGGGTGTTCACTTACCGGACAATGGTGACCCCTATGCTGTATAGCAATAGAGATCGACAAGGCTTATGTCCTAGTAAGGAACCGGCTATTAACTCCTCCAAGGCGAAAGTATCTCCACAGATGTAAATACCCCGATACATGTATTGGAGAAAAGGATGCTCATATAGTGTAAATCCGATAAAAGGTTGTTTATTGTGCAAAATAATGAAAATACACTCACATTTCGTTGCTTAGAAAAAGGCATATAGGTTAAAAATCTCGTCCTTCCTGGTAGCAGGTGCCGCTAGAGCGCCCCGTGGTTTCGGCGTGCGTTCCACCGCACCGGAAGTGACGTATCGCTAGGACGTAGACCGGAAGTGCGTCGACGCGTTTCGCCCTCCTCTTCCGGGCGTTTTCACAGACGTATTGGCTGATTGCTGCTGATTACTGCTGATGATGTTGTTGTCTTTAGCAAACTCTACGATATAGTCCCTTATCATCCCCTCCAGAAGTTTACATACTACTGATGTCAAACTGACAGGCCTATAATTTCCCGGGATATGCCTCTGGCCCTTTTTGAATAATGGAATCACGTTAGCTTTCTTCCAATCCCCTGGTACATCTCCTGTCCTAATACTGTCAGCAAAGATCAGGAACAGTGGTCTCGATATAACTTTACTGAGTTCCTTGAGTACTCTCGGATGTACGCCATCCGGGCCTGGTGATTTGTTTGTGTTAAGTTTATCCAGCCTTTCCCTAATATCACCCTCTGTTAGCCATAATGGCAAGTCCTGTGTATTACTACTAGCCATACAGTCAGCCTTACCGGAGCCTTGACTCCTCTCGCTTCCTCTCATCGGGTGTAGTCATGCCTGGAACATCTCTTGTCTCTCATCTCAGCAGCACACCTATTCTACATTAGCAGCGAGCGGAACCAGGCTTCATACGGTAACGCTGTCGGAGGTACAGGTTCATGCGGAAAAAAGAAGTTTCCTCACGTTTATAGTATGTTTGTTTTTTTTTTCCTTTTATTTACTTGTTTTTTTTCATCCCTCTACACTCCAGGACCCTTGGAGTGTAGACGGATTGGTACCCACTCCCTGCCCACCCTCCTCCTTTCTACCACCCCTGCGTTCTCGTTCCCTCTCTTGCACCACCTTCTCCGATTGATACTCCCTTTGACTGTGGTTTTAATCTACTTGCACAATGATAATCCCTTTCTTTGATCCTCCTTGATAGGAAGACTTACCCCATGAGGGCGTTAAGGGACTCCAATCTCCCCACAAACGTATGGCTGTGTTGCGACACTTACGGTGTCTCGGCGCGGATATAGCCGCTCCTTCAGGAATCTCGCCTCACCCAGACAGATTTTGAACGCATGCAAAAACTCTGGGTGGGCCGAGTCTATGGCTCAGCCTCTCCCAAAAGTAAAGCTGGTTTCCTTATATTGGTTCATAAGCGGGTCACATCAGACATTGTCACACTCTACTCTCACACTGAAGGCAGAATCCAGATTCTTAAAATAACCCATAATACTGACTCATTTTTTTTAGCAAATATTTATGCTCCCACTCCATCCTCTGTCCCATTCTTTCAGCGCCTGACCGGGCTACTGGCCCCCTGCATTCACTTGCCAATCCTGCTGGGGGGGGATTTCAATGCGGTGATGAACCCATCCGTTGATCATCTCACAGCCGTCACACACTACCACTACATGCTCCCTCCTGTTCCTTCCTGCCTAATTTTGCGGATAGTCTCCTCCTCACAGATAGACAGGACATACTTATTACTCTCCCCCACATGACTCGTTCTCAAGAATAGATTATTTCTTTAGTAATGCCTCTATGCTTCACTCACTACAATCCCTGGAGATTGCTGACCTGGTTATCTCAGACCACTCCCTGCTCTCGGTCCTACTTACCCTTTCCACCCCGACATCCAATTACAAACCATGGAGTTTTCCCTCTGATCTGGCTGAAAACCCCGAATTGCGAACTATTCTAGATGATGTATGGAAAAACTTTCTTACAGACAATGCCCAGCATGCAGACTACCCGGTTCTGCTGTGGGAGACGGGCAAAGCGGTCTTACAAGGCCGGATCATCGCTTTCGCCTCAGCTTTCAAGAAGAAAAAGAAGAAGGCAAACCTCCGCTATAAAACAGCAAGTGAGGTGTTCCAATCTGCTCACTCCCGTCTCCAGCAGCAGCACTCCTCTTCTCATGTGGTGCAGTGGAGGGAAGCTAAACAAAATTTCGACAAATGGGCCCTGACCCAGGAACAGTTCCACGAAACAGTTCAGGACATCCAGTGCCATAAATTTGGGAACAAGTCCGGAAAACTCCTAACCAGGCTCTGTAGGGGCCCACACACCACCACTCCCATAGCCTCCCTAAAAGATTCTTCAGGAACTCTGATTTCCACTCCGGAAGGGGTGAACTTAATTATGGAAAAATTCTATGCTAATCTTTACGGCCCTGACCCCATTGATGTAGCGGAACCCAATAGCTTTCTAAAGGACATACATCTACCAATGCTATCGCAAACCCAACTCTCTCAACTCAATGCACCCATCGATATTTCTGAAGTCATAACCACCATTTCCTCATTATCTCTGGGCAAAGCCCCTGGCCCAGATGGGATTACCTTTGAATTTTTTTTTAAGCTTGCCAAAGATATGCTCTCCCCCACTCTGACTATCATGTACCAACATACCTTGGACGGTGGTAGGTATATACCTACAGGTGCCCAAGCTTTCATTAAGCTCATACCCAAACCGGGCAAAGACCCCTCTGAACCTGGTTCCTACCGTCCGATATCCCTAATTAACCTAGACGCTAAATTGTTATCCAAAATTATAGCCAACCGCCTTGCACTTATCATGCCCACACTTTTACACCCATCACAAGCTGGTTTTACAAAGGGGCGCTCAGCTACCGCCAACATTCGTAAAGTCTTGGCAGTATTATCCCAACAACAATCTCAACCCCAATCTGAACTTGCCATACTTACGCTTGATGCCGAAAAGGTATTTGACAATGTTCGCTTTCAATGGCTCCACCTTTCCCTCCAAAAATGTGGCTTCTCCGGTCCATTCATGCACCTCATCACGGCCATGTACGACTCACCCACTGCGAAAGTAGTTACCTCCAACCTCTTGTCAAACGAAATTCCCCTTCACAAAGGCACCCGACAGGGTTGCCCCCTATCTCCCCTCCTTTTTAATCTGGCCCTGGAGCCCCTCTCCCGTTTCCTCGCCCTCCACGCCCCTCTCATGGGTGTAAAAATCGGTCAGGAGGACCTGCGCTCGGTCCTCTTCGCCGATGACATTCTCCTCTTCACCTCTGACCCCGCCCATGATGCTGCCACGGTCAAACAAATTTTTAAATGGTTTAGGCTGTTCAGGTCTTCGCATAAACTACTCTAAGAGTGAGATACTCCCCTTGGGAACCCTGAAATCTCCACAATGGGTGGCTTCTTCCCCCTTCCCAATAGCCAAATCCCATATCAAATACCTGGGAATATTGATTGGCAAATCCCCGTCCTCATTGTACCATCTTAACTATACTCCACTTCTAACTACACTTATCAAGGAACTAGAAAGCTGGGCAAAACTTCCCCTGTCTCTCATCGGCAGGTGTCATCTATATAAAATGGTCACCTTCCCCAAATTACTATATGTCCTCCAGACCCTACCCTTACTTATCGAACGCAAGGACCTTACTAAATTCCAGAAATCCCTCACTACATTCTTATGGTCCTCCAAAAAATCCCGTATCGCCCTCCATAAACTGTACCCACCCAGACGCAGTGGTGGTATGAATCTTCCAGATATCAGATTGTATAATCTTTGCAGTTTAGTGAGAGTGGGCATGGACTGGATCCATGGTACATCTAACTTTTCGAAACCGAGCCCTAGAGAATGCCACACGAGCCATTTCTTCCGGGACAACATCCTCCAGAGTTCCCAGTATACAGTAAATTGGATCAAGTGGAACAGTAGTCCCGAACACCCGGTTAAGGGTGCCCAGCACTTCACTCCAATACTTATGGAGCTTCGGGCATCGCCACAACAGGTGAATGAGATCCACCTGGTGGTGGCCACACCGAGCACATGAGGGGTCTCACCGCCCTCCCATCCTATGCAATCTAACCGGGGTGTAGTGCACCTGAAGGACTATGTACAGCTGTGAGACCCGTCGGGCAAGATTAAGAGAAAATGTGATAATAGAAAATAGGATGTCCTCCCATTGGTCATCGGTCAATGTACCTACATCCACCTCCCAAAGAGAAAGCGCCTTCATGGGGTAAGACTTCAGGTGATGCCCTAGTAACATCTGATAGCATTGCAAGATTATTCCCTTAGTTTCCGTATACATCTGCAACAGATGGAAAATATGAGTGCTAGACAAAGTCCAGCCGCCCTTCATCCTCTGTGCGCCCACTGCATGCCGAAGCTGGAAATAGGAATAATACATGGAGGGGGGCAAGTTGAAGCTTCGGGAAAGACAGTAATCTGCCATCCCTGAAAATATGTGCCAACAAAAGTCGCACCAAAAATTCTCCACCTAGGGCCTTGCTGCACTGAAGAGAAAGAACGCTGCTCCAGGTGTGTGGTGATAGCTAGGAGATGGAGTATCCCATAGAGTGCTGGCCCCGGCCCGCCTCCATAGAAAAACTTGTAGAAAAAGAAATAGCTGCACATCCAGGAATTCCAGTTGCCTTTAGATTTCTTTTAATTCCAAAATGTTACAAATGATGACACCAAAGACACCAACATGAAGTCGCGTAGACGCGTTTCACACATACATCTTGTGCCTAATCATTACAATGACAATAACCGACTATAGATCTTAAATAGACTGCCCCAATGATTGCAGGTGTTCTGGGGGCGGTGATAATCAGCGGTTGTGCACAGCTCAATTAATCACCTAACTTCAGCCCCAAAGAGCATCTGAATAGTGATTGGAATACAAAATCAAACTAAAGGTCCAAATTGTTCGTGTATAACGTGGACTCACCCATACACACTAAGACATGGACCAACAATCACATCGAAAATTGTATAAAAATACCAATAAAACTATTGGAAAAAATAAATGTGAAATAAAGGAAAAAAGACCATAGTAAAATGTAAAAACCTCTATCCAATGTGCTCACATATGTGCATGCAGGCACACACCTGCACATACATGAACACATTTCGTGTGCATATACAAAAAACATAATCATAAAATCATTACTTCCTCCATAGAATGAACTGTTCCCACTCTAAGGATGTATGAGCAAATGCATCCATGTATACATCATAAGAAAACCATCTCCATCATGATGTCTGCGTGGACACATATGTTTCAATTATAAAAGATGTTCCAATTCTAAAAGATTATTTGTATGTAAAGGATGTGGGGTAAATCGTTGCAAATCATGCATACAGATACCCACACACCATGATATCGCCTCTTAACCAATGTGTCCACACAGAAACACCAGGAGATATCGGAAATTCAAGCATAATCCATAAAGGATCATTAATGATATAAAAATATACAGCAAAAAAGAGGACTAGTGCAACACATAGTTAGATCATGTTGTATTGTATATTGTCCGTATATAGGCATGTATAAGGATCGAACATACATGTATGTGTACATATGTAGGGCATACCTCCCAATGTATGGAGGGGGTCCCAGTGGGGTTCATTCATAAAAATGACTGCGACTGTGAGTGTTGTGCGGCTGTGGGGGTGGTGCGACTGTGGGGGTGGTGCGACTGAGTGTCAAGTGAGTGTAGCGGAGTGCCAGAGGGTGAGAAGGTCGAGTTAGGAAGCCAGGAAACAGCCACACAGGATAGACTTAAATTACTGAATCCCGATTAGATTAGTAGGACCAATGCCCGGCGGGTGTGGAGATGCGACTCGGTGTACATCTTGTGATATGTATGTGTTCCTCGATCATGCGATCGAGGGCGAATACAAATGCGCAAAATGTAAGAACGTTGCTTCCCTGGAAGCTCTGGTCCTGAATCTAGGGAAGCAGCTGGCAACACTGAGCCGAATGTCCATATCGAAGGAGAGCCGGGGTCGTACCCATCAGGCGCAGGCAGGGGCCTGCACAGAGGTGGGCGGAGTAATGGAGGTGCAAGCATCAGAGCAGAGTAGAGGGTTGACAGTTAGGAGGGGTAGAAGGGGACAAGGCAAGGAGGCCGGTCCTGGGCTGGAGCACCCCAATAGATACGCCCCGTTGCATGATGTTGGGGAAACCAGTCAGGGACCAGCATTTCTGGGGCAGAGTGACGCCCCTAGCTGCCAGGGGAAGAACTCCTCCAGTGAGGCCGGGAGAAAGGAAAAGGAAAGACAGGTGCTGGCGATAGGGGACTCCATTATTAGAAGGACAGACAGTGCAATCTGCCACAAAGACCGTGTGCGCCGAACAGTCTGCTGTTTACCGGGCGCTCGGGTTCAGCACATTGCGGATCGGGTGGACAGATTACTGGGTGGGGCTGGGGAAGACCCAGCTGTCATGGTACACGTGGGTACCAATGACATAGGTAGAGGAAGATGGAGAGTCCTAAACGATTTCAGGGACTTAGGAGCTAAGTACAGGAGTAGGACCTCCAAGGTAGTATTTTCAGAAATACTACCTGTACCTCGAGCCACACCAGAGAGGCAGCGGGAGATTAGGGAAGTTAACAAGTGGCTGAGGAGCTGGTGTAGTAAGGACGGTTTCGGGTTCCTGGAGAACTGGGCCGACTTCTCAGTCGGCCATCGGCTCTATGGTAGGGACCGATTGCACCTAAATGGGGAGGGTGCAGCCGTACTGGGTGAGAAGTTAGAGGGGCTTTTAAACTAGGTGATGGGGGGGAGGGTACAGATGTAGAATTAGTCAGTGGAAAGCAAGATTCAGAGGGCACAAATGGGGACATTAGCGGTAGGGTGTTCGGAGCTCCTAAACCCAGGGTAGGTATGGGGAAAAATTACAAGAGCAGCCTAAAAACATCAAATGAGGATATATGTAAACGGCCAAAATTACGAGGTTTGTATACCAATGCTAGAAGCCTGGCCAACAAGATGGGAGAGCTGGAGCTTCTGATGTTGAGGAGGACTTTTGTGGGAATAACTGAGATTTGGTTCGACAGCTCTCATGACTGGATGGCGACCATTCAGGGGTATTCCCTTTATCGCAGAGATGGAGAAGGTAAAAAAAGGGGGAGGGGTATGTCTGTATATTAAGAACAGTGTACAGGTAAATATGAGGGATGATATTAATAATGGAGCTATGGACGAGGCAGAATCCCTATTGGTAGAACTTCAAAGGGAAGGCACCGTGGGGAAGGTAATATTGGGTGTATGCTATAGACCCCCCAACCTGAGGGAGGAGGGGGAGGCGGACCTCCTTTTACAGATAGGATGGGAAATGCTATTATAATGGGGGACTTTAATTATCCTGTTATAGACTGGGCAGAAAGAACCGCGCATTCAGCCAAGGCTCGGCAGTACCTAAATGTTTTGCAGGACAATTTAATGAGTCAGGTGGTGAATGCACCGACAAACAATGCGGTACTTGACCTACTGATTACCAACAATACAGACCTGCTCACGGATATACAAATACGGGACAACTTAGGAAACAGTGACCATAGGTCAATTAGTTTCAGTATTAATTACACTAATAGTAAACACAAGGGCAATATATGGACACTGAATTTCAAAAGAGCCAATTTCCCAAAACTGCGCTCTCTGCTAGAAAATATCAAATGGGATAGAACCCTGCGAACAAAGAACACGGAGGAAAAATGGGAGTGCTTCAAGAGCATACTTAACAAAGGGATTGACCAGTGCATTCCAAAGGGAAATACAAATAAAAGAGCAAAACTAAACCCTGGGTTGTTAAACTCCAACATACAAATGCATATTAATGCTAAAGAAAAGGTCTTCAAAAAAATACAAGACTGATGGGTCATTGGCAGCATTCAAGCATTACAAAGAGTGTAATAAGAAATGTAAAGACGAAATCAAGGTGGCTAAAATAGAACATGAGAGACATGAGAGAAGAGAGTAAAAAGAACCCCAAAAAATTATGTATAAGTATATAAACAGTAAGAAAGCGAGGCCAGAACACATTGACCCCATAAGACGACATGGGAGATTTGGCCACTCAAGACAGGGAAAAGGCACTAGTGTTAAATAATTTCTTCTCTTCGGTCTTCACAAAAGAATTGGGGGCTACACTAACCCAGCTTGTAAGGCCAAACTAAACAACACACCTCAGGAAGTACCGCCATGGCTAACAGAAGATAGACTTAGAACTAAACTAGAGAAACTTAACATAAATAAATGCATCGGGACCAGATGGCTTGCACCCGAGGGTTCCTAAAGAGCTCAGCCAGGTGATTGCCAGACCATTATTCTTGATCTTTAAGGATAGTTTACAGACGGGTATGGTGCCAGCTGATTGGAAAAAAGCCAACGTGGTACCAATATTTAAAAAAGGGCCGAGATATATCCCGAGTAACTATAGGCCGGTCAGCCTAACATCAGTAGTCTGCAAGATTTTGTAGGGGATGTTAAGGGACCACATACAGGACTTTAGTAATGAAAATGGTATTATTAGTAGTAATCAGCATGGATTCATGAAAAATCGTTCTTGCCAAACCAATCTATTAACCTTCTATGATAAAGTGAGCTGCCACCTAGATAAAGGTAAGCCTGTGGATGTGGTGTATCTGGACTTTGCAAAGGCCTTCAACACCGTTCCCCACAAACGCTTACTGTTCAAACTAAGGAAGGTAGGTATGGACCATAAGGTGAGTACCTGGATAGAGAACTGGCTCCAGGGGAGAGTGCAAAGGGTGGTGATTAATGGGGAGTACTCGGATTGGGCGGGCGTGGAAAGTGGGGTCCCCCAGGGTTCTGTCCTGGGGCCAATCCTGTTTAATTTATTCATAAATGATCTAGAGGAGGGGATATCTAGTACAATCTCAGTATTTGCGGATGATACTAAACTAAGCATGCCAATATCTTCTATGCAGGATGTGGAAACCTTACAAGCGGACCTTAACAAAATAATGGGGTGGGCAAATACATGGCAGATGAGGTTTTAATGTTGAAAAATGTAAAATAATGCACTTGGGTGCCAGAAACCAGAAAGCAAGCTACTCACTAGGGGGGGAACCTCTGGGTAAGTCTAGGATGGAAAAGGACCTGGGGGTACTGGTAGACAACAGGCTTGGCAGTGGCATGTAATGCCAAGCCGCTGCAAGCAAAGCCAACAGAATACTGGGATGTATAAAAAAGGGGATTCACTCGAGAAATAAAGAGATTATTCTCCCTCTCTACAAGACTCTGGTCCGGCCACATCTGGAGTATGCTGTCCAGTTCTGAGCACCGGTCCTCAGGAAGGATGTGCTGGAACTGAAAAGAGTCCAGAGAAGGGCAACAAAAATAATTAGGGGAATGGAGGACCTCAGCTATGAGGAAAGACTACAAGCACTGAACTTATTCTCTCTGGAGAAGAGACGATTGAGGGGGGATATGATATCAATGTACAAATACTGTACTGGCAACCCTAGCATAAGAAACAAACTATTCAGAGAAAGGGAATACAATAAGACACGTGGTCACTCACTAAAACTAGAGGAAAGGCGGTTTAACCTTAAAATACGTAGTGGGTTCTTCACTGTCAGAGCAGTAAGGATGTGGAATTCTCTTCCGCAAACAGTGGTATCAGCAGGGAGCATTGATGGTTTCAAAAAACTATTAGATGGGCACCTTAAAGACCACAACGTACAGGGGTATATAATGTACGGTTAACAGCAAACACACACACATCATAGGTTGAACTGGATGGACTGATGTCTTTTTTTCAACCTCACTAACTATGTAACTGACGTCCCACTCAAAGTTAAGCCAGGTGGAAGATCCAAAATACTTCCTTCCGGCATAGGGATCGAAACGCATCACCCCCCCCCCCGCTTTGGCACCCTGACCTTTTCAATGAACTGGACCCGCATAGCTGTTTTGTCCCCATTGTGGCACCCATTGAAATGTTTAGCCACATTTGTAGACAAATTCTTCTCTATACTTAAAATATGTTGCTGAAACCGATACCGAAGGCGTCTCGTGGTCCTTCCTACATACTGCATTTTGCAAATAGCTCATGTAACTAAGTAAATTATGTAGCTAGTATTGCAGTTGAAGGACCCAATGTCATATACTTTGTGATTGACAGTGGACCTAAATGTAGTACCATCCTGAATGTGGCTGCAGCAGGAACATCCCACTGCCCCACATCTGTAATTCCCTTTACAATGTAGCCATGTGACCGATTGGGGGACTTTGGTGTGGAACAAGCTAGGAGCCAGAGAGCACCCCAAAGACGGGGCTCTACGTGAAACGATATTGACCCCCTCCTTCAAAATCTCTGAGCAAATATCATCTGAAAATAGGAGGGGCAGATGCCTATTAAAAATCTGTTTAACCTCCCTGGCGGTATGATTCTGTCAGGAATTCTGTACCAAAAGCGGTACAATTCTTTTCATGGAAATTTGGTGTTATGTATTATAGGCCTACAATTCTTAGTAATTACTGACTTAAACCTGACTAAAACAAGACTCTAGTAGACATCCCAGATGTGATAAATTTAAAACACAAACGCGTGAATTATAATCAAATCAATAATATAATTTTATTATATAATATATATAATAAAATTATATTATTGATTAGATTATAATTCATGCGTTGTATGTGTGTGTGTGTATATATATATATATATATATATATATATATATATATGTATGTATGTATATATATGTATGTATGTATGTATATATATATATATATATATATATATATATATGTGTGTTTTGTGCAAAGTTTTTTTTTTTTAATTTCCTTCCCTAGTTCCGCTCCCATGCAGCATTGCTGCTGCAGGGAACGGAACTAGGAAGTCCTCCTACCGACAGACGAGCGGCGGAGATCTCGGCTGGCGGTCACAGCAATGAGAGCTCATCGCTGGATCGCCAGGATAAGGTAAGAGACGCTCCGCTGCGCTGTCTGCATAGCTCTGCCATTCACCCCGAGCGTGACTCGGGGATACCGATAATAGCAGAAAATTCCTACCCCGAGTCACGCTCGGGTTTACTGCTAGCGGGGTTAATTATATTAAATTCACTGCTGAAGGGGGTAGAGAGTGTGAGTTGGTTACGTTTATTAATCTGCTGTTGAGTACCCTTCTTTATTAATTCACATCTGTCTTTCCTTCTAGCTATAGTGAGTGCTCTATCCAGCATTCATCCAGAGTATCCCCGCTGTAAAAATCTTGCATATAGGGACCGTGCTTCCCTTTTAAATTGTTCATTATCACTGCAGATGCGTCTGATTCGTAAAAATTTACCTACAGGGATACCCCTGATGGTATGCCTTGGATGGCCCGACTGAGCAAGTAAGAGGGAATTGCCTGAGAGGGGTTTCCTATAGAGAGTGGTACACACCTTGCCATCAACACCTGTCAGACAAACATCCAAAAAAAACATGGAATTATTGTCTGCGGCGCCGGTAAATGAAAGATTTAAACTATTATTGTTAAGGTGTGTAAGCATGAGTGGCATAAGTTCCACTCCCCTACGGACAACCAGCAGGAGGTCCGTCTATAAATCTATAGACCACAATTTCTGTTCTGTAGGGGTTCCCACCCCCAAAGATGTGGGACCGCTCCCACCAACCCATATATACAGTGCCTTGCGAAAGTATTCGGCCCCCTTGAACTTTGCAACCTTTTGCCACATTTCAGGCTTCAAACATAAAGAGATAAAACTGTCATTTTTTGTAAAGAATCAACAACAAGTGGGACACAATCATGAAGTGGAACAAAATTTTTTGGATATTTCAAACTTTGTTAACAAATAAACTGAAAAATTGGGCATGCAAAATTATTCAGCCCCTTTACTTTCAGTGCAGCAAACTCTCTCCAGAAGTTCAGTGAGGATCTCTGAATGATCCAATGTTGACCTAAATGACTAATGATGATAAATAGAATCCACCTGTGTGTAATCAAGTCTCCGTATAAATGTACCTGCACTGTGATAGTCTCAGAGGTCCGTTTAAAGCGCAGAGAGCATCATGAAGAACAAGGAACACACCAGGCAGGTCCAAGATACTGTTGTGGAGAAGTTTAAAGCCGGATTTGGATACAAAAAGATTTCCCAAGCTTTAAACATCCCAAGGAGCACTGTGCAAGCGATAATATTAAAATGGAAGGAGTATCGGACCACTGCAAATCTACGAAGACCTGGCCGTCCCTCTAAACTTTCAGCTCATACAAGGAGAAGACTGATCAGAGATTCAGCCAAGAGGCCCGTGATCACTCTGGATGAACTGCAGGGATCTACAGCTGAGGGGGGAGACTCTGTCCATAGGAAATGGACAATCAGTCGTATACTGCACAAATCTGGCCTTTATGGAAGAGTGGCAAGAAGAAAGCCATTTCTTAAAGATATCCATAAAAAGTGTTTTTTAAAGTTTGCCACAAGCCACCTGGGAGACACACCAAACATGTGGAAGAAGGTGCTCTGGTCAGATGAAACCAAAATCGAACTTTTGGGCAACAATGCAAAACGTTAGGTTTGGCGTAAAAGCAACACAGCTCATCACCCTGAACACACCATCCCCACTGTCAAACATGGTGGTGGCAGCATCATGGTTTGGGCCTGCTTTTCTTCAGCAGGGACAGGGAAGATGGTTAAAATTGATGGGAAGATGGATGGAGCCAAATACAGGACCATTCTGGAAGAAAACCTGATGGAGTCTGCAAAAGACCTGAGACTGGGACGGAGATTTGTCTTCCAACAAGAGAATGATCCAAAACATAAAGCAAAATCTACAATGGAATGGTTCACAAATAAACATATCCAGGTGTTTAGAATGGCCAAGTCAGGGTCCAGACCTGAATCCAATCGAGAATCTGTGGAAAGAACTGAAAACTGCTGTTCACAAACGCTCTCCATCCAAACTCACTGAGCTCGAGCTGTTTTGCAAAAATTTCAGTGTCTCGATGTGCAAAACTGATAGAGACATACCCCAAGCAACTTACAGCTGTAATCGCAGCAAAAGGTGGTGCTACAAAGTATTAAGGGGGCTGAATAATTTTGCATGCCCAATTTTTCAGTTTATTTGTTAACAAAGTTTGAAATATCCAATAAATTTCGTTCCACTTCATGATTGTGTCCCACTTGTTGTTGGTTCTTCACAAAAATTTAGTTTTATATCTTTGTTTGAAGCCTGAAATGTGGCAAAAGGTCAAAGTTCAAGGGGGCCGAATACTTTCGCAATGCACTGTAGGTTGGCCAATGAGGGTGAAAATTTAGCCCCCATGGCTGCCCCACACCTCTGGAGGTAGAAGACCCCATCAAAAAAAACATCAAATGAGGATATATGTAACCGATCAAAATTAAGAGGTTTGTATACCAATGCCAGAAGCTTGGCCAACAAGATGGGAGAGCTGGAGCTCCTGATGTTTGAGGAGGACTTAGATTTTGTGAGGATAACTGAGACTTGGTTTGACAGGTCTCATGACTGGATGGCGACCATTCAGGGGTATTCCCTTTATCGCAGAGATAGAGAGGGTAAAAAAGGGGGAGGGGTATGTCTGTATATTAAGAACAGTATACAGGTAAATATGAGGGATGATATTAATAATGGAGCTATGGATGAGGCAGAATCCCTATGGGTAGAGCTTCAAAGGGAAGGCACGGTGGGGAAGGTAATACTGGGCGTATGCTATAGGCCCCCCAACCAGAGGGAGGAGGGGAAGGCGGACCTCGTTTTACAGATAGGATTGGCAGCAAGGATGGGAAATGTCATTATAATGGGGGACTTTAGTTATCCAGATATAGACTGGGCAGAAGGAACTGCACACTGAGCCAAGGCTCGGCAGTTCCTAAATGATTTGCAGGACAATCTCACGGGTCAGATGGTGAATGCACCGACAATCAATGCGGTACTTGACCTACTGATTACCAACAATACAGACCTGCTCACGGATATAGAAATACGGGGCAACTTAGGAAACAGTGACCATAGGTCAACAAGTTTCAGCATTAATTACAGTAATAGGAAACACAAGGGTAATATAAGGACACTGAATTTCAAAAGAGCCAATTTCCCAAAACTGCACTCGCTGCTAGAAAATATCAAATGGGATAGAACCCTGGGAACAAAGAACACGGAGGAAAAATGGGAGTGCTTCAAGAGTATTCTTAACAAGGGGATTGGCCAGTGCATTCCAAAGGGAAATAAATTTAAAAGAGCTAAACTAAACCCTGGGTGGCTAAACTCCAACATAAAAATGCATATTAATACTAAAGAAAAGGCCTTCAAAAAATACAAGACTGAGGGGTCATTGGCAGCATTCAAGCATTACAAAGAGTGCAATAAGAAATGTAAAGAAGAAATCAGGGCGGCTAAAATAGAACACGAGAGACATATAGCGGAGGAGAGTAAAAAGAACCCCAAGAAATTCTTTAAGTATATAAACGGTAAGAAAGCGAGGCCAGAACACATTGGCCCCATAAAAGATGACAAAGGAAATATGGCCACTGAGGACAGAGAAAAGGCAGAAGTGTTAAATAATTTCTTCTCTTCAGTCTTCACAAAAGAATCGGGGGGGCTACACTAACCCAGCTTGTAAGGCCAAACTAAACAGCACACCTCAGAAAGTGCCGCCAGCCATGGCTAACAGAAGATAGACTTAGAGCTAAACTAGAGAAACTTAACATAAATAAATCACCGGGACCGGATGGCTTGCAAACTTGTTCTTAAAGAGCTCAGCCAGGTGATTGCCAGACCATTATTCTTGATCTTTAAGGATAGTTTACAGACAGATATGGTGCCAGCTGGTTGGAAAAAAGCCAACGCGGTACCAATATTTAAAAAGGGGCCGAGATATATCCTGGGTAACTATAGGCCGGTCAGCCTAACATCTGTAGTCTGCAAGATTTTGGAGGGGATGTTAAGGGACCACATACAAGACTTTTGTAATGAAAATGGTATTATTAGTAGTAATCAGCATGGATTCATGAAAAATCTTTCTTGCCAAACCAATCTATTAACCTTCTATGATGAAGTGAGCTGCCACCTAGATAAAGGAAGGTAGGTATGGACCCTAAGTTGGAGTACCTGGCTAGAGAACTGGCTCTAGGGGAGAGTCCAGAGGGTGGTGATTAATGGGGAGTACTCAGATTGGGCGGGTGTGGAAAGTGGGGTCCCCCAGGGTTCTGTCCTTGGACCAATCCTGTTTAATTTATTCATAAATGATCTACAGGAGGAATGATCTAGAGTAGGGGATATCTAGTACAATCTCAGTATTTGCAGATGATACTAAACTAAGCAGGCCAATATCTTCTGGGCAGGATGTGGGAACCTTACAAGCGGACCTGAACAAAATAATGGGGTGGGCAACTACATGGCAGGTGAGGTTTAATGTTGAAAAATGTAAAGTAATGCACTTGGGTGCCAGAAACCAGAAAGCAAGCTACTCACTAGGGGGGGAACCTCTGGGTGAGGCTAGGATGGAAAAGGACCTGGGGGTACTGGTAGACAACAGGCTTGGCAGTGGCATGCAATGCCAAGCCGCTGCAAGCAAAGCCAACAGAATACTGGGATGCATAAAAAAGGGATTCACTCCAGAAATAAAGAGATTATTCTCCCACTCTACAAGACTCTGGTCCGGCCACATCTGGAGTATGCTGTCCAGTTCTGGGCACTGGTCCTCAGGAAGGATGTGCTGGAACTGGAAAGAGTCCAGAGAAGGGCAACAAAAATAATTGGGGGAATGGGAGGACATCAGCTATGAGGAAAGACTAAAAGCACTGAACTTGGTCTCTCTGGAGAAGAGACGATTGAGGGGGGATATGATATCCATGTACAAATACTGTACTGGCGACCCTAGCATAAGGAACAAAGTATTCAGAGAAAGGGAATACAATAAGACACGTGGTCACTCACTAAAACTAGAGGAAAGGCGGTTTAACCTTAAAGTACGTAAGTGGTTCTTCACTGTAAGAGCGGTAAGGATGTGGAATTCTCTTCCACAAGCAGTGGTATCAGCAGGGAGCATTGATAGTTTCAAAAAACTATTTGATGGGCACCTTAAAGACCACAACATACAAGGGTATACAATGCACGGTTAACAGCAAACACACACGCACATCATAGGTTGAACTGGATGGACTGATGTACTGATGGACTATGTATCAGGTACTGTATGCCTGCTTAAAAATGCAAACAGCCATTCAAAAATGATTGGACGATTGTTGGTAACAAATACGATAGTTGCAAAGACTGCAGATCTCGTGGGATTTTCACTATGTAACTGCCCAAATCGCTCTCTGCTGACAACTCCTCTAGATCTCCTCAGATCTCTGGAGCACAATACTCCCTAAAGGAAAATACATCATTACTGGATGTAGGATCAGCAGGTGCATGTACAGATTGTGAGGAGACCTCAGTATCTACTGAAAAATAGTGCCTTTTAATTGTTAAGTCCCTCGCAAATCTATATGTCCACAATTGTATCAAATAAATTTAAGTGTCTCTGTGGACAAAAAGTCCTTTAGACAAAAGAGACACTTCTCCACCCGTGAGTATTCTATAAGAAAGATTAAGGACATTGGAGAAGTCTAATGTAACTTGCGTGTTTGGCGTCAGGATGGATAACTTGTCCGATCCTCGGAGCCCACATTTCCTCCGCCCACGACGTGTCCTCTTGTATTCCTGTGGCCTCCCCGACCTCTCTGGCGGGATTTTCTGCCCCCGTTTTTTTGGAGGGACCGGAGTAGATCTGTCCAATTGATTGCTAGTGGATGAACGATCCAATGATTGTTCCGAGTCTGTGGCGGCCAAAGTGTCATCCCATTGTTCCAATTCTGTGTCAGAGAAACTTGACATGTTTTTTGGTTCCATTATTGGATTGGGACACACTACTCCAGTTACGCCTGCGTTTCCAGATGTATACATTGTTGTATCGTAATCAATCTTATCACGTAACATTTTTTCCTTTTTATTCGCTATAATTTCATTTTCTAAGCGATTTAATTCATTATTTAATCGTTGATCGAGATGTGCAAATTCACTCACACCTTGTAGTGGTTTAAGGGCTAGCTGGAGCTCTGAGATTTCCTGTTGTAATCTATCTTTCTTTTTGGATAAAATGATAATGTCCATTAGAGTCCTTGAGCATGTGGATAGGGCATCCGTCCATTGAGTTTTAAGAGACTCATCAAAAAGCTCAAAGGTGGGGAACTTTTTGATCCTCAGTCCTCGTGGTATACGTTCAGTTAATAGGTATTCAGAAAGGGAACTCGATTCCCAGAACGCCCGAATCTCCTTGGTCATGCTTTTTTCCAGTTTCCTAAACAACAATCATATTGAGCCAGCTTTATTATCATTCTTATTATTAAAGGTTTCACGTGCATTGGACCTCAATGGGTTGTCGCCCAATAAATGAAAGGTGCGGCTGGTGCCTTGCTGCAACTTTGAAAGAAATAGTAACATTCAGCGCAAAACAGGAAAATTATCTCTACGTCGCTGTAATGTAATAAAAAATTATCTAAATATTATGCCACTAATAATAAAAAATGTGTACAGTATGTAAACCAAATATGTATAGCAACAATGTTGAAACCATTATATAAAGCCTGAAACAAAATGCATAGTGCATAAAAAGTGCACCATGTAAAAAGTGCAATATGCCTATAACGCAAATGTGATGCAGGAAAATGGTGGAAATAATCTTATGAGTAGTTAAATATTCCATGTGATAAAGGTGCCTGTGCAATATGACTATAAATGAAATGTAATATCGGAAAATATTTTTTATGAATTACTCTAGTAAGAATGCTAATAACAAAATGTTCTGTGCAAGGAAAGTGCCTGTGCAATATGTGAATGCCAATACCTAAAAGGTGTTTGTAGACCGTAGTGCAATTCAGAATACAAAATTCAAAATACCAAAAAAAGAATGCTGACCAGCATCCTGGAAATTATATATAAAGTGCAAGAACATAGAAAAAATTCATATATCAACTAATCATTACATATCATATGTATAATGTGCATGCAAAATATATATCCAAAAAAAAAGTCCACAATTTTTCAAAAAAAGTTGCAACAAAGTGCCAGTGCAGGAATGGTGCCACAACTCAGTGCAAACAATCCAAAAGAATTGGTGTCTTCAATGTGCATTGTTGATAATCCCACCATCCGTGTTAGAAAGGGCTCACTAAATGAACTCACCAGAGATAACCAGCCGATTAAACTTTTTCCAATATATTCCAGGGACTGGATCGGCAACATCAATTGCCTTTAAACTCTCATAGTATCCTCCAGGTTATAGCAAGGTTGTATCCAGAATGTTATAAAATAGAGGGGAAGGAGAATCAGACATAGTGTAATTTCATTAAAATATATGTTTATTTAAATACACTAAAATTACACTCACATTCGTTGGTGTCTATTTCAGACACTAGACATGTAAGCATACGAACACTCCTCTCTGGCTCATGCAGCAGGAGCTGCGAGCGTGTGTCAGCTTGTCTAATCAATTGCGGTGTTCCTCCAGCGTGCGGAAGCCACGCCCTACTAGTTTCGTATATTGACGTCTACTGGGGCGGCTTCTTGCTGCAACTTTGCCAGCTCAGCATAGGAGGAGTTGTCCCATATCGGGCTGTATGCTGTGAAGCCCATCACACCCTGCATCTGCCTGCTTTTATTCCAGATCTTTTGAATCAAATTAAAAGTGGGTAGCTGTTTGATTTGTGAAATTTCTGCACCTCCAGGCCCATAGAAACAGTGTCCTATCCAGAACCAAGCAGCACCAGCCGCACAGAGGAGCCCGCCGAATCCTGGGAAAAGGAGCCGCTATATAGTATATCCAGGCCAACCCCCTGTTGTCTTTAGGGTGCTGTAATTGTTCTATTTTAATTCTAGAATGGCCTGAGTTCCACAACAGTCGGCGGAAAAGGGTATTAACCACTCTAAATATTTTTAAGTGAATCACAACCGGGGAGTTATGCAAAAAGTAAAGGAGCTGTGGCATCAATATCATTTTGTTTTAAGATTGGCTCTTAATTAATTAATTTTATCCCGAAATCAGGAAAGCAGGGGGTGGATATTTAAAGGACAGTAATCTGCCAGTCGGGGCGATATCTGCACTCTTAAGTATTTAAATAAGGGCACCACCGGTATGGGGCAGGAGGGAGGAAGATCCTCCCCCCTGGTCCCCGTCCAGCATCAATAAGGCTGATTTAGACCAGTTGATAGTTAGATCAGAGTAATGTCCAAAGCGTGAAAGCACCGACATCACCTCAGTGACCGAGGAGGTGGTGTCCCCCAAGAAAAGGAGCATGTTGTCTGCATACAGCATGATCTTCTCATGGAGGGCCCCATATTCAAATCCCGAGATCCCCGGGATAACCCTGCTGCGTACCTCTGCCCGACATCCGGATGGTCGTCTGAGGGGATGAATAAAGCAAGCGAATCCAGGCAATAAATTGGTCACCAAACCGAAATTTAGACAGGACCGCCCAGAGATATCGCCAACCCACACTATCAAAAGCTTTGTTGGCGTCCAAAGATAGTACAGCTCTGTGTCCCCCATTGTCTGCCATTAGCTGCATGTTAAGATAAAGGCGTCTAAGGTTCGTGGCAGTAGACTTGTGTGGCATGAAACTAGCCTGGTCAGGGTGTATGATCAGGCTAGGAGATAACACCATTGACCCTGAGCGCCAGGACCTTTGCTAGGATCCCGGGTCAAGCGGCTCCTTTCCGGGCTTAAGCAACAATATCACATTAGCCCTAGCAATCGAGGGTGTCAGTCAGTAGGGCTAATAGCTGTGTGTCATCCAGCAAGCCCGCTTCCTCCCGCCAGCAAGGTTTGGGGAGAGTGCAGAGCCCTGCGTAGCATGCAAGGGAGGGTCAGTGGACATAGAGAGCTTTTGAGTATAGTACAGCATGTCTCTGGATTGTGCTTTGTGTTTCAGGGGCTTAGAGGATGGCATCTTAGGAGGCTGCGACTGCCCGGCGCCATCTTGGCCAGCATGGGAAGCCGCGGCCGTGGGTTCTCCTCGGCTTCCCTGGGTCATCATCTGCTCGGTTTCACTCCCCAGCAAGTCCAGGCAGGGCTCCGATGGGCACCGATGGCAGCGAATTCCGGGCAAAATCGTATGTGAGGACAGGATACTTGTCAGGATCAGCAGCGGGAGCTCCGTGAAGCACGTCTGCTCACATGCCTCATCAGGCCACGCCCCCCAGAATATTGCATCTTTACAACATCACAAACCTATAGAAGTCTCCCAAGAAGGCTGGTCGTCCATGGAAGACAAATACAAGAGAGGACAGGATAATGTGGAGAATCTCAACGGGCAATCAGTCCAACAGTGCAGCTGTGATTGCTTGCCAGTTCAGCGCTGAACCATGTTAGGATCTGTCTCGTCATAGTCTCGCAGTTTTAGAGAATTTGGACTGAAAGTGATAAAAGCTGCTCTGTTCCACTCGAAAGAAACACAACTTATGGTATATATCCCAAAAATATAGACAAGAAATTGAATCCCAAAGGGATTTAGCAGATGGGGAAAGGGATGTTGCGATACTAAAAAAAGGGTACAATAACTGGTATAAATGCAAAAAGTATCTATAAAAAGTCTAGTCTTTATTGTTTAACGTTGATAAAAAAGGCAGTGTCTTACTGACAATATATAGCATCAATTACAAAAGGACTGACAATGCGACATACTTTAAAAGTGCACAAGGTACAAAAGGTTAATCGCAGACGATGCATGTATAACAAAACTAGTATATATATGGACTCTGAACTCCTACGCGTTTCAACTTGAAGTCTTCTTCTGGGGGTATATTTGTCCAGAGTTTTTTTTATAAAACGTATCTGTATATAAAATATACAGGAAAATAAATGATACAAATAGATATAAATACAAATCAGCAAAAAAACAAATAGATATGGGAGACCAGCCCAAAGACAATAATAACATTATATATTATTATGTAGGGAAACTTACATCAAGATGAAATCCAAAAAAGTAAATACTTGTTTGTAAAAATATAATGCAGTGGCTGTGTGCGGATGATACATGGGAGCAGCCAGGCACCCGGGCCCAAACCAAAAGCCACAAGGGTCTAAGGCAGAGATGGACGATGAAGTCCTGATGACAAAAGGGGGAATATAAAAAAATGTAAAGACCCAAAAAGAAAAAGAGAGAAAATATTGGAGAAAGCACATATAATTACCTTAATACGGAGCAGATGCTTTTACCAATTGGCCCACTATTATGTAGAATGAAGGAAGCCACAATTTTGAGATCCCTGGTGTATATCAAATAAGAGGGGCAGAGCAAAGACTGATCTGTTCCTACAGATTGGTCTGGAGTGACCCAGTTAAAGAGGAAAATCATGTATTTTAGTCCTTTTTGCTTAAGGGTAATAAAAAAAAAAAAAAAAGAAAATTGATACGTATCCAAATTCAAGTGAAGGGAGATAATACCTGCATTAGACCGCACAGCATGCACTCTTCCCTAAGCAGCAAGGGAGTGAGCATGCATGTGTGACAGGTAAGTATATAAGGGGAGAAGACCCACCCACCAGGTGTGATAAGCAAATCCCCAAACTGGACTAAATTGAATCCATCTGGGAGCCTAATAACGGAGAGAACTCCGATTTGTCCCCCGCAGTGTTTTCCTGGCCATATACGGGGCCACCAAGCGTGACATTGAGAAGCAGCAGTGTGTGCAATTTTAAAGTGTGTGTGTGTATATATATATGTATGTATGTATATGTGTGTGTGTATATATGTATGTATTAGGGATGCACCGAATAATCGGCGGCCGAACATTATTCGGCCGAAAATAGAAAAAATAGCACTTTCGGTGTTCGGCCGAATAAGTCAAAAGGCCGAATAATTTTGTGCCGAATAATAGGGCTGAACGATAGTCGATATGATATTGACTATCGTTCTGTGGCCGTAGGCGATATTTACAGGGGGAAGGGACTCGGAGGAGGACAGGAGGACTCACAGACTTCCGTGTTAGGCAGGGGAAGCCGGGACACTTCAGCGGTGAGCATACATACATTACTCACTCGTGCACTGCAGCCCGCCCCACACATTCAGTGAGTCTTACTCTCCTCCCTAGTTTTTTCAATGGCACATTCAGGAAGCCAATCACGCCGTGATTAGCTGCACAGCGAACCAATCACGCGTGCCTGCACACCTGATTGGTTCCGCTGTGCCGCTACTCACGGCGTGATTGGCTTCCTGAATGTGCCATTGAAAAAACTAGGGAGGAGAGTAAGACTCACTGAATGTGTGGGGCGGGCTGCAGTGCACGAGTGAGTAATGTATGTATGTGGCTGTGCTCCTTTCCAGGCTACTACTAGTCCACCTCCAGCCTCCTACTACCACCACTATGAGAGACTGTCTGTCACTGTATAATCTGATCGAGTCCACACTGACACTGACTGACTGTCACTGAGTAATTGATGTTACCACATTAACCCTGACCTGCCCAGTGCCCTGTATCTGCAATTAAAATTTACAAGGGTGCCTGCATGCTTCCTGATTTCCATTCCCAGCATCCTTCCCAATCCCTACAGTGTCACTAACATTAACCCTATGGTACAAGGCTGCAGTGTGCACTGAATCCCATTCCCTACAGTAACATTTAGGGAGAGAGAGAGACATGAGAGGACAAGAGAGAGAGAGAGAGAGAGACATGAGGACAAGAGAGAGAGAGAGTGAGAGGACAAGAGATAGAGAGAGAGACACGAGAGGACAAGAGAGAGGACAAAAAATTGGCAAAATAAATGGAAAAAATGCAAAACACCGCGTTCGGTATTCGGCCTTCGGCCTTCGGCCAAACATTTTATTATTATTCGGCTTCGGCCAAGAATTTCATTTCGGTGCATCCCTAGTATGTGTGTATGTATATGTGTATATATATATATATATATATATATGTGTGTATATGTGTGTGTAGTTTTGAAATGGTGGAACGCCACACCAGACCCTTTTAAAAAAAAAATAAATAAATAAATACTTTAACAGCCAACGCATTTCGGGGGCTCTGTACTACATCCCTCTATCAGGGATTAAAATAACTGCAATTCGGTGGCTGCCCTGAAAAAGTCATATTGAGGTGAAGGAAAAAGGTTTAGTAGAGAATCGTGAGAAACATTGGCAAACAATTATCAGTGTTTTTTGACGTGTTTTTTTTTTTTTTTTTTTTGTCCCATCTTAAAAAAAAAAAAAAAAAAAACCCATGCTAAAGAAATTTTATTTTTACAGCATTTGCAGCAATCTTTCACATTTGCTGCAACAGTTTAAATTTTTTGCGACCTGCTTTTGACAAGGCACATTTTTACACAATTATGCTAGACATATACGTTAGAAATATCATATTGAGAAGAATAACGAGGCCTGAAGTCCTCTGACTACTAATGAGTACTTGGGAGAAAAGGGTAGAAGGGGGAGTAGGGAGGAAGAGGTAAAGGGGGGAAGAGATAGGACAAGTCACTCCTCCCGACTCTGTCAAAGTATACCAAGAGAATTGGATGTGTCAGCCTTTCGGTACCAGTCCGTATAGCGGAAGAAAGACATAAGTGCAGTTATTTCCGTGCTGGAGAAAGAATGCTCAATAAAATGCTCAATAAAATTCGGCCAACGAGAAAATTTTTTGAGTGGGAGCATAGTTTTGGATTTGTGTCCAATTTCTCCTTGAATAGAAGATCTGTAAGGTGTTAGGTCTTTGCATACCATGGAAACCGTGTGTGGGGGGGGGGGGGTTGAGACAATCCAAGTTTTCATGATGGCCCTCCTGGCAGCAAGTAGGCATTGGTAAGTCCAAGGTGAGTTAATAGCCGTGTCATGCCGGTCACGGGTATTAGATTGGGGAGGATTTTCACAGCTGAAAACGTAAAGGAGGGGGGACTTGGGAGTGTTCTTTCCAGAGATGTTGGTGAGATAGAAGGATATTTGGTCCCAAAAGTCCACAATAGGTGGGCATTCCCAAAGCCTGTGTAGTAAAGAAGGTTTGTGAAGGCTACACTTAGGACATTGGAGATGAAAAGGCCTATTTTCAGCCTATGTCAGAAGAGGTGAACTGGGCATAGGCTCTATGTACAATTTTAAATTGAGTTTCCCTCCAATTTTCGTTAATCAAATGCTTGCAAGTAGGGATGCACCGAAATGAAAATTCTGGGCCGAAACCGAAAATGCAGGATGCCCTTGGCCGAAAACCGAAAATGACTTTTTCCCCCCAAAAAATTTAAAATAGAACAGGGGCATACACCAAAAACAGGCAGCGACGTACACCTGTCGCTGCCACCCTGTCGCAGTATATATACTGTGACTGTTTGGCAAGAGGTTAATTTAATTACCAATGGTATTTGTATTATGCAGCATGAGGGGGTTAATGTATTGCCACTGCTGGTCACTCATCTATTAGTGACCAACCAGTGACAGTTAATTAACCCCTTTGTGCTGCATTAGTGCAATCAGTATCAGTGCAACCAGTGTTAATTAACACTGATACTGGTTGCACTAATGCAGCACAAAGGGATTAATTAACTGCCACTGGTCGGTCACTAATGCATCAGTGACCTGCAGTGACAATACATTAACCCCTCATGCTTCATAATACAAATACCATTGGTAAGCTGCCTCAGCTTTCCCCCATTCCCCCCCACTCCACTGCCTCAGCGTCCCCCTCGGCAGTACACCCTCCCCCCCTCTGGCTCAGCGTCCCTCCTCGGGTGTCCATTCAAAAGAAGCGCCTCTGGCCGGCGGCCCGCCTCCCGGTGATGTCACTACTACGATCTGTGTATGAATGAAGTAATACACCGGGCGGGAGGGCGGGGCGAGCGGCCGCTAATAACTATAACTATGTGAGCCTTCACTTCCCTGTCAGCGGAGATGCATGCCTGACAGGGAAGTGAAGGCTCACATAGTTACAGCTATTAGCGGCCGCTCCGCCCGGTGTCAGGTCAGTTCTCATTCACACACAGTCCCGCTGACAGGGAAGGATCACATAGTTATATCTATTAGCGGCCGCTCGCCCCGCCCTCCCGCCTGGTATGTCCCTTCATTCATACACAGATCGTAGTAGTAGGGACGTCCTTGAGAGGCGGGCAGCCGGCCAGAGGCGGGACTTTTAAAACCTGCCCTGCGCTGCGTCCTCCTCCTTCCTCACGGCAGCCATATTAATTTCGGCAATGTTAACCCATTATCGGCCGAAATGGGATAGGCTCATTTTCGGCCGATAATTTCGGTGCAAGTCCTGAGGTATCCACGTATGATCTGTTCATTGATAAAAGGGTCAGGGAAGTCTTTATTCCACAAGGTTGTAAGTTTTTTTCCAGGAGAAGACTGGTGTAGCAGAAGACGTTTGTAAACGTCAGAGATGGAGTAGGAGCATAGTTGAATGAGGTCATCAAGAAAGGAGGGAGAAAATCTCTTGGGCTTTGATGGGCATTTAGATTGAACAAAGGTAATGGACTGGTTATAGTAAAATCTATGGCGAGATGGTAAGCTGAATTTTGTCATAACCTCTGTAAATGGAAAAGGAGTTCCCGAATCAGGGTTAAACAATTGCACAGCAAGTATAAGTGAATGGTCCTTCCAAAGATTATAGGCTGTGTAATTAGAGCTTTGAGGAAAATGGGGTTTCCATGTGTGGGGAGAAGTCTTGAGGTGAAAGTTTGAGCTTTTTCCTGATCTCTCTCCAGGTTATAACTGTATCTCTGAAAAGTACGTTTTTACGAAGATGTGAGGGTAAAGAGGACCAGGAAGAGTGGAGTAGGCTGTTCAATGTGTACGGGGAGACGCAGTCTATTTCCAGTTTTAAATTTGTGTATTTTGAAGAAGAAAGCCGGTCTAGACAATATCTAGATAAACAAGCCAGGTCATACAATCAAATGTCTGGGAGACCTGCACCACCTTTGCTCCTGGGGAGACATAATTTCAAGAAGGATATACGGGACCTGCCACTGTCCCAGAGAAAAGTTCTAAAAGATTTATTTAGGGCTTGAATATCTTTGTGTTTTAATAATAAAGGTAGTGTCTGTAATGGATACAGCAGCCATGGGAAAGTAACCATTTTAAGAAGATGGCATCTCCCGAGGAGCGAATGGGGCAGGGATCTACAGGTCTCTAGTTCTTTCCTTATTTTAGCAAACAAAGCGGGGTAGATAAGCTTATATAGAGAAGAGGGATCCCTGCCAATTTTAATTCCAAGATAAGTAATAGATTGGGTGGCAATAGAAAAAGAAAGTGAGGAGGTAAAGTCAGTAGAGGAGCTGGGAGTAAGTGCAAGTATCTCGCTTTTGTCATAGTTTACCCGTAAACCCGAGCAACGTCTGAAGATATCCAAATCACTTTTAAATTGGGTTATGCCTTGTTTCAGATTGGAAGTAAAAATCAGCATGTCATCCGCAAAGAGGGCAGTGTGGACGTCATGGGTACCTATGGGAATACTGTGTAGGGAGGGGAGAGACTTGGGTCAGATATCGGGACAAGGGCTCTATAGCCAAATTAAAAAGGAGGGGGTGATGGGGGTCATCCCTGTCTAGTTCCTTTATGTAATGGGAAGGACTCTGCAAGGACCAGGAAAAGCCACTCGAAGCTGACATTATCGAATGCCTTTTCCGCATCGAAGGTGATAATGGCAAGATCTTCTAAGGGGTGAGTCTGAGCGTATGACAAAGCTAAAAGTACCTTCCTAATATTCGAGGTAGCCGAGCGACCCTTGACAAAGCCAGACTGGGCATCTGAAATAAGTGAAGAGAGAATTTCCGAAAGTCGCAGGGATATGATCTTGGACAGTATTTTACTGTCGACATTCAGTAAGGAAATGGGGCAGTAAGAGCCTGGCAATGTAGTATCATTGCCCTTTTTGCCAATTAATTTGATGTAAGCCAATTCCCCAGTAGGTAACATCCCATTTTCTTCCCACATACAGGTGTAAACAGAGGATAGCAAAGGCAGAATGTCGGAAGGCATAATTTTGTAAAAATCCATAGAAATGCCATCTGGTCCCGGTGCCTTGTTGGGAGAGGATGATTTAACTACTAATTCAATTTCAGCTTGTGTGATGGGGGCATTTAACCTATCTAAAGAGGATTGGGGTATAGAGGTGAAATTAAGTTTGTCAAGGAACGACTTGGCTAAAGAGGTGTCAATGGAATCTTTACTATATAATGAGGTGTAAAAATCTTTAAGGATAAAGGCAATGTCAGTTTGGGAGGAGGTGAGATTGCCCCTGAAGTCCCGTAGAGTGGTAATATGCATTTGACTATAAGGACCTCTGGTCAACCTGGCAAGTAACTTCCCTGCCTTATTGCCATGCTTATGGAAGAGGTCGGATCTCGCCTTCCTAGTTTGTTCTTGGTGTTCAGTCCATAGGTCAAAATCTCTTTTGGCTTCTTCTGGTCTAGGGGGTGCTCTGTAGAGTCAGTGTAGTTTGGGCTTGTCGAAGTCGTAGACTTGCCTGTCAAAATTTGGTTAAGGAGTTTTTCTTAAATTTAGAAACATATGCTATCATTTTACCTCTGAGAAAGGCTTTTCCGGTCTCCCAAAGTAAAATCGTGTCTATGTCGGGAGTATGATTAAATCTCACAAAATCAGACCAATACCTCCTGGAGCATCTTTTGGAAGTCTTGATTTTTGGCCAGAAAGGTGGGAAACCTCCACAGTTTAGGTGTGTCTAGCAGGGGGCCATTTGAGATCTCAATAGAAATTGGGCCATGGTCTGAAATGGCCAGCTCATGAATGGTTGATTCGGGGATAAAGGGGAGGAGGTCAGGGGTGCAGAAAAAGTAATCCAGTCTCGCCCATGAGTCGTGAGGATTTGAGTAAAAAGAAAATTCCCTGTCATGGGGATCCTGTCATGGGGATGCATAAGTCTCCAAATGTCAATCATGTGAGCTGTGTCCATAGTGATGGAGAGGTGGGAGTAAGAAAAAGAGAGGAATTTCCCCTTGAGGTGGGAGGGGAGTGAGACTCAAAGGAGTATTTCCTGTCTTCCACTGAGGACAGCACCGAGTTGAAGTCACCTCCCACCACCATGGGGGAGTGCGGTGGATCCAGCATTCATTGAGAAGTGGAGAAAAACTGCCCATCTGGGGGGGGGGGGGGGTAGCGGCATATACATTAAGTATGTGAAGAGTGGCCGAAGAGAGTTTTAAGGTAATGGACACCAGTCTGCCAGTGTTTGAGGATTTGGCCAAAATAGTATAAGAAAGACATTTATGGAGTAGTATGAGAACCCCGGCTTTCCTACCTACCGCAGCGGAGCCTAAGACCTCACCTACCCACAGCTTCCGCATTCTATGGAAATCCCCCTCCTACAAATGAGTATCCTAAAGAAGGGCTACATCTGTCTTAATGCGTTTGAAATGTTGAAGTATGCGCATGCGCTTGCTAGGTGAACGGAGGCCGTTTACATTCCATGATACCAAGTTGATCATCTTGCCAGAGGGGGATAGCCATCAGTTAGCGAGGAGACATGAGGGAGAGATAAACAAAGAAGATCGTACAGAGTCAGATGGGGGGTGGGAGGGGTAAAGGGTAGGACCTGCATGGCGGGTAAGAAGGCATATGATATAAGTTGAAAAGGCACAGTATCTCGAGATAGGAGCCTTTGATAGGCCAGGTTAGAGCATACAAAACTCAAACAACAAAAATACAAATAAAACATGTCATCTTCTTTTTTCCATTTGGTGTTAAGTGAGCCATAGGTTCCGGATACCTCCACAGGATGGATTGGAAGCCTATGATTATAAAAGTACAAGTTCCATCCCAGGTGTGTTTGATGGAAGTTAATTTAGTTCTGTCCACAATACAGAGGACCGAAGGCAATTTGATTGAGCCGGTTGGTGGGGTTACGGCTTAAAGGAAGCAATGAAAGAGCCAAATCACTCCTTTTTGCTGGAATCTTTAAGGGGGGGGGCTGTTTTGCGATTTACAGGAAAGAGAGGGTCTTCTGGCTGGGGGAGCTTCTCCTTGTAGTGGGATATTATGAGCGGTGAGATAGTGCTCCACTTCCTGGGGGGTATGAAGAGAAATGCATTCCCCATCTCTGGAGGTGACCTGTAGTACAGCGGGGTACGCCAGAGTAAATTTGATTTTGCTATTAAACAACGTGCAACAAATCCTTAAACGCTTTGCGTTTGGTAGAGACTTCCTGGGACTAATCCGCGAATAAAAGTAATTTGTGACAATCAATTTCAAGCTGTTTCTGTTGTCTATATTGCTGCAAGATGAGGTGCTTATCTGCGTAGTTTAAGTATCGGACAATAGTGGGTCTAGGAGATGTGCGGTGTTCCATATTGGGGCCTATTCTATGCGCTCTTTAAACAACACACGGTGCTGGTAGACCCAGAGCTGAGAGAATAGTTTTAGAGCAGAGGTCAAATAGTGAGGAGGGGGCATATGATTCAGGTAGCCCAATGATCCGTAAATTGTTTCTTCTAGACCTGTTTTCCAAGTCATTTTTTTCCTGCATTATTTGAAATGCTAGGTCGTGGCTATGTATAGAGGATGAAGCCTGCTGCATGTCCTCTTCCAGAGAAGCTATTCTCAATTCAGCTTCATGCAGCCGTTGAGACTGTGCCCCAAGCTTTTTTAATTTGGGAAATTCCCTGGGCTACTGCTGTTTCCACTGCTGCATTTATTGTGGGTCTTAAAAGTGCAGCTACTGCCTCTGCAATGCAGGGTAAGCAGAGCTGTACCTGAGGGGAGAGAGCCTGTCAGCTCCCCTGTGAGGGTGATAGCAGAGTCCTCCATGTTTGCTGCTGTGAGGGGAGGCGCAGCCTGTGAAATGGTGGCAAGCGGGGCAGATGGCTCGGAGCACAGCCGGTCCGTCAGTGACAGCGGGGTCCCCGGGGATGGTAGGAGGAATTCCCAGCAAGTATGGCGTCCGTTCAGCGGGTGTGTAAGGCAGGCTTAGTGGAGGCTCGGCGGGAGAGGAGCTGCTCACATCCTCACGAACTGGCGCCAGAACCGGAAGTGATTTGCCTTTCTGCACCTGAATTTAGAACAGAAACTCCCTTGACAGAACACATTACTCCTTTTCCAGTCTTGCTGCCCCTACCCCACATACTTACTGATTTCACCACACTAGTCATCATGGATGGGCCGAATACCCCCCTGTTCGGTTCGCAGCAGAACTCCCAAACGGCGAACCCCCATTGAAGTCTATAGGAGCCCGAACATTTTGAAGGCTTATATGCAAGTTATTGGCCATGAAAGGGGGGTATGGGGGTCTGGGCACTGCCCTGGGGGACATATATCAATAACCAATTTGTTTTTAAAAAAACTATCGTTTTTTCAGGAGCAGTGATTTTAATGGTGCTTAAAGTGCAACAATGAAAATGAAAAATTCCTTTAAATCTAGTGCCTGGGGGATCCCCTTAATGTGTCTTTAAAGTGGCACTTTTGTAGCATATACAGAACATGCTACAGCAAAAATGACATTTCTAAAGAAAAAAAATCCTATTTAAAATGACTCTCGGTTACAATTGCCGGCTCCCGGCTATGAAAAAAATGAAATGAAGAACCGGGACCCCATATCAAAATTAGAAGAAAAAAAAATGGCGCCCCCTTCCCCAAAATCAATACCAGACCCTTATCCGAGCATGCAGCCAGGCAGGTCAGGAAAAGGGCAGAGAGGGGGGGGGGCGAGCGAGCCCCCCCCCCTTAAAGTGGGGCTGTGGTTGTTGGGGTCTGCGGGTGGTGGGCTTATCTGAATCTGTAAGCCCCCCCATGCGAATGGGTACCCATTCACCAAAAAAAGTGTAAAAAGAGTAAGAGAAACAGGAAACAGTTTTTGACAAATCTTTTATTAAAAAAGAAATCCATCGTCAATCACAACGCCTGCCGGACCCCAAAAATAGAAAAAAAGAATGCCTCTGGCCGACTGCTCTCTTCGCTTTGTCAGCTATTCTATAGGCAAAGGTGGCCCTACCCCCTTCTGACGTCACATTACACCCCCCCATGTTGATGGCATGTGGCCTGGTTCCTTAACGGAATGCACTGTGCAGCGCTCATTGCATAGCAGGGTATTCGTCAGAGCAAACACCCTGCAAATTCGGGTGTTTGGCAAATGGCCGAACAGGCAAACGTTGGGGCCGAACTGTTCGCCCATCCCTGCTTGTCGTCATAACAGTTCTTTCCCTGTCGGCTTCCACACCATAAAACTGTTGCTTTCTTGACTGTGTTCCCCAGTGCCATAAATCTCTTCTCATCAGCTGCCTCTATTGATTGCTGCAGATTCCTGTGTCACAGCACTACTTGTGACCAGTGCAGGTTTTAGAGGGGTGGGGAAGATGCCAGTAGAGAGAGAGAGAGCCTAAAGGATAATTCTGGAGCTAGAAACCTAATAATCTTTGACCAAAAGTGTTTATTTTGCAGAATGTGTGTAAAGAATATTATAGATGAATACAGATAAGTGAAAAGAATAAAAAGGGGGCGTTCTTGGAGGTGGGAGGGAAACTAAGCCCCTTTAAAGGATACCAAAGGTAGTAAGGTATTTAAATTTTTATTTAAATGTAGGCAATAATACATAAGAGTGGTAATACAACCAGCAATAACAATAAAAAAAATAGGTTCAATACATCAGTTAGTGAGTTACTTTCAACACAGTATGAAAATTAGCTAGGTGATTCATGGACGTTAAACCAAGAAGATCACCTCTCCAATAGTTTCCTTCACCTGAAACAAAGCTTAATACTGTAAGTAGGACCCAAGTTAGAGCTATGAACATACACCAAACTGGTAGAAAAAGTTAAGGAGAATGGGCACTAATGCTTCAAGATCAAGTAAGGTATAGGATTAATCCAAGAGATAGTAAGGTGAAGAACATATAATTGTTCTCCGCATCAGTTGTGCCCTCCTTTTTTAAAGCATACCCAATAACATTTCTTAGATTTTTCAAGATGAGGATAGGATAGAGTTTGAAAAGGTTAAGAATAGACTAAAGATGAGACTAGAAAGGGTTTGGGAAAGGGGCAGCAGAAGAAGAAAGAGGGAGAAAAAAAAGAAGGAAAAAAAGAGCGAGAAGGTGGAGGCAAGGAGTACCTTGATGCTGTCGACATTCCAAAACCTCTAGTTCTCCTTTTAGGGGAATAGTTCCATTTAACCACTTTACCACCGGAGGATTTTGCTGTCTTACGTCTGGGCCACTTTTTGCGATTCGGCACTGTGCGACTTTAACTGACAATTGCGCGGTCATGCAACACCGTACCCAAACGAAATTTACGTCCTTTTTTCCCCCACAATCAGAGCTTTCTTTTGGTGGTATTTGATCACCTGTGCAATTTTTACTTTTTGCGCTATAAACAAAAAAAAGCGACAATTTTGAAAAAATAACAATATTTTTCACTTTTTTTTTTTATATAAAATTCCCCCCCAAAAAAATGTAAAAATCAAATTTTTTTTATCATTTTAGGCCAATTTGTTTTCTGCTACATATTTTTGGTAAAAAAAATTGCGAGTAATGGTGGCGATCTGCAATTTTTTTTTTTTTTTTTTTTTTTGCGGGGGACATATCGGACCCTTGACTGACATTTTTGACACTTTTGGGGTTACCAGTGACATTACTACAGTAATCAGTGCTATAAATATGCACTTAGTGTAAAAATGACACTGGCAGGGAAGGGGTTAATTTTATTGGAGAGGGAGGGGTTAATGTATGCCTGGTGCTTACTGACATGTGTGGGGGGAGGTGACTATGTGACACAGGGACAGATCGCAGGTTCAGCTATGCTGAACCCTGCAATCTGACCCTGTCTGTCACTTAGGAGATGCGCCCGCTTTGTTTACACAAGCGGGCGCATCTCCAGACTCGATTCCCCGACGATCGGGGAAGAGCAGCGGCTAGGACCATGTGATATTTCAGTTTTTCTTTTTTAATAAATCTGCAACAATGTCAACAATTCTGTGTTTTTCTGTCAGTATGGGGTGCTATGTGTACATTCATGAGGAAGAAGAATGAACTTAAATGATTTTAGCAAATGGCTGCAATATAACAAAGAGTGAAAAATTTAAGGGGGTCTGAATACTTTCCGTACCCACTGTATGTGCAGGTAAAATCCTTCTTCTTGCCAACATCTCCTCCAGCAGAGGTTAGACGTGTGCAGGAACATCTTGTGTGGTGTTGTTGGGACCCTATACCAGCGGCGTAAAATTTAAAAGAGGGGGCCTGATGCGCTTCCAATGGAGTATAAGAGAAATAATTAAATAAACGAGAGTGTAATTGAAGTGGGGTATAAGTAAAGAAGGGGGGTAAGGGTGGATCACAGCCACACAATGGTGGTAAAGAATAAAGCTGCTGTCACCACATACAATGTAAGAATAGATTACATTGATTCATTAATTAATTTTGCCCTAAAAATTCTCTGGTCTTAGTTCACACCAATCTACTCTCTTCCTGTAGTGTGAGTTCAGCCTCATCTGCTCAATAAGATGAAGAAAGAAAAACCGTGATTCTCATAGCAGTGAACTGGCCCTGAAAAACTTTGTACACATACAGTATCTCACAAAAGTGAGTACACCCCTCACGTTTTTGTAAATATTTTATTATATTTTTTTGTGTGACAACACTGAAGAAATTACACTTTGCTACAGTGTAAAGTAGTGAGTGTACAGCTTGTATAACAGTGTCAATTTGCTGTCCCCTCAAAATAACTCCACACACAGCCATTAATGTCTAAACCGCTGGCAACAACAAAAGTGAGTACACCCCTAAGTTACTTTATCCAAATTGGGACCAATTAGCCATTTTCCCTCCCCAGTGTCATGTGAGTCAGTGTTACAAGGTCCCAGTGTGGTGTTAAATTTGTTGTTATCGCCCTCACTCTCATACTGGTCACTGGAAGTTCAACATGGCACCTCATGGCATAGAACTCTCTGGGGATCTGAAATAAAGAATTGTTGCTCTACATAAAGAAGGCCTAGGCTATAAGAAGATTGCCAAGACCCTGAAACTGAGCTGCAGCATGGTGGCCAAGACCATACAGCGGTTTAACAGGACATGTTCCACTCAGAACAAGCCTCGCCATGGTCGACCAAAGAAGTTGAGTGAACGTTCTCAGCATCAAATCCAGAGGTTCTCTTTGGGAAATAGACATATGAGTGCTGACAGCATTGCTGCAGAGGTTGAAGGGGTGCGGGGTCAGCCTGTCAGTGTTCAAACCATACACCACACACTGCATCTAATTGGTCTGCATGCCTGTCGTCCCAGAAGGAAGCCTCTTCTGAAGATGCACAAGCAAGCCTGCAAAGTTTGCTGAAGACAAGCAGACGAAGGACAAGGATTACCGGAACCATGTCCTGTGGTCTGACATGACCGAGACAAACTTATCACTCAGAAGGTGTCAAGTGTGTGTGGTGGCAACCAGGTGGGGAGTACAAACACAAGTGTGTCTCGCCTACAGTTAAGCATGGTAAAAAGGAATGGTCTAGCACTCGCAATTGTAAACGCCTCCATCCCTAAAATATGCGAAAACAACAGAGAGGTGGCCCTAACGGGACTTTGAATGAGGTTGAATACAATAGTCATAGACGGTCAAAAAGTAAATTTTATTATCAGATAAAAATATATGATAAATGTAGGCATAAATGTATATACATAACCACAGGCATGATTGCAAGCATTTAAAACATGTTTAACATAGTGGAAAAATAGCAGCATTGCAGCAATTTAAACATAGTGACAGCATATCAACATAGATATTGCATGACAATAAATAATTGGTATAAAAAAACTCTACGCGTTTCGTGGGTCCTTACGCCCACTTATCAGGAGTATATAGCGGATTCTGTCTAAAAATGAACAAATGAAATGTAAATGTCTGCTATGCTTTAATTGAACAGAAAATATAAAGATTCAACAAATGTGTAACCCAAATAGGGAAACCACACTTACATCTAACTGAATCAAACTGGTATGCGCTGCCAAAGGAGGGGGTATCAACGTCTCATCCGGGAGCTGAAGGGGCAAGACCATGCCGCAACACAGTGGGGAGCCAGGTGAGGAAAGCTATGTGATAAAAGAGGGGGGAGTATTTTTGATGATTGTAGATAAAGTGACACTGGCTGAAAATACATAAATGAATATATCAGAATATCAGACTATGAAAAAATATTAATGGTAATAATATATAATATTAATAATCTATCTTTATTGTATCACAAGGTGATACCAAAAAAGGGGAGGGGGTATTATGTATGAAAAGTATATTTCAGCAGAGCCAGTGTCAAAATCAAAAGACCCATAAAACACCATAGTATGGATCCAAGTAGTCATATATATTTTTATTCATAACCCCATTATCAACTTATTTTTATATATTTCCATCTGTGCAGATGCACTTCAAACATAATCTCATTGGTATATGCGCTCCCTCTGGTGGTAGGTTCGGATCTACTCCGGGAGCTGCGATATATTATAGGGAGATTTTTTCTCCCTTGCTGACTCCTCCCTAATTGGGAGGAGCCACCTATATATCGGCGTCATGTTCCTGCCTACTACGTGTACCTCTGCAACAGCGGCGTTTGCACGTGGTGGCGGTGTATTCAAACTCACGGTCATGGTTGCCAGCTGCTGCTGGCTTTTTCCATGCTGACCTACATGAGCCTTAGCTTGTGTCTGTCCTACCGCATACATGACGTTAGGGATGAGACGTGCATGCAGCCCATGTGCTAATTCAGGTGAGGAACCACTTCTTTTTTTCTACACTTCACACTCTCATGTTCTGATTTCTTTCTATTTTTCTTCTTTGGTCAACTCATTGGCTATCGCACACTTTCCTCTATTCACCCTGTCTTTTCTACTACCTTGAGCTCCTGTCTCAAGGAACATCCTGTATCTTTGTCTCTTCACTCCTTGCTTCTTTTTCACTTCCCTTGGCTTTTCTTGTCTAAGTTCAGTTATCACTCCATGAGGGTAATATCCTCATGGTTCTTATACGAATACTTCTCTCAATCTGTTTATATTTTCATCACATCGCTACTTTGTATCAGTTTCATCTTGTACTGTCAACACTTCCTGCATGTGTCAATTCAACTAATGTTTTTATACATTCAATGAGCCCACTCACTTTCTTCACTCAAACCTTTATGTCACAGCACTTTTATTACTCTTTTTGCTTCTCATATGCATTAAGATCAGCACTTTTTCTTGGGTTCAAAGCCTCCCCCCGTTTTTTGTTTTTTCTTTTTCTGGTCATGCTCTCCCTTGCCTTTTTTTGATTTTGACACTGGCTCTGCGGAAATATACTTTTCATACATAATACCCCCTCCCCTTTTTTGGTATCACCTTGTGATACAATAAAGATATATTATTATTATTATTATTAATTATTATTATTATTATATACCATTAATATTTTTTCATAGTCTGATATTCTGATATATTCATTTATGTATTTTCAGCCAGTGTCACTTTATCTACAATCATCAAAAATACTCCCAACCCCCCCCCCTCTTTTATCACATATCTTTCCTCACCTGGCTCCCCACTGTGTTGCGGCATGGTCTTGCCCCTTCAGCTCCCGGATGAGACGTTGATACCCCCTCCTTTGGCAGCGCATACCAGTTTGATTCAGTTAGATGTAAGTGTGGTTTCCCTATTTGGGTTACACATTTTTTGAATCTTTATATTTTCTGTTCAACTTAACGCATAGCAGACATTTACATTTCATTTATAGAAACATAGAATGTGTCGGCAGATAAGAACCATTTGGCCCATCTAGTCTGCCCAATATATCTGAATCCTATGAATAGTCCCTGGCCCTATCTTATATGAAGGATAGCCTTATGCCTATCCCATGCATGCTTAAACTCCTTCACTGTATTTGCAGCTACCACTTCTGCAGGAAGGTTATTCCATGCATCCACTACTCTCTCAGTAAAGTAATACTTCCTCATATTACTTTTAAACCTTTGCCCCTCTAATTTAAAACTGTGTCCTCTTGTGGTAGTTTTTCTTCTTTTAAATATGCTCTCCTCCTTTACCGAGTTGATTCCCTTTATGTATTTAAAAGTTTTTATCATATCCCCTCTGTCTCTTCTTTCTTCCAAGCTATACATGTTAAGGTCCTTTAACCTTTCCTGGTAAGTTTTTTTTTTTTCCTGCAATCCATGTACTAGTTTAGTAGCTCTTCTCTTCCAAGCTATACATGTTAAGGTCCTTTACCCTTTCCTGGTAAGTTTTTTTTTTTCCTGCAATCCATGTACTAGTTTAGTAGCTCTTCTCTGAACTCTCTCTAGAGTATCTATATCCTTCTGGAGATATGGCCTCCAGTACTGCGCACAATACTCCAAGTGAGGTCTCACCAGTGTTCTGTACAGCAGCATAAGCACTTCTCTTTCTACTGCTTATACCTCTCCCTATACATCCAAGCATTCTGCTGGCATTTCGTGCTGCTCTATTACATTGTCTTCCCACCTTTAAGTCTTCTGAAATAATTACTCCTAAATCCCTTTCCTCAGATACTGAGGTCAGGACTGTGTCAAATATTCTATATTCTGCCCTTGGGTTTTTTTATAATTACAAAATGCTAGCTTTTTTATTTTTAATGATTTGGGCCACTTCTGCTGAGTACCACAGTGGTCTCTTCCTTTTTTTGCTTTTACTGACAAGTCTAATGCAATTTTCTGTTGCCTTCAATAATGCACCTTTTAAGTAGTCCCATTTCTCCTGGACTCCATGTAATCCGTTCCAGTCTGATAAGGACTCATTTATGACTAATTTCATTTTTGAAAAGTCTGTTTTTCTAAAATCTAAAACTTTTGTTTTTGTTTGGTGAGACTCTTTCACAGTTCTTATATTAAACCACACTGACTGGTGATCACTAGATCCCAAGGTTTCGCCTACAATGACATCATATACCGAATCCCCATTTGTGAATACCAAATCCAAAATGGCCTCCCTCCTGGTTGGCTCCTCAACCACTTGTTGCAGAGACAACCCCAGTAGGGAATTTAGAATATCTGTACTCCTGGTAGAACTTGCTATTTTGGTTTTCCAGTTTATATCTGGAAGATTGAAATCTCCCATAATGATGATAACTTCTCCTTTCATTGTCATTTTAGCAATTTCTTCAACTAGTAGATCTAGTTCTTTAACTTGACCAGGTGGTCTATATATCACACCTACACGAGTTACTGCATGATTAGCAAACTGCAACGTAACCCAAACTGACTCTATGTTGGCCTTACCAACTTGTATTAGGTTAGATTTAATGCTATCTTTCACATACAGGGCCAATCCTCCTCCTTTCTTGCCTTCTCTGTCTCTTCTGTATAAAGAGTACCCTGGTATGGTTATGTCCCAGTCATTTCTTTCATTAAACCATGTCTCCGTAACAGCCACTAAATCTACATTCTCAGATGCCATTATTGACCCAAGTTCATTGATTTTTTTTTACCTAAACTGCGAGCATTTGTAGACCGGACTCTGAGCTTATCATTTCTTAACCTCTGTGTTTCTGACCTGTTCTGGCATTGTTTCGGGGGGCAATTGGACTCTTGTATTTCCACTCTTTTGCCCCCCCCTTCCTAGTTTAAATACTCTTTCGCAAATTCTTGGAGTTGTTCACTAAGTACATTTGTTCCTGTGAGAGAAAGATGCAAACCATCTTTTTTGTACAGTTCCTTTCTATTCCAAGTAGAGCTATCATGAGAAACAAAGCCAAATCCTTGCTCTTGACACCATTTACTAACCATATGTTGAACTCCTTTATGCGCCTCTGCCTATCATTCTGAACATTATGCACAGGCAGAACTTCAGAAAATGAAATGGTGGATGCAAAATCCTGTACGTCATTACCAAGTGTGATAAAAGATTTTTTCACCTCTGACACTTCATTGCAAGCCAGGTCATTTGTCTCTAGATGGACAAGAACATCCACGTCCCCTTCCTGCTTTGCTTGCTTAACAATATTGATAATACGTCTTCTATCTCGTCTAGCAGTAGCACCAGGGAGACATCTCACAAAACCATTTTCTTTAAGCTCCACACTTCTTATGATTGAATCACCCAGCAACAGCTGCTTCCTTTTGAGACTTCACTTTATCTTTTTTGTCCTTGGCTGCAGTCTTGCATACATTAGACATAGGAGTCGATGGTTTCTCACCCTCTGTGCTTGAGTCCATATCCATGTTGTCCTTACATTCTGAGAGTGCTGCAAATGAATTTTGGAGAACCACCGACTGTGGGACATGTCTTCTATCCACCATTCTAAGTCTTCCAGAACCTACAGTAACCCATCTGCCATTTCTGGGGGTCCTCTGTGGCAGTGGCATTGCAGCAGTCCCAGCTGGAGTTTGTTTAACAGATAATTTAAATATCTCTCATTTCAAAAATGCAATTTCCTGCTGCAGTAAGGAGAATTGTCTACAGATCTGACAGCATCTGAATCTCCAAAGAGTGGAACATGAAATAAATGCACAATAATTCCTGCACTGAACCAAGTCTGCCACTTTAGAGGAGGAAAAAAAATAAAAAAATTTGTAAATTTAAGTCAAACAAATTTTACCTTTTTTTTTTTTTTTCCACCTTGCAGCCTACCTCCTGACTATCTCCTGACTATCTCCTGCAATATCTCTTCACTGTACTTAAAATGTTGTACTTGAATGGTGTACTTGCAGCTAATGAAAAATGAAAATTTTGTTCATTTTTAAAAAGAATCAGCTATATACTCCTGATGAGTGGCCGTAGGGACCCACGAAACGCGTAGAGTTTTTTTTTTTATACCAATTATTTATTGTCATGCAATATCTATGTTGATATGCTGTCACTATGTTTAAATTGCTGCAATGCTGCTATTTTTCCACTATGTTAAACATGTTTTATATGCTTGCAATCATGCCTGTGGTTATGTATATACATTTATGCCTACATTTATCCTATATTTTTATCTGATAATAAAATTTACTTTTTGACCTTCTATGACTATTGTATTTAACCTCATTCAAAGTCCCGTTAGGGCCACCTCTCTGTTGTTTTCACAGTTAAGCATGGTAGTGGGAGTGTCATGGTCTGGGGCTGCATGAGTGCTGCCAGCACTGGGGAGCTACAGTTCATTGAGGGAACCTTGAATACCAACATGTACTGTGACATACTGACACTGACACAGAGCATTATCCCCTCTCTTCGGGGACTGGACCGTAGGGCAGTATTCCAACTGTACATTGTAGCAAAGTGTAATTTCTTCAGTGTTGTCACATGAAAAGATCTAATAAAATATTTATAAAAATGCGAGGGGTGTACTCACTTTTGTGAGATGTTATTCTGTTTCCATTTCATCAGATTGGTGAGTTTCCTGGGGAATTCTGCGCCAGACCTCTGTAGGCCAGCTGTGTAAGCCTGCTTACCTGGTCCTTCGTTCAAAGTTTTCATAAGATCAAAGGAATTTTGACTGTCCTGTAAATTTCATATCTTAGAATTCAGTACAGCACACA
Source organism: Pelophylax lessonae (assembly GCF_965119305.1). NCBI lineage: Eukaryota > Metazoa > Chordata > Amphibia > Anura > Ranidae > Pelophylax > Pelophylax lessonae. Next base: position 494,279,172 of record NC_138768.1, on the reverse strand, counting down.
GACCACCCACCCTCCCTTCCATTCCTTGGCTCTGCGCTGATTGTTAAAAATTTGTGGCTTTTTAAAGTGAGGTAAGATTATAAGGTAGGCACTCGGGAGGAGTCCTCTTGAAAGCTTAGCCAGTGTCCAACCTCCTGAAGGTAATAGTCTATAACCCAATATACCTGTATTTGAATACTTGGTCTGTGCCCTATACTGTATTCCAAGATATAGAATTTACAGGTAAGTAAACCTTTTTTTGCCAGTGTCCATTCACCTGACGGTAGCTTCATATATCCCAGTAGTGATTAAACAGCTGGTGTTTTCTACTGTATTCCAGGAAACTGATTTTGTTGGTCAAGTCAAAAATTCTGTTTTTCTTTCGTTCACTGACACACAGCTTCAAGTCTTCAGACCATTGGGCTTATGCTCTTGCTCTCGGAGTAGGACTATGGGGATTCCTTTTGGGTTACGCCCCTGGGGCAGTCCCTGAGGGTATACCATTACTTCCTGCTGTAGGACTTTGTTTTTTTTTCTGCCTAGTTCAGGAATAAGGACCTGGCTCTCTGCTGGGATCTGCGGTCCTGGCATTTTTTCCTTTTTAAATTGAATTTTTTTACTTTCTATTTTATTTTTGTTCCTGTGTGAACTACAATCAACTGCTCATGTGAGAACTACAATCAACAGCCGGACTGGGCAACGCGCTGGATATTCTAGATCCTTACAGTCTTCCCAGTCTGGCCTGCGAGCGTGACCCAACTACTAGCTCTGCGCTAAGTTGGCCGCGACCTAGTCCCACTGGACGGGGGCTGACTGGCGAGTGAAAACACCTCGCAAGGTCAAATAGCAACTGGTCAGGACAGCAATCATGACCAAAGTTGCAGCGTACCTCAGGCCGCAGCACCCACATTCCAAGATTCTGCGGTGGACTGCTGGGAGTGCGCCCGCCTGGTGACAGTGGTATGGTGGGTAGTGTCCCCCTTCCTTTCCTGCAGAATTGTTGGGGTGTTTGCAGACCCCCCTGGGGATGGTAGGCCCCCTTGTGTCCTTCCTTCCCCCTTGTGCTTCCCCCTCCTGGCAGAGTTCCCCTTTTAAATTTGAATGCCCTCACCTATTCCCTGTCCCCCCCGGCCCCTGTTCGGGGGCATGGGTGAAATTGGGTAGGGGGATTACATGGACTGGAGGAGCGATGGGTGATGCTGCTGTCAGTCCCGTTTTAGGAGTGTCCATACCTGGGTGCTGTGGGGACTCCCTAGGGGGTCCTCTCCTGGGGTCTGTACATTTTTTCCCTGGGGTCCAGGGTCCCGTACAGCGCCGGGTGGTACCACCATTTTTCTGTGGTCTCTTTGATTCCCGGTTCGACAGCCATGTTTCTGTAGTTCAGCGGCCATATTTTTATTTTCTTCTTAGACTTGCATTGGTGGCCATTTTCCTGTAGTCGGAGACAGTGCTGAGGCTCTGGGGGCCTCTAGTGTCAGGTCAGCATTTCCTCTTTCCAGCAGTGTGGCAGATCGTTTTGGCGCTTTCCAGCTCAGGTGAGTCTCTGGGGGTACACTATCCTTCCTTGCTGTATACAGTGCCGCGGGTTCTTGTAGTGCCACAGCGGTGCACAGGGGGGAGGGGCTCCCCATTTAAAGAAAAAAAAGTTTCTTTGCTGAGCAGTGGTTCCTCTTAACCCCTTTATGGTCATGGAGCCTGGGGAGCTAGTTTCACCACCTGATCCACTCCTGGAAGCTGTGGAACCCTCTGGGTCTCAGTCTGCCCTGGCAGCCGTGACGGCAGCCCTGCAGTTCCTAGTAGCCAAAGTAAATATGGCCCTATAAAGGAGACCTGGCAAGAAGCGCCCCCACCTTTACCTGTATCCTCTGCTTCCTGGATTCTGGCCGCCGCGGACGAGAGTCAGCCCACTGGGTCTGCGTACACGCACACTGAGTGCTCGAATAGTGAGGATGAGTCTACGTCCTTTGCAGCTGCGCAGCTGGTGGATGTCCTGATTGTATCAGTGCTGAAAACTTTAAAGTCGGATGACTCTGCTGCAGCTGAGTCGGCGACGCCAGTGCAATTTGCCACCTGCAAATCTTCCAAGGTGAATAAGGTTATTTCCTTTCCTGCCTATTTTGACAAGATTGTCACTAATCAGTGGGGTTCCCTGAAATGCATGGTTGGAATACCGAAGCGTTTTGCTAGAAGATATCCCTTTTGAGGAGTCTCTTCTGAAGAAACTGACGGTTCCACCATTGGTGGACTCTCAGGTTTCCCAGCTGAATAAGACCACACTTTTGCTGGTGGAAGATTCCCCGTCTTTTAAGGATCCTGTGGACAAAAGAGCAGAGGCTCTGGTCCGGTACCTTTTCACTGTGGCTGGTTCAATTTTAAGACCGGTATTTGCTATCATCTTGGTATCCCAGACCTTAACGAAATGGGCTAAGATTTTGCGCCAGGATCTGGAGGGGAGTCCATATCCTTCTGAGCTGGCAGATCGGTTGATCCTAGGGTTACAGTATATTTGTGATGCATCCCTGGATGCGGCCCCCCTGGCCGGTAGGGTTTCTGTGACAGCGGTGACCCTTCGCCGCATGATTGGTTGAAGTACTGGTCAGCTGACCAGGCTTCTAAAAAGGTACTGACTGATCTTCCCTTTGTAAGTGACCGTTTGTTCGAGAGAGTTGTTCGAGATATCATTAAGGGCCTTACAGGAGGCAAGAGTACTTTGCTTCCACCGGCTGCTAAGGGTAAGGAACTTCGCCATAATAGGGATCCCTTATTTTCGTCTCACAAGCGCCCATTTCGCCCGTCTTGATTGCAGGAAAAGGGCTCGAGATCCACCCGTAACTTTGGGGGGAGGCTCCAAAAGACCGTGGAATGGTAAGTCCAAAGCGGGCGCATCTGGTTCTGCAGACTAACCTTCCCCAGCCTAATGGGGCGCCCTCACCCCATCATCTTTGGGGAGACATCTTCGTCTTTCTCCGGGTCCGTGGGCCTTGCTCATTCAGGACAAATGGGTCTACGAACTGGTTCAATTACAAGATCAAGTTTCGGTCCTTGCCTCCAGCAAGGTTATTTACTTTCAATTTACGCCCGTCTCCGGAGTGGCTACAGGGCCTATATGGAGCAGTGCAGGACCTGTTAGCACAAGGAGTTATTGTGCCGGTTACAGAGTCGGAACGTTTCCAAGGTTTTTATCCCAATCTGTTTAAAGTTCCCAGAAAGGAAGGCAAGGTACGTCCGATCTTGGATCCCAAGGCTGTGAACCACTTTGCGTGTTCAGAAATTTCGGATGGAGCCCATCCTCACAGTAGTAGCTTTCCTTCATCAAGGAGGGTTGATGGCTTCTATCCATCTCAAGGACGCTTGCCTTCATATTCCAATATATGTCTGGCATCAGCAGTTTCTTCGTTTTGCCGTGGGCGAGGAGCAATTTCAATTCATGGCACTACTCTTTGGACTCGCTTCAGCTCCTCGAGTGTTCACAAAGGTTTTAGCCTTGTTACGTCAGAAGGGGGTCGCAGTACTGGGTTACCTGAACGATCTTCTGCGTGCAGAGTATTCTTCGGCTCTAGAAGCCGACTTTGAGGTTACGGTGCAAACTCTGCAGGAGTTCAGGTGGACACTGAATTCTCAGAAATCGGCACGGTCTCCATCCACAAAGCTGGACTACTTGGGTCTGACGCTGGACTGACTCAGCGTCAGTCCAGGTGTTTCTTCCTCCATAACTACTGAAGCAACTTGAGGCTCTTGTTGTCCAACCATCGATCGTCTCTCAGGACTTGAATGCAAGTCCTGGGTCTGATGGTCTCCACCTTCGAGGCAATTCTGTTTGCGCAGTTCCACACCAGACCATTGCAAAAGGAAATTCTGATCAAATGGAACAAGGATCCGCTGTCATTGGACAATCTGATTCTATTGAGTCGGGGGTTCGAGGGAGTCTGTCCTATGGTGGCTCCGCTCCCCGGCCCTGCGTCTGGGAAAATCCCTTCTTCCCCTGTATTGCACTGTAATTGCCACAGATGCCAGTCTGTCCGGATGGGGAGGTTTCTTGGGAGTGTGTTCGGCCCAAGGTGTCTGGAGGAGTCCAGGTTGTCGATCAACATCCTGGAAATTCGGGCGATCAGACTGTCTCAGTGGACGGATCGTCTGCAGGGACACCCTGTGCGAATACAATCGGACAATGCTGAGGCTGTGCTGTGATGTCAATCATCAAGGGGGCACAAAGAGTGACCCGGCAGCCCGGGAAGTGGCCGGCATCTTGAGGTGGGCAGAACGATATGTTCCAGCCCTCTCTGCTGTGCACATTCCGGGGTTGGAGAATTGGCAAGCGGACTATCTCAGTCAGCAAACGTTGAATCTGGGAGACTGGTCTCTTCATCCGGAGGTTTTTCATCAACTCTGTCTTCGGTGGGGGACCCCCCGATGTGGACCTTCTGGCTTCCCGTCTCAATGGAAAGGTGCAGAGGTTCGTGTCAAGGTCTCGGAATCCTCTGGCTGACGTTCTGGTGGCCCATTGGGGTCAGTATCATTTGATTTACGCCTTTCTTTAAATTCAACTTCTGTCGAGACTGCTATGCAGAATCGAGGTAGAAGGAATTCCAGTCATTCTGGTGGCACCAGACTGGCCTCGCCGGTCCTAGTACGCAGGCCTGGTAAGGCTGAGAGCAGACCTCCCTTGGAAACTCCCACTCAGGGAAGATCTTCTGTCTCGGGGACCATCCTGCTTTACAGTTGTTGGCTTTAACGGCGTGGCTATTGAAAGCCAGGTGCTAAAGGACAGAGGGCTGTTGGAGTCGGTGATTCCTACACTGCTGAGGGCTGGAAAATCTAATTCCGGGAAGGTTTATCATTGAGTTTGGAAGGTGTACATTACTTGGTGTGAGTCGCAGGGGGTTTCTCCCCGCTCCTTTTCTTTCTGAGTCTCGCCTGTTGGAGTTTCTACAATTTGGTGTAGATCAACAATAGGCCTTGGCTAATTTTTTTCCAAAGGCTGTTGGAGGTGAAAATCTTGGTTCACACCTTTTGTGCAGGGAGTTCGCCATCTGGCTCCTCCGGTGCGATGCCTGGTACCTCCGTGAGATCTCAATTCGGTTCTGTCGGTGCTTCAAAGGCCTACCTTTTGAAAATATTTGAGAAATTCCTCTGCTCACTCTGTCGCAGAAGGTGGCTTTCTTAGTAGCTATTACTTTCGCACGTCCGAGTTGGCTGCATTGTCCTGCGTTGTCACCTTACTTGGTGATTAATAGATACAAAGTGGTGTTACGACCCTGTCAGACGTTCCTTCCTAAGGTTGTTCCGGGGTTCCATTTGAATGAGGACATTGGGCTATCGTCCTTATGTCCTAAACCTAAACATCCTAAGGAAATTGCCTTACATTCCTTAGATGTGGTAAGAGCGTTTCCGGTTTACCTGGCAGTGACTGAACTAATTAGGAAATCCGATTCTTTGTTCTTACAGATGGACCTCGTAAGGGGCAGGCCACATCTGCTGCGACCATTTCCAAGTGGATCAGGCAGACGGCGGTGCAGGTTACTCCATTAAGGGTCAGGTTCCTCATAGTTACATAGTTACATAGTTAGTGAGGCTGAAAAAAGACACAAGTCCATCCAGTTCAACCTATGATGTGTGTGTGTGTTTGCTTTTAACCGTACATTGTATACCCCTGTATGTTGTGGTCTTTAAGGTGTCCACCCAATAGTTTTTTGAAACTATCAATGCTCCCCGCTGATACGACTGCTTGCGGAAGAGAATTCCACATCCTTACCGCTCTTACAGTGAAGAACCCCTTACGCACTTTAAGGTTAAACCGCCTTTCCTCAAGTTTTAGTGAGTGGCCACGTGTCTTATTGTATCTCCTTTCTCTGAATAGTTTGTTCCTTATGCTAGGGTCGCCAGTACAGTATTTGTACATTGATATCATATCCCCCCTCAATCGTCTCTTCTCCAGAGAGAATAAGTTCAGTGCTTGTAGTCTTTCCTCATAGCTGATGTCCTCCATTCCCCTAATTATTTTTGTTGCCCTTCTCTGGACTTTCTCCAGTTCCAGCACATCCTTCCTGAGGACCGGTGCCCAGAACTGGACAGCATACTCCAGATGTGGCCGGACCAGAGTTTTGTAGAGTGGAAGAATAATCTCTTTATTTCTGGAGTGAATCCCCTTTTTTATACAACCCAGTATTCTGTTGGCTTTGCTTGCAGCGGCTTGGCATTGCATGCCACTTCCAAGCCTGTTGTCTACCAGTACCCCCAGGTCCCTTTCCATCCTAGACTCACCCAGAGGTTCCCCCCCTAGTGAGTAGCTTGCTTTCTGGTTTCTGGCCCCCAAGTGCATTACTTTACATTTTTCTACATTAAATCTCATCTGCCATGTAGTTGCCCACCCCGTTATTTTGTTCAGGTCTGCTTGCAAGATTTCCACATCCTGCATAGAAGATGTTGGCATGCCTAATTTAGTATCATCTGCAAATACTGAGATTGTACTAGATATCCCCTCCTCTAGATCATTTATGAATAAATTAAACCGGATTGGTCCCAGGACAGAACCCTGGGGGACCCCACTTTCCACACCCGCCCAATCAGAGTACTCCCCATTAATCACCACCCTCTGGACTCTCCCCTGGAGCCAGTTCTCTATCCAGGTACTCACCTTATGATCCATACCTACCTTCCTTAGTTTGTACAGTAAGCGTTTGTGGGGAACGGTGTCAAAGGCCTTTGCAAAGTCCAGATACACCACATCCACAGGCTTACCTTTATCTAAGTGGCAGCTCACTTCATCGTAGAAGGTTAATAGATTGGTTTGGCATGAACGATTTTTCATGAATCCATGCTGATTACTACTTATAATACCGTTTTCATTACTAAAGTCTTGTATGTGGTCCCTTATCATCCCCTCCAAAATTTTGCAGACTACTGATGTTAGGCTGACCGGTCTATAGTTACCCGGAATATATCTCGGCCCCTGTTTAAATATTGGTACCACGTTGGCTTTTTTACAATCAGCTGGCACCATACCTGTCTGTAAACTATCCTTAAAGATCAAGAATAATGGTCTGGCAATCACCTGGCTGAGCTCATTAAGAACCCTTGGGTGCAAGCCATCCGGTCCCGGGGATTTATTTATGTTAAGTTTCTCTAGTTTAGCTCTAAGTCTATCCTCTGTTAGCCATGGCGGCACTTCCTGAGGTGTATTATTTAGTTCCTCCTTTCCCTGTTGAAGCGCATTCTACGAGGGCACTTAGTGCCTCCTGGGCCTTCTGTCTTCAGGCGTCAGTGGTTCAGGTGTGCAAGGTGGCTACTTGGTCGTCTGTACACACATTCACAAAATTTTGGATATAAAAGTGGATGTACTCTCTTCTTCGGATGCAGCGTTTGGCCACAAAGTTTTGCAGGTTGCGATTTCGGAGGCTTCCACTTCTTGAGGTTGAAATTTTTTTTTTGGTGGTCTCCGGTTGTTACATGGTTGGCTGTTGGCCTTGTTGGGAATTCACCGTTTGCTGTGTTTTTTCCTACCCCTCATGTTGCACTGCTTTGGGACATTCCAATGGTCTGAAAACTTGAAGCTGTGTCTGTCAGTCAATCTCAGAGAAAAGTATTTAACGCTAGGACAAAAATCCAGTTTCACCTCTTTGTGGAAAGCAGAACTCACAAACAACTTCAAAAAGATCCAGATATGCATCATTCGCACAGTTCCTAAAAGATTTGAAACTGTTGCTTTTATACAAATGTATGTGTTCAAAGAGGTATTTGTAAGTATGTTAAAATGTATGTGATTATATTTGTAATTGTTGTCCATCGTGTTGACAGACAGACCCAGAGAACACAGATTATGCCATGGAGCATGGAGCTACACGCAACTTCCAAGCAGAAAAACTTATTGAAGAAGAAGAGAAGCGATTTCAGAAGGAAAGAGAAGAGGAGGAGCTCAATAACCCAATGAAGGTACCAAACAATAATGAATGTATGGAAAATTAGCAAATCGGTTTGTCCCGGAGCTGTTTCTACACCATCAGTAAAAGTAAAAAGAGATCTTGGGAGGAAAATCTCATTATAAAACTATTATACAAAGTGTTTGCATGGATTGGACCCCTGCAGAGAGTGTTTTGCATTTTGGGTAGCAAAGAATTACAGTGGGGGAAATGAGCAGGTTACAGAGAGGGAAAAGTGCATACTCGGAAAATAGTCTGAAAGAAGACATTTATGAATTGGCTAGGACAGGACTTCCCAAACCTTTTTTGGGCCGAGACCCACTTCTCAATACAGTTATTTTTCGGGACCCACTTGCTTGTAATTGAATATTGTAAAGCACCTGATCATTAAGGGGGAAAATCCTTGCGGTCCAGAAGTGGTTAAACCTGCAGGAGGACCAGTGTTTTTATTTGTAAATTACTTTACTACTGCTTTAGGCCTGGTTCACATGTATGCGGGTTGGCGGCCTACATTTGCACAGGCATAGCAGCCCATTAATTTGAATGGGCTGCTATGTCCTAGTTTTACGCAGAAAAAAGGTGCATGCAGCATTTTAAAAAAATGCAGTGGCCTTGAAATCCATCCTGCTTTTGCACATGCTACTTACCTGCAGTTCCTGCACTGGCAAGCTTTCTGCGTTTTTTATATACGTGGGCCCAGTATTTAAAAACACAGTTTTCATGTGTAGGAACTGCAGGTAAGTTGCATGGTGTAAAAGCAGGATGGATTTTACGGCCACTTTTGTTTAATTCGGCATGCACCTTTTTTTTAGCGGAAAACGCAGGCATAGCAGCCCATTCGAATCAATGGGCTGCTATGCCTGTGCATATGTGGGTCGCAAACACGCATACATGTTAATCAGGCCTAAAATAAGCCATCAAGCAGTGTCTGGCCTTCCTGATGACTAGTCCTAGCGCTCCGATCCGATGTACTGCACTCTTATAACGACTCCACTCAGTCCGACTCCTACCCTGAGGCACCGCCTCACGTACAGAACACAGCACGCACGGCAAGGGGTGGGGTCAGAGTGTCAGTGGAGCTCAAGGCCCTGCCTGCTCCTTGTAACACAGTGCGCTTCAGATGCCTGACCGCTCTCAGTAAAATATGCCGGCGACCCACTCAAACACAGCTCGTGACCCACAGTTTGGGAACTCCTGTGCTAGGAGAAGCCTTTTAGGCATTTTCTTTGACCCCATAAGCCAAACAGAAACCAGATGTTATACCTCTGTATGTGAAAAAGTTAAATTGAATAATATGCATATACTTCTGTTATAGGTTCTCGAAAATAGGACAAAAGACTCCAAAATGGAGATGGATGTATTAGAAAATTTGCAGGAGTTGAAGGAGCTGAACCAGCGGCAAGCAAATGTGGACTTTGATTCTATGTTGGTTCACTACAGAGAAACCGAGGAGGAAATTAAAAGAAGACAGGAAGAGGAAGATGAAAATGAGATGAGGTAAATAGTTGAATTGAGTGGAAACTAGTACCATATTTTGCATGGAAATCTGTATTAATAAATTTTATTACATGGAAATTCTATAGGTCAATGCTGAATGAAGCTCGGAAAAGGCAGCGAACAGTGGACTCTGATTCTGATGAAGAATATCCCCCTATTTCTCTCAAGCAGCCTGTGGACACCTTTCAAACTGATATTCAGGCAAAGGTAATTAACATTTTCCACCCATCCATTAAATAATTTTTTCTTTACAGTGTGGAATAGCAAGTGAACAGGTGAGTGATGGCATGAAACACAGAAGGGTATGCAAAAAATACAGTGGGTGCACTGTTTTTCAACATTTTTAGCTAGTTGTAATTCATGTATAAGGTTTAAATTTCATTGGCATAGTAAACAGTATCCCCGTTTCTATGAGCAAGATGTGATTTTAGGCATATATATAAACAAAAATGCAATACAGTAGAGCTAGGTTCTACCCTTTCCGGTCTATACAAAAAAAAAAAGTTTTAGATAAAATGTAAGAAAAATATATATTTATATTTGATCCTTCCGTTCTGTTTGCTGCTTCAACATAGTCTTCAACAAAGTCAGAATTTAATTTCTGTGATGGATGCGGCATCAGACCCTGACCACCTTCACCATCTTGTGACAAAAGACTGGTCAAGCTCACACTACAGTATCACCTATATGCAACAGTTGCACTCTCAGCCCCTCACCCTGCACAAAGATTTATCAGCTCGTGGAACCTCACCCTGCACAAAGATTTATCAGCTTGGGGAACCACAATCTAAGTGCTGGCTGACTGAGAGTGATCATTGCTGGGTTTCTGGGTTTAACTACCCAGTTAACTCTTTATTCTACCACCGCATATTTTGTTGTAAATATCAAACGTTTACAATATTAGCAAGAACATTTATGACTTAAAATAAATATAACACACACTGTCACCACAGACGGGTAAATCCAAACATTTAACATATGGTAATGCCAGGGTTCGTACGGTCATGAAAATCCTGGAAAAGTCATGGGATTTTGACATGACACTTTCCAGGCCTGGAAAAGTCCTGGAAAATGACTAAACTTACAAAGTTTTGGAAAAGTCATGGAAAAGTGTTGTGCAACTATTTATTTTTGTCTCGGGGCCCCCTGTATTCTGTGGGAGCAGGGGACAGTAAGTGGACTATTTTCTCTGTTTCGGGTTTAGGCGGATTAATCAGCCGCAGCGCTGAAGCCTGATCACTGGTCTCCAATATGAATAGACCGTGACAGGCTGGGAACCCTGCGGTGGATTGATCCGCTGAAACCTGAAACTGAGAAATCGTGCATTTACTGTCCCGCTCTCAGGGACATACGGGGGGCGCGCACTGGGGGTGTCAGGCCGACTGCTTCTCTGTGCTTTGGAATGTAAAAGCCGACTGCCCGTGTTGTGGTATGTGATATGGAATGTAAAAGCCGACTGCCCGTACTGTGGTATGTGAACTGCCCTTACTGTGGTATGTGCTATGGAATGTAAAAGCCACTGCCTGTACTGTGATATGGAATGTAGAAGCCACTGCCCGTGTTGTGGAATGTGTTGTGGAATGTGTTGTGGAATGTGTTGTGGAATGTGTTGTGGAATGTGCTGTGGAATGTGCTGTGGAATGTGCTGTGGAATGTGCTGTGGAATGTGCTGTGGAATGTGCTGTGGAATGTGCTGTGGAATGTGCTGTGGAATGTGCTGTGGAATGTGTTGTGGAATGTAGAAGCAGACTGCTTCTCTCCCGTGCTGCAGAAGATATTCTCTCTCTCTCTCTCGCCTTAATTATCAAGCAGCAGCCTAATAGACATATTAAAAGTCACCTCCAAATCAATATTACCCCTCCATCTTTTTCCCCTTAAAAAGAAAAATAAGATTGCAGAAATAATTAAGACTCCCCCCACACACAGACACACACATATCCCAGATTAATTAACCCATCCAGTGCTGTAATAATTGGATTGGTGAGCTATTGGCTCCAATGGTTAATGTGCAGGGTTGACGGGTTTTTTATGCTGTTAATTACAAACTTTTATTAACTCAGTATCTTTTCATTATTATTAATTATTAATTCAGTATCTATTCAGTATCAGTGAGCTGCATTAGTGCAACCAGTATCAGTGTTAGTGCAACCAGTGTTAATTAACACTGACACTGGTGCCACTAATGCAGCAGAAAGGGGTTAATTAACTGCCACTGGTCGGTCATTAATGCATCAGTGACCAGTGGTAATACATTAACCCCCTCATGCTGCATAATACAAATACCATGGGTAATTAACCTTGCCTACTATTTTAAAAATAATTGGGGGGGAAAAAAAACGTCATTTTCTGTTTGGGTGTTCTTTTGGCCCCCCCAGTACTCTTTTAGCCTTCCCTGCTCTTAGCCCCCTCCGTGCTCTTATTCTGGCTCCCCCATTGCTCTCCACCCCCCTGTGCTCCCTGGCTCCCCCCTCAGTGATTTTCTGTTCCCCCCCAGACAGTGCTCTCCACTCCCCTGTGCCTTCCAACCCCCCTGCAATGCTTTCCAAACCCCCCCTTAATTCTCCCTCTTTCCCCCCCCCCCCCATGCCCTTCAGCTCATCCAGTGCTCTCTGCTTCCCCTGTGCTCTCCGGCCCCCCCTAGTCCTCTTCTATCTTACCTTATCTCACCTAAGAGGAGGTCAGTGACAGTGCTGCCCAGCCAGTCTGAGGGGGGGTCACTGATGTAAGGGGGCACTGTTATAAAGGTTCCTCCTTATATCAGGACCCCCCTCCCTTCCTTAGTGCATTCTCTCTGTGGAAAGTGGTCTCTGGTCACCAGAGTCCCCCCTACATCAGAGTTCTCAGCTTTTTCACCCGTGCGCCTGAAGTGACACCCGCTCCCAGCTGTGGCAGTGGTGCTTCCATCTCATCCACTGTAAAACAAGGGACCATTTTGAGTCACGCTGTATTCAGAAACGAAACCCCTAACTGCAGAGGTACTGTACACTACAAAGATTGTCATTTATTTTAGTGAAAATATGCTGGGTGTGACATGGATTTTCTTCTTATTTAACATGTATATATAGACATTTCATGAAACTTTAGGTCATGAATATTTACGTGAAGTCATGGAAAAGTCATGGAAAAGTCATGGAATTTTCTTGGTAAAAATGTGTATGAACCCTGTAATGCTCTTTCAAGAGACAGGGATTCTCGAAGTTCTGCGTTAGTGCATCAGAGATCATTTTACAATTTAAAAAATATATAACCACTTGCATTCCGCCCACAGTACTTTTACTGCGGACGGCCGTCACTGGCAGGCTGGTTGAAGTACATGTATGTCATCCAGCCTGCTCCTCATTGCAGGTGTGGTGATCACAATTTCAACAAAACTGTTCTCAATTCAGTCTGATAAGCTTGTTGGGAAGAGGCCCTTGTCCCCATTAACATGGGGACAAAGTGCTTTGGGGGGGGGTCAGAGTCAGAGGGCATGTGGTCTGTTATGGTTCAGGAGGAAGGGGGGACTCTCACTCATCCCCTCCCTTTCCTTACCTGCAAGGCTGCATGCCTGGATGAGGGTCTGGTATGGATTTGGGGGGGGGGGGGAGTCCACGCCTTTTTAAAAAAATGTTGGTGTGATCCGAAGGGCCTGGTATGTATTTTACATTCAGCTCTCAGCTGACAGCTGATAACTCATCAGTTGTTAGGGACACCTGCTCCTTAACAACCAGTTAGACAGCCGGTGGTAAGGATGCCGACAAATTGCCGCAGGCTTTTGCTACTCAAATACCGCATGACTTCATAGAATGACTCATGCGTTATTTTAGTAGCGTTTTTAGTGCATGCTAAAAAACTTGCTATGCGGTATCTTACCGCATACTGAGATGCAGTAAGATATCGTGTGTATATTTGTGAATAGAGCCCACTGTCACCAGTCAGTGTCCCTGAACACAGCCGCACATGAAGCTGTACTGTACAGGTGACAGTATGTTAAAAAAAAATACATTTCCCTTTCGTTCACTGATGGACACAGCTTCAAGTCTTCAGACCATTGGGCTTTATGCCTTCTCTCTCTAGGAGTAGGACTAGACGGAAACCTTTTTGGTCAGTCCCAGAGGGTATACCAACACTTCCTGCTGTAGGACTCCAGTTTTTTTTTCTGCCTAGTCCGGAGTAAAACCTGGCTCTCTGCTGGGATCTGCGTTCTTGGCATTTTTTGTATTTTTTTAATGGAATTTTTTACATTTTTCTTTATTTTTGTTCCTGTGTGAACTACAATCAACTGTTCCTGTGTGAACTTAATCAACAGCTGGACTGGGCAACACACTGGATATCCTAGATCCTTACGGTCTTCCCAGTCTGGCCTGCGAGAGCGACCCAACTATTAGCTTCGCGCTAGGTTGGCCACGACATGGACGGGGGCTGACCGGTGAGTGAAACCACTCGTGAGGTTGCATAGCCCTGGTCACGACGGCAGTCCCAACCCGAGCCGCAGCGTACCTCAGGCCGCAGCATCCCCATTCCAAGATGGTGCCGTGGACTGCTGGGAGTGGTGCCTGCGGTATGATGAGTAGTGTCCCCGCTCCTTTCCTACAGAATTGCTGGGGTGATCACAGACCCCCCTGGGGATGGTAGGCCTCTTCTGTGCATTTGCTCCCCCTTGTGTTTCATCCTTCTCCTTTGCGAGGTTCCCTGCTAAGTAGGTGCCCTCATCTGTTGCCCCCCCGGCCGCTTGTGGGAGCATGGGTGAATTTGGGTAGAGGGGCTGCATGGTGCTGGGCAGGAGGAGCGGTGGGTGATGCTGCTGTTGGCCCCCTGTAGGGGGTGTCCGTACCTGGGACCTGCGGGGGGGGGGGTCCCCTCCTGGTGTCTGTGAGTTTTTCCCTGGGGTCCAGGGTCCCATACAGCGCCGCGTGGTGCTGCCATTTTGGCTTCCGCGGCCATGTTTGTGTAGTCCAGCGGCCATGTTTTTGGTTTCCCCATAGTTTCGATAGCGGCCATTTTCCTGTAGTCTGATCCAGTGCTGAGGATTCAGGGACCGCTAGTGTCAGATCAGCATTTCCTCTTCCACTTTCCAGCAGTGTGGCAGACCGTTTTGGCGCTCTCCAGCTCGGGTGGTGAGTCTCTGGGGATATCTATCCTTCCTCTGCTGTATACAGCACCACAGGTGCGCTGATTCTTGTAATGCCCCAGCGGTGCACAGGGGGGAGGGGCCTCCCGTTTAAAAAAAAAAAAAGTTTTCTCCACCGTTTATCGACAGACGCAGCTCCATCTCTTCAGAGACCCATTGGGTTATGCTCCTCAAATCAGGAATAGGCACTAGGCAGGAAGAGAGTCTAACCGTGCCTATGGGGCTGTCACTGGAGGCATAACTCCACACACTCTATCATCAATCAGTTTGTTTCTGCCTAGTTTTAGGACCTAGCTGCCTGCTGGGACTATGCTCTTCGCTTTTAATAGAGAAATTTTTGTTAGTTGGTATTTTTTTATTTTTTGCACAAAATAGTTCCTGACAGACCAAGATCCAGAGGAACTACAAGCAACAGCTGGCTGTAGTTTCGCACTGGATAATCTAGATCCTTAAGGTCTCCCAGCCTGGCCAGTGAGCGTGAGCAGGTTATAGTCCAGAACTAGGCCTTGCCACGACAGTGCCCCGACGGATGGAGACGAGCATGCGAGTGGACCGTCTCAATGGGACGCGACGCCCTCAGTCGCTGCTTCCTCCTGGCTGACAGCACCCCCATCCCGGTTGGGAGGCGATCGGTTTTCAGTGTGGCGGCCACCTAGTATTGTGGTATGGGGAGTAGATTGTCCCCCCAAAACCGCTGGTGGTCTTGGGGTGGACGTGGGCCCCCCTCCCTGGAATAGTTGGGACCCTAGGGGCTCCCTCAGTTCCCCTGGCCTACCTGAGGACTGGACCTGTATACCCCTCAGCACCCCCTTACCTATAGCAGGGTTTTTACCTGGGGGGGGCAGTAATGCGGCCATTGTGGCGCTGCATTGGTGGGGGTGGCTTGTCCTGATGGGGTCCCTGCCTTGGGACCTTCCGATGCCTACTGTTCTGGGAACCCTTTTGGGCGTCCTGGAGACTGGCGCATCGTAGGGGCCGCCATTTTGCTGTGGATCATGTATGTTTCTGTTCCCATTGTATTGCATGGGCAGCCATTTTCTATAATTCCCTATTATGAATACATTGAGGGGCAATTTTTCTGAGGTCCACCAGCTGGACAGGCGTTCGGCATGGCTTTTTTAATTATAGAGGCAAAGTTTCCTTTTCCTCTTCCTGTGCAGTCAGTGTTCCTTTCATTTTGCATAACGCATGCTGGCAGTCTCCTGATAGGTCTGGTAACGTTTGGGGTTCCCTGTAGTTTTTTCCTCCATCCACTCTATTAGTTCTATTAGTCAGGGATTGAGGGTCCGCAGTAATAGCAGTGGGATCGCGTTTTGGCGGTTTTTAAGGGACAAACTAATTTTAACATGGAGTCCCAGGATAAAGTTTCAACTGCAGACACCCTGGGAGCGACTGTGGAACCTTCTGGGTCACAGTCCCAGCCTGAAATCGCAGCTTTTTTGCAAAATCTGATGTCTAAGCTGGATTTTGTCATTTCATACATAGTTGTTGAGGTTGAATAAAGACAATAGTTCAACCTGTGTAGGTGTGTGTGGCCGTAATCATCTTTCATACCCCTGAATGTTCTGATCCTTGAGATGTACGTCCAAGAGTCTTTTGAAAGTAGCCATACTTCCCGCAGAAACCACCTCTACACACAAGCGTGTAGTCCTAACAGTAAAGAACCCCCTGCGTTGCCTGAGGTTAAAACGATTCTTCTCTAATCGCATTGTATGCCCTCGAGTCCTCATGCAATGCTTTTCGACTGAATAGCATTTTTTCTATGCTGAGATCACCATTGAGGTATTTATAAATTGCTATCATGTCCCCTCTCAGGCGTCTCTTCTCCAGGGAGAATAAATCAAGCGATTGCAGACGCTTTTCATAATTAAGGTCCTCCAATCCCCTAATTAGTTTAGTTGCCCTTCTCTCTCTGGAGACCAGAACTGGACAGAATACTCCAGATGTGGTCGGGCCAGAGTTTTTTATAAAGTGGTAGGATTATAGTTTTATCTCTGGAATACATCCCTTTCTTTATGCATGCCAATATTCTGCCTGCTTTGGCAGCTGCTGCTTGACATTGCATGCTATTGCCTAGTCTATACTCTACTAAGACTCCCAGATCTTTCTCCATTTTTGATTCCCCCAAAGGTTCCCCCCCTAAAGTGTATTGTGCTTTTTATGTTTTTAGTCCCCAAGTTCAAAACCTTACACTTCTCCACATTAAACCTCATTTGCCATGTCGTTGCCCACTCTGTTATTTTGTTCAGGTCATTCTGTAGGCTATCTGCTATCTGTGCAGTTATTGCCCTGCCCAATTTTGTGTCATCTGCAAAAACTGATCTAGAACTACTGATCCCATCCTCAATGCTGTTTATGAATAAATTGAACAAGGTTGGTCCCAGGACTGAGCCTTGGGGGACCCCACTTACCACCCCAGACCAGTCTGAGTATGTGCTATTTATTACCACCCTTTGGACACGCCCTTTTAGCCAGTTCTGTATCCAAGAGCAAACCTTGCAGTCGATGCCTGCACACCTTATTTTATAAATTGTGGGGAACTGTATCAAACGCCTTAGCAGAAATCCAGGTACACCACATCCTCTGGTCTCCCCCTGTGAATGATGCAAGAAAGAAAAAACAGGGGAAGCGCCTCTAAGTGCAGTAGATTTATTAAATATAGGCACACAAGTATAAAGCAACTCACAGAGTAGGTAACAATTGGCTCATTCAGAGGTCAAGCGGTGAGCGGACAATCCAAGGCAGCCAATTCCAAAAGGAAGGAGAGGGTGGAAGAGTCCTATCCGGTGGATGGCACTGGAGGACAGAAGGAAGCCGGCTGCTGTCTTCCGGGACCGGTGGTTCTCTCGTGGCTTGCTGGAGCGCAGCGTCCGCCGCGTGACGTCAGGGGGTCAAAGAGTACACAACGCGTTTCAGAGCATGCGCCAAGCTCATGGGGAGCATGCGCGCTTTTTTCTCAAGTGTTAGTGCAGGGACCTCTCTGAGCCTGAAGTTTATATAGACGTAATTGACAGATGACAAAACTAGCAGCCAATGGAACTGGACCGCGGCCATAATAGAGAAAGAGCCCAACCCATCTGGACTGCAATATGATAGTGGGGACATGGTGTATACTCACAATACAGATGTAGTATTTATATACAGTGGGTACGAAAAGTATTCAGACCCCCTTAAATGTTTCACTCTTTGTTATATTGCAGCCATTTGCTAAAATCATTTAGGTTCATTCTTCTTCCTCATGAATGTACACATAGCACCCCATACTGACAGAAAAACACAGAATTGTTGACATTGTTGCAGATTTATTGAAAAAGAAAAACTGAAATATCACATGGTCCTAAGTATTCAGACCCTTTGCTCAGTATTTAGTAGAAGCCCCCTTTTGATCTAATACAGCCAGGAGTCTTTTTGGGAAAGATGCAACAAGTCTTTCACACCTGGATTTGGGGATCCTCTGCCATTCCTCCTTGCAGATCCTCTCCAGTTCTGTCAGGTTGGATGGTAAACGTTGGTGGACAGCCATTTTTAGGTCTCTCCAGAGATGCTCAATTGGGTTTAAGTCAGGGCTCTGGCTGGGCCATTCAAGAACAGTCACGGAGTTGTTGTGAAGCCACTCCTTTGTTATTTTAGCTGTGTGCTTAGGGTCATTGTCTTGTTGGAAGGTAAACCTTCGGCCCAGTCTGAGGTCCAGAGCACTCTGGAGAAGGTTTTTGTCCAGGATATCCCTGTACTTGGCCGCATTCATCTTTCCCTCGATTGCAACCAGTCGTCCTGTCCCTGCAGCTGAAAAACACCCCCACAGCATGATGCTGCCACCACCATGCTTCACTGTTGGGACTGTATTGGACAGATGATGAGCAGTGCCTGGTTTTCTCCACACATACCGCTTAGAATTAAGGCCAAAAAAGTTCTATTTTGGTCTCATCAGACCAGAGAATCTTATTTCTCACCATCTTGGAGTCCTTCAGGTGTTTTTTTAGCAAACTCCATGCAGGCTTTCATGTGTCTTACACTGAGGAGAGGCTTCCGTCGGGCCACTCTGCCATAAAGCCCCCCGACTGGTGGAGGGCTGCAGTGATGGTTGACTTTCTACAACTTTCTCCCATCTCCTGACTGCATCTCTGGAGCTCAGCCACAGTGATCTTTGGGTTCTTCTTTACCTCTCTCACCAAGGCTCTTCTCCCCCGATAGCTCAGTTTGGCCGGACGGCCAGCTCTAGGAAGGGTTTTGGTCATCCCAAACGTCTTCCATTTGAGGATTATGGAGGCCACTGTGCTCTTAGGAACCTTAAGTGCAGCAGAAATCTTTTTGTAACCTTGGCCAGATCTGTGCCTTGCCATAATTCTGTCTCTGAGCTCTTCAGGCAGTTCCTTTGACCTCATGATTCTCATTTTGCTCTGACATGCATTGTGATCTGGAAGGTCTTATATAGACAGGTGTGTGGCTTTCCTAATCAAGTCCAATCAGTATAATCAAACACAGCTGGACTCAAATGAAGGTGTAGAACCATCTCAAGGATAATCAGAAGAAATGGAAAGCACCTGAGTTAAATATATGAGTGTCACAGCAAAGGGTCTGAATACTTAGGACCATGTGATATTTCAGTTTTTCTTTTTTAATAAATCTGCAACAATGTCAACAATTCTGTGTTTTTCCGTCAATATGGGGAGCTGTGTGTACATTCATGAGGAAGAAGAATGAACTTAAATGATTTTAGCAAATGGCTGCAATATAACAAAGAGTGAAAAATTTAAGGGGGTCTGAATACTTTTCGTACCCACTGTGTGTATATATATGTATATATATATGTGTATATATATATATATATATATATATAATATATGTGTGTGTGTGTATGTATATATATATATATATATATATATATATATATATATATATGTATAATATATATATATATATGTGTATGTAATAAAAACCTGTTGTGTATTTAGTATCATACAGCACTGTTCTCTCAGAGAATTATTAATAATGAAAAGAACATCTGAAGAAAAGGAAAGGTAAGAATGAAAAAGAAATAAACGGAATAAACATAAAATAACAATCAACTGTCAACAGATTAGGATATTCACGAGATTTAAGGTCACACAACATAGACTAAAATAGAACATACTATACGTATGCCTACTAATAAATATAAAAAGTATTAAAAAATGCCATAATTCTAGGATGTGGAAAAAATGGCTAAAAGCTTACAAATGTGTATGTATATTAAAACGTATATATATAATTAAGAGACACACATATAAAAAGGTAAAGATATGAAAAAATTAAAAAATATATATAAAATGTGATGGGTTTTTAAAATGGTACTAATTTCGAGTTCCTCGTTTAGGCCATGAGGTTTTAAAGGTAAAAATCCAAAAAGTCTCACGCTGGCAGAGTCTGGAGAAGCGCTGAGCCTCTGGCAATTTGTCGGATATAGCCTCAATAATCCAAACTCGTAGCCCCTCAGTGGATCTGTTGTGAACCTCTAAAAAATGTCTAGGGACATTGTGCTTATCAGAGCCTTCCTCTATAAGCCAACGGTGTTTGCCAAAACGTTGGCGAAGAGGACATATGGTACGGCCCACATATAATAATTTGCATGGGCAAGTTAAACAATATACCACATGATCTGTGGAGCAATTATAAAAATTATCCAATAAATATGTTTGGCTATTATGGGAAAAAGATTTTTGTCCATAAGTAATAAAGTTGCATGTTTTGCAAAGTTTTTTTCTACATGGGTACATACCCTTGAGGGGGATGAGATCTAAAGGCTGGGCTTTTCGGTTCTCAGGTAATTTACTCGGAGCAATCTTATTTTCCCTTGGGGATTCGGAGGAGGAGGAAGAGGAGGACAGTGGTAAATCTTCCAGGTATAAACTGTCCTTGCAAGAGGTAGATTTGCTCAAGGCAATCTATACTACTCTAGAAATCCAGGAAGAAAGGTTCCAACTTTCTGTACATGACATATCAGGGGTTGCGTGAAACTAAGCACAGGGTTTTTCCAGTGCACAAAGTTCTGACAGAAACCAATAAAAAAGAATGGAAAGAACCAGAAAGAGCCCCCTTCTCTAAAACTCCTAAGAGAAGGTTCCCCTTCGAGGATGAGGAAGCCCATGTTTGGAATAAAAGGCCTTAAGTTGATGCTGCCTTTTCCCAGGTTTCTCGCCACACAGATTTGGCGTTCGAGGACATGGGTGTGTTGAAGGATGCGATGGATAAAAGGGCAGATTCGCTCCTTAAAAAGGCGTGGAACTCTACCTCATCCAGCCTTAAGCCCGGCAATGGCTTCCACTGTGGTTGCCAGAAATTTGGAGTGCTGGTTGGAACAGCTTAAAAGTCATGTGGAAGCTGGAACGCCTAGGAAAGATTTTCTCTATCGTTCATTGACGGACGCAGTTCTCTCTGATTCATATCAGTAGGTAATACTGACTCCAACGCACCATGGATAAGACCCTTCGGCCTCATCGAGCCTATGCTGCTGCATACCTCGATGACGTGGTCATTCACAGTGAGGATTGGGACTCACACTTACCAAAAGTTCAGGCTGTGTTGGATTCCATCTGGAAAGCTGGGTTTACAGCCAATCCAAAAAAATGTACCATTGGGCTAGAATAGGCGAAGTATCTGGGGTATACCATTGGGAGAGGGCTAATCAAGCCCCAAATAAACAGTTGAGGCTATTAAGGATTGGCCACGTCCCACCAGCATTTTGCCTCACAGGCTGCCTCCCTGACTAATTTGACCAAAGGGAAAGAGTCTGTCATGATCAAATGGACTCCCGAGGCAGAAACAGCTTTTCAGGCTTTAAAACAGGCCTTATGTAGTCAGCCAGTTTTAAATTCGCCTGATTTTTCACGGGACTTTGTGGTCCAGACAGATGCATCAAATGTGGGTTTAGGAGTTGTACTGTCAATGGGGAAGAACACCCTGTTATGTACCTCAGCCGAAAGTTAAAGTCCCATGAGTCCCATTATGCCGCCATTGAGAAAGAGTGTTTGGCGGTGAAATGGGCTTTGGATTCTCTCCGGTACTACCTCCTGGGTAGACAGTTTGAACTGGTGACGGATCATGCCCCATTGAAGTCTATGGCACAGAACAAGGAGACCAATAGGAGAATAAATAGGTGGTTCCTGGCCCTTCAAGTTATCCAGAGGATGACTGCTTTTGGCTGCCTCCTGAAGCGATGTGCGCTGAGGAGAGCAGTCAGCTGAAGACTTCTCAATGTGAGGTCATGGACTTTTTCTGTGTGAAAGGAAAACAAATGGACTATTGATTGTCTGCTGTATGACCAGCAGTGTCTGCCCAGCAGTAGGTTGGGACAGACTCCCTAGGTAGGTTCCTGTGTTATATAACATATAACTTAAACTTAGTTTAAGGTGATGCAATTGGTGTCTAGTATCCGCTGCTAGTGAGCTTCACTTGGGAAATATTCTTTATTGGCTACTAGGTGGATTATAGAGTTTGTGGCGGTGATGTCATCTAGGTGGATAATATGTGACTGGGCGGGCAGCTGTTTGTGCTGTTAAGAAGTGTGTTCCACAGGCGCACTTCCTGTGGAGGGGCGGAGGTGCACTCGAAGCCTCAGTGTGGTGGTGGTCTGCTTCTGCCTGGGACACAGATAAAAAGGTGCATCTTTCTGTGGAACACACTCTACTTATTAGCAGTACAAACAGCCTCCTGTTTTATTCTGTGAAATAAAGTAATTGGATGTTTTATGCCTATCCTTTGAACTACCACATTGGGCGCCTCTGCCAATCGAAATACCCAAGGGCCCCTTTTGCGCCGACTATTTCTATCACAACTAACTACTTAAGTAGTTATTGCAGCTGTTGTTTTTGTATCCTTCCCCTTTTCCCCTTTTTGCTTGCCTAGTGCATTCCTGCAGTGTCATTACACAGGTAACTGAGGGAACAAACGGCATCTGCTTTGATTTAATTCTTGTCCCAGTATTTGGTAATTGGATGAACCTGCTATTGTTGTAACTGTTTATTTAACATTTTCCAATTTATCCCTGAAGTTGTTGATCGCTGCTAGAAGTAGTATAAAAAGAAAAAAAAAATTCCAGTACATATACCATAGTTTGTAGATGCTGTAACTTTCACGCAAACCTGTCTTTTATGGCCCGATTTCCCAATCCTTTAATTCTGGAGATATGATATTGAAAGTTTCCTTGGTTCAGCAGATAAACTGCTCTCGGCCATCTATTCTTTCCTAGCTGCCCTTGATACTTCCAAAGTCTCCCAGTTGCTTTCGATTTGGCAAACTGACATACCTGCACTTTATAGATGATTGGGAATAAGGCCTTCAACATTATCTTCCTCTAATGATCTCAGAGCATGATGGCTTCACTCGGCTTAAGTTCTTACATTGGGCCTATTACTCTTCTGCCCGATTGGCAAGAATTTACCCCAATAGAGCAGCGACCTGTTCTAGATGTGGTTTAGTTGATGCTGTTTTTTTTCACGTGGTATGGTCCTGCCTGCGATTGCAGAAATTCTGGAGTGGTAAATGACATTAACCTTATTGGTGCACTCAGGGTCCTGTGTGATTCCCCTACCCCTTCTGCTAGGTATTTGCGACACATTAGAAGCTCCTCCGTACAAAAAATGTTTGTTTTCTACTCTGCCTTCTATTCTAGAAAGGCGATCCTTGTTCAGTGGAACCAGACTCAACCGCCTACTATACAGTTATGGAGATCAATAGTGAATACAGCACTAACTTTATATAAACTGACATATTTGGGACGTAACTGCCCAAAAAAATTTGATAGGAAATGGGCTGCATGGGTGAAGGTGAGGCAACTCTTGAGTAGGGTGCGGAATTGTCCTCCCCGACCCTTCTCTTCGCCCCCTTTACATAGTTACATAGTAGGTGAGGTTGAATAAAGACAATAGTCCATCCAGTTCAACCTGTGTAGGTGTGTGTGGCTGTAATCATCTCACATACCCCTGAATGTTCTGATCCTTGAGATGTACGTCTAAGAGTCTTTTGAAAGCCACCATACTTCCCGCAGAAACCACCGCTTGTGGTAGAGAATTCCACAATCTTGTAGCCCTAACAGTAAAGAACCCCCCCCCCCCCCCACGTTGCCTGAGGTTAAAACGCTTCTCCTCTAATTGCATTGTATGCCCTCGAGCATGTATGCACATGTATGATGGGATCGCCCTCTGGCTTTCCCAGCAGCCATGTCCCCCCCCCCCCCCCCCGCTACTTACTAGACACTATATCTTGACTAGTTCTATAATATGACCTTCTGGCAAATTGTGGGATACTGATTTATACTATGATTGTTATCTATTTCACCAATCTGTGACAAATGAAACACTGCTGGTTTTTGTTTGTCTTTTAAACTTAATGTTAAAAAAAATAAACCACTTATAGGGATTTCATTTTACCAAAGACATGTAGCAGAATACAATTTTGCCTAATTTATGAGGAAATGTGATTATATTTGTATTGGATATGTTTTAGAAAGTTAACAATATATATATATATATATATATATATATATATATATATATATATATATATATATAATATATATAATATAATATAATTTTTTTAATCCTCTTTATTTATCCTTTTATATCATAAAAACTTAAAAACCCAGTGGTGATTAGATAACGCCAAAAGAAAGCTATATTTCTGTGGAAAAAAATTATCTAAATTTTGTTTGGGTACACCTTCGCATGACTGAGCAATTGCCAATTAAAGTAGCGCAGTGCCATATAGCAAAAAGTGCCATGGCCATGAAGAGGGAAAAACCTTCCGAAGCTGTGGTGCCTAATACCCCTTGTTCCCCTGTTCAGTGCAATGTTTTGTTTTGTGTTTTTTTTTTTTTTTTTTATAATGGTGTGTTTTAAGAGAATTTTTGCTTGTCTACTGGCTGCATACATTTATATGTTTGGTATTTAATCACATCAAACTTGGCATAAATAGCTAAGGATATTTAACCATATCTCTTACAAGAACCAGAAGCTCTGCAGTGAAAAATTGGAGAGCAAACGGAGCAGATCTCATAGTCATCAGATCATCTCAAGCCTTGTGAGAAAACAGACCACAGACCTTGATAAAGAAAGAACCACCCCTGCTGCCCTTTCTAGGAGTACAGAGATCCATTGTAAAGAAAGTTTACAATGCAAAGGTATATTTTATTCATTTCTTTTTTCTTTTTTTTTTTTTGTAAAATCCCTTTTTGTACTACGTTTTTTTGAGAATGCAAGGGGCTAATGTGCCTTTTTATGATTTTATTATTTTCATGAATGCTGAATTCTAGACTTAATATAAAAGACCTAAATTTATGCAGCTCTGTAATTGTATATGCATAATTACATTTTTCTCTATCGTTCATCGACAAACGCAGCTCCATATCTTCTTTAGACCATTGGGTTATGCTCCTCCAATCAGGAATAGGACACTAGGCAGGAAAAAGCTTTACCACGCCTATGCGGGCTGTCCCTGCAGGCATAACTCCACACACTCTGCTACAGCAGCCAGTTTTTCTGCTTAGTTTAGGAATAAGACCTAGTTCCCTGCTGGGACTTCGGCCTTAGCTATAAAAGGGAAATTTTATTTTGTGGTCTTTTTATTTTCACTAGTTTGATTTCCTGGAGAACTAAAAGCAACAGCCGGCTGTGGTTTCGGGCTGGATATTCTAGATCCTTTTTGTCTCCCAGCCTGGCCAGCGAGTGTGAGCAGGTTATAGTCCAGAACTAGGCCTCGCCATGACAGAGCCCTGATGGATGGGGGCCAGCCTGCGAGTGGACAAGTCTTGATAGGACGCGATCGACCTGGAAGGACCTGAGTCGCAGCGTACCCCCTGGTTGCAGCACCCCCACCCCGGGTGGGAGGTGGACTGTTCGGAGTGGCGCCCACCTAGTATTGTGGTATGGTGAGTAATGCTGTCCCCCCCCAATCCTCTGGCCGTCTTGGGGTGGACGTGGGCCCCTCCCTGGAATAGTCGGACCCTCGGGGCTCTCTTGGTTCCCCTGGCCTCTGGGATGTTAAGCCTACCCCCCTCCAAGTATTTTCCCCTACACACAGCAAGTTCTATTTTCCGGGGGGGTGGAAATATTGCAGGCACGTTCTTCAGGGGGGGTGGCCTTGTCCTGGTGGGGTCCCTTCCTAGGGACCCTCTGATGCCTCTTATCTGGGCGACTGCATGGCACGCCGTGGGGGCCGCCATTTTGCTGTAGATTCATGCTTTCTTTTTTCCCATTGAAATGCATGGGCAGCCATTTTTTGTTAGTTCCTCATAGGAATGCATGGGGCGGCCATTTTCTTTGGACAGGCAAACAGCATGTAGCACAAAAATCTAACTGTGACAGGCTGTGTTGTCATTTCCTGTAGCAGAACGTTTTACTTTCTGTTTCACTAGAATGTGCTGGCAGTCCCCTGAGTGGTCTGTTAACGTTTTCTGGGGTCCCCTGTAGGTTTTCTCACCCACTCTGCTATTAGATTCTTTTGGATTGGGACTAGGTATACAGCTCAGTTAGCGGTGGGATCGCGATTTAGCGACTTTTAAAGTGACACTGCATTATTTTCATATCAGTTTAAAATGGAGTCCCAGGGTACTATTTCACCTACAGACCCCCTAGGAGTGGCTGCGGAACCCTCTGGGTTGCAGACCCTGTCTGCGATTTACAGCAGTCTTGGAAAGCCTGGTGTCAAAGTAGATTTTGTATGTAAAAGTGTTGCTAGCCGCAGATGCCCGCTGCCTTCACCTCCCTCTGTAGTTTTCTCAGATTCTGAGGCAGAAGGACAGACCGTGCAATCTGTCACAAAGACCGTGAGCGCCGAACAGTCTGTTTACCAGGCGCTCGGGTTCGGCACATCACAGATCGGGTGGACAGATTACTGGGAGGGGCTGGGGAAAGACCCAGCTGTCATGGTACACGTGGGTACCAAAGATATAGGCAGAGGAAGATGGAGAGTCCTAAACGATTTCAGAGACTTAGGCGCTAAGTTGAGGAATAGGACCTCCAAGGTAGTTTTTCAGAAATACTACCTGTACCTCGAGCAACACCAGAAAGGCAGCGGGAGATTAGGGAAGTTAAGAAGTGGCTGAGGAGCTGGTGTAGTAAGGAGGGTTTCGGGTTCCTGGAGAACTGGGCCGACTTCTCAGTTGGCCACCGGCTCTTTGGTAGGGACGGATTGCACCTAAATGGGGAGGGTGCAGCCGCACTGGGTGAGAGGATGGCCATAAAGTTAGAGAGGATTTTAAACTAGGTGATGGGGGGAGGGTACAGATGTAGAATTAGCCAGCGGGGAGCAAGATTCAGAGGGCACAAAGGGGGACATTAGCGGTAGGGTGTTCAGAGCCCCTAAACCCAAGGTGGGTATGGAGAAAAATCACAAGAGCAGCCTAAAAACAACATCAAACGAGGATATATGCAACCGGTCACAATTACGAGGTTTGTTTACCAATGCCAGAAGCCTGGCTAACAAGATGGGAGAGCTGGAGCTACTGATGTTTGAGGAGGACTTCGATTTTGTGGGGATAACAGAGGCTTGGTTCGACAGCTCTCATGATTGGATGGTGACCATTCAGTGGTATTCCCTTTATCGCAGGGATAGAGAAGGTAAAAAAGGGCGAGGAGTATGTCTGTATATTAAGAACAGTGAACAGGTAAATATGAGGGATTATATTAATAATGGAGCTATGGATAAGGCAGAATCCCTATGGGTAGAACTTAAAAGGGAAGGCACTATAGGGAATGTAATATTGGGCGTATGCTATAGGCCCCCCAACCAGAGGGAGGAGGGGGAGGCGGACCTCCTTTTACAGATAGGATTGGCAGCAAGGATGGGAAATGTCATTTTAATGGGGGACTTTAATTATCCAGATATAGACTGGGCAGAAGGAACCGCGCATTCAGTTCCTAAATGTATTGCAGGGCAATTTTATGGGTCAGATGGTGAACGCATTTCCCAAAACTGCGCTCTCTGCTAGAAAATATCAAATGGGATAGAACCCTGGGAACAAAGAACATGGAGGAAAAATAGGAGTGCTTCAAGAGCATACTAAACAAAGGGATTGGCCAGTGCATTCCAAAGGGCAAAACTAAACCCTGGGTGGCTAAACTCCAACATAAAAATGCATATTAATACTAAAGAAAAGGCCTTCAAAAAATACAAGACTGAGGGGTCATTGGCAGCATTCAAGCATTACAAAGAGTGTAATAAGATATGTAAAGACGAAATCAAGGCAGCTAAAATAGAACACGAGAAACATATAGCGGAATAGAGTAAAAAAAAAACCCAAGAAATTCTTTAAGTATATAAACAGTAAGAAAGCGAGGCCAGAACACATTGGCCCCATAAAAGACAACAAGAGAAATATGGCCACAGAGGACAGAGAAAAGGCAGAAGTGTTAAATAATTTCTTCTCTTCAGTCTTCACAAAAGAATTGGGGGGGGGGGGGGCTACACTAACCCAGCTTGTAAGGCTAAACTAAATAATACACCTCAGGAAGTACCATCATGGCTAACAGAAGATAAACTTAGAACTAAACTAGAGAAACTTAACAGAAATAAATCACCGGGACCGGATGGCTTGCACCTGAGGGTTCTAACAGAGCTCAGCCAGGTGATTGCCTGACAATTATTCCTGATCTTTAAGGATAGTCTACAGACGGTTATGGTGCCAGCTGATTGGAAAAAAGCCAACGTGGTACCAATATTTAAAAAAGGGCCGAGATATATCGCGAGTAACTATAGGCCGGTCAGCCTAACATCAGTAGTCTGCAAGATTTTGGAGGGGATGTTAAGGGACCATATACAAGAATTTAGTAATGAAAACGGTATTATTAGTAGTAATCGGCATGGATTCATGAAAAAGCGTTCTTGCCAAACCACCAATCTATATTAACCTTCTACAATGAAGTGAGCTTCCACCTAGAAAAAAGGTAAGCCTGTGGATGTGGTGTATCTGGACTTTGCAAAGGCCTTTGACACCGTTCCCCACCAACGCTTACTGTACAAACTAAGGAGTGTAGGTATGGACCATAGGGTGAGTACCTGGATAGAGAACTGGCTCCAGGGGAGAGTCCAGAGGGTGGTGATTAATGGGGAGTACTTGGATTGGGCGGGTGTGGAAAGTGGGGTCCCCCAAGGTTCTGTCCTGGGAGCAATCTTGTTTAATTTATTCATAAATGATCTAGAGGAGGGGATATCTAGCACAATCTCGGTATTTGCGGATGATACTAAACTAAGCATGCCAATATCTTCTACATGCTGCCCAAGATTCACAAGCCAGGAAATCCAGGCAGACCCATCATAACAGGTATGAATACACTTACCGAACATATCTCAGGCCTTGTAGAAAATATTTTAAAAGCATTAGTCATGAATACTGCGTGTTTCCTTCAAGACACAACTGACTTTCTTAACAAGCTTAACAATATACAACAATTACCACCAAATACACTTCTAGTCACTACGGATGTAGAATCGCTGTATAGTAACATCCCTCACAAGGATGGATTGGCTGCATGTCCCAGATTCCTATCATCCTCACCAAACCACAAATGCAGTGCTGAGGATGTTACACAGCTCATCGAATTCATTCTTACACACAACTACTTCACTTTCAATAGATAGTGGGGTATGTTGCGCACATCTGAGAGAATGTATCAATATAAACAATGAATGAATGAGCTGCCAACACATAGATCTAGAATTAAAACAATAGATCCCAATAAGAAATAAAAACGAGCAGGTGTAGCGCTGAATAAAAATATGTGAACTAAAAAGTTCTCATCCACAGACAGTCCAAATCTGTAGTAAGTAATCCAAACAGGAAAAAACGACAGGGTGCTCCAAAGTACTTCAAACTGTAATCACCGTGTGCAAGGAGTACCACCACCATAAGTAAAGCTGGCCTCTAACCATAATGAATTGACCCCCATTACAGAGATCAATATTGGCCTGTGTATTATCCAATAATGGACCGGTATAAGAGCCTTCATCGACCACTTCACTCCCAACGGTACAGAATTACATGCAAAGAAGAGGGACAACTCCCATAGCGTAATACTGTATAAACCGCTTTATTTAAATGATAACAAGTGGCAACTCACGTTTTGAAGTAAAAACACAGGCGTGTAAAGTTAGAGCAGACCGGAGCTTCTCTGTAGTTTGTTTCCTGCCAACAAAATGGCCCCAGGGGAGACGCGGCGGCCATTTTGTTGGCAGGAAACAAACTACAGAGAAGCTCCGGTCTGCTCTAACTTTACACGCCTGTGTTTTTACTTCAAAACGTGAGTTGCCACTTGTTCTTATTATTTAAATAAAGCGGTTTATACAGTATTACGCTATGTGAGTTGTCCCTCTTCTTTGCATGTAATTCTGTACCGTTGGGAGTGAAGTGGTCGATGAAGGCTCTTATACCGGTCCATTATTGGATAATACACAGGCTAATATTGATCTCTGTAATGGGGGTCAATTCATTATGGTAAGAGGCCAGCTTTACTTATGGTGGTGGTACTCCTTGCACACGGTGATTACAGTTTGAAGTACTTTGGAGCACCCTGTCGTTTTTTCCTGTTTGGATTACTTACTACAGATTTGGACTGTCTGTGGATGAGAACTTTTTAGTTCACATATTTTTATTCAGCGCTACACCTGCTCGTTTTTACTTCACTTTCAATAACGACATCTATCTCCAGTGTATGGGTACTGCTATGGGAAGTAAAATGGCACCCCAGTATGCAAACTTATTTATGGCTGATTTGGAGGACAAATTCCTGAACAGCATACAACATAAGCCATACAGATATTATCGATATATTGATGATATTTTCATCATATGGACAGAAGGTGAGGAAAATCTCAAACTATTTTTTTCATTGATCAACACCTTTCACCCATCTATCAAACTTAAAATGGATTATTCTAACAGGCATGTCAACTTCCTAGACACCACAGTATACATCAGGGATGACAAGCTTCATACTTCCATATACAGGAAACCGACTGACCGATGCAGCTATCTCCACAGTTCCAGTTTTCACCCCCAACACACTAAACGGGCCATCATACACAGCCAGGCCATCAGATACCACCGAATATGTTCAGACCCAGAAGACAGAGATAAACATCTCAGAACACTAGCAAACTCCTTCCATAAGAAAGGTTACAAAAGCAAAACCATCAACACCAGCATAAACACAGCCTTGAAAACCCAAAGAGAAAATCTTCTCCAATACAAAGAGAAAAAAACAAATAACCGTGTACCTCTAGTCACCACATACAATCCAGGACTAGAAGGGGTAAGAAAGATAATCAAAGATTTACAACCCATCATAACAGAAGATGAAACTCTGAAAGGAATATTCCAACAACCTCAAATACTGGCTTTCAGACAACCACCCAACCTCAGACATAAACTAATCAGCAGAAAACTTCATTCTGATTATGAAGTCACAAATAATGGGAGCAAACCCTGCCACAAAAAACGCTGCAAACTGTGCAACCAGATCAACCTGTCTAAAAGTGTCACACACACAAATGGGACCTTTTAATATAACAGGATCATACAACTGCACCTCCAATAATCTTGTGTACCTCATCCAATGCAAAAGATGTAACAAAGGATCTTATGTAGGCCAAACGGGACAGAAGTTGCAGGATGAATTTGTACAGACATACCATCAAAGAACATAAAGTTTCTGCACACCTGTGGGACATTATTTTTCACAACCGGACCACACTATAGAAGACCTCAATGTTTTAGTTCTTAAAGGGAATTTCAGAACTATCCTATCCAGGAAAGGAAAACTTTTGAATTAAGAATGCTACTACTTTTTGACACTAAACATAACGGCTGAAACTTAGACATGGGTTTCCTTGCTCATTATCCTACAGTTTTACGACCCCCTCTGTGACTCCCCCCCCCCCCCCCCCCCCCACTGTCTTCAGATCTCCCTCTGTCTTATCTTACTAAATATGCTAGTTTTATTACCATGCCAGTTAAATTTATGTTTGTTTGGTTTGCTCCTTTTTTTTTTTTTTTTTTCCTTTTGGCTTAGAGATTTTGTGTTTTTTTTTTTTTTTTTTTTTTTACCATTCTGCTAACATTTTGTGAATCAGTACTGCTTGGATCTTGATGAAGGGAACATACCCCGAAAGCTTGTCCTGAAAAATTGTATGTTAGTGCAAATAAAAAAAGTATCACGGACAGTACTCAATTGTCTCTGTCGCAAGTGCACTAATACGGCTACAATGACCTCAAGCAAACTTTTTAGAGAAAGGGAATACAATAAGACACGTGGCCACTCACTAAAACTAGAGGAAAAACGGTTTAACCTTAAAATACGTAAGGGGTTCTTTACTGTCAGAGCAGTAAGGATGTGGAATTCGCTTCCACAAGCAGTCGTATCAGCAGGGAGCATCGTTAGTTTAAAAAAACTATTAGATGGGCACCTTAACCACTTAAGCCCCGGAAGATTTTCCCCCCTTCCTGACCAGGGTCTATTTTGCGATTTGGCACTGCATTGCTTTAACGGACAATTGCGCGGTCATGCGACGCTGTACCTAAACGAATTTGACGTCCTTTTTTCTTTTCTTTTTAAACGGTTTTTATTGAAGGCAAAAGAAACATGGTACAGAAATATGCAGAATATGCAGTGAAAATAGTAGGTACATGCCTGGATAAAACAAGGCACATTGAGATACAAAACTGCTGTATATAACATGCAAACAACATGTAGCAAATGCAATACATTTATGGGATCGACCCGACGTACCATCTGGGGTGCAATGAGGGTACACTCAAACTGTAGGTGTGGCCGAGGCCACGCTGCGTGGATGGACCCCCACACAGAAGGGGTCTCAACCAAAACCAAGTCATGGCTCTCAAGTGGGTATGCCAGGGGCCGAGTGGGGGGGGGGGGGCTGGGTTGACAGGTCTGGAAGAAAGTTGGGTAAGTAGGGGAGGGTCGTGGGGGGGAGGTAGCAGCAGGTGCCCGGAGGGAGCCTCGAACCCTACTAGGGGCCCAGGTGGGAGAAGTGAGCCTGTAGTGAGGACGCCCAATCAGGTGAGTACAAGGCCATCATCAAGGCCAGGAGGTAGGCAATGGTCAATCCAGGGTCGCCATAGCCGCTCATAGGGGGCCAGTTTGTCCAACAAAATTGCTTCCGTTTTAGCATGGAGCATGGCTTGGGTTACCCTGTGTAGCATAGCCAGATGACAGAGTGTGGGGGTTTTCCATGCTTTCGCGATGGTTTGCTTTGCAGCCTTCGTGACATATAGGTAAAGTTTGAATTGACGGTGTGTAAGGTTAGGTGGCTTGCGATTCAGGAGAGCAGATGTCGGGTCAGGGACAAGAGGGACGCCAAACATGGTAGACAGAGTTTTGTGCACTTTAGACCAAAAGGCTTGAACCACAGGGCACTCCCACCAGATATGTGCGTGGGGTACCTGGGGATTCGCATCCCTGGAAGCAACGCGGGGAGTACTGAGGCACATATTTAGATATCCTAGCGGAAACCAAATACCATCTGGTGAGGACCTTGTAATTTGTTTCGAGTGCAACAATATTTGGGGATGCCGATTTGGTAGCCTGCCAAATTTGTATCCAGTCCTCATGATCAAGTGTGATGTGCAGGTCTCGTTCCCACTTGGCTATGTATGTGGGCGGTGTGGTCTCCTGAGCCGACAGGAGGTGGGCATAGAGGTCAGAGAGGAATCCTCGTCTGTGAGGGTCGGTTTTGCATGCGCGTTCAAAGGTCGAGAAGGTGGCGGAGTTCTCCCTAATCGGAGTAGCTTGTGTAAAGAAATGCTTGAGTTGTAGGTAGCGGAATATTTCCCCAGAGGGGAGATTATAAGTTTCCCGCAGGGTAGGGAATGGGCAGAAGGTGCGCAGGGTGAAGAATTGATTGGCCCGTATCAGGCCGGCACTAGTCCAGGCGGAGAAGGAAGTCCGCGAGGACCAGGCCGGGTAGGACGGATTGCAGAAAAAAGAGAGTAGGGGGTTATGAGGAGATAGCAGGTGGAAGCGTCGGCTAAGTCTATCCCAGATGGTCAAGCTATTTCTCTATCGCTCATTGACAGACGTAGTCTTCTTGATTCTCAAGAGCTGGGTTATGTTGTCTCCGCAGGAGTAGGACTAGGCAGAATGACAAAACGTTCTGGCTCCACCCTAGGGGGCAGTCCCTGAGGGTATATCCTCCCTCTCTCTGCTACAGGGAATCAGTTTTTTTCTGTCTAGTCAGGAGTAAGGACCTAAGTTCCTTGCTGGGATCTTTTGGTCCTGGCAAGACTTTTTTTCTTTAAGAAAAAGACATTTTTTAGGTAGTTTTTCTCCAGTGTTTTTTCCTGTGAGATCTTCAAGCAAAAATGCCGGACTGGGTGACACTTGTGGTCACCCCAGCCGGCCTACGAGCGCGTGCAGACCATGGCATTGCGCTTGGTCGGCCGCGACATATTCAAGTAAGTATGCGGGGCCGGGCGACGGGCTGGATGTTGAGATCCAGTGGTCACCCCGGTTTCTGCCTAAAAGCGCGTGCAGACCAGTGCGCTGAGTCGGCCGCGACGGAGTCCCAGTAAAGGGACTGACTTTGCGAGTTAAAAGCTTGGACGCCAGGTACCAGAGAGTCGAGGCGTCCACAAACCCCCACCCCGGTGGAGAGGGTATTGTGAAGAGAGGGTGCCTGTCGGTTCGGTATGGAAACTTTTGTGTCCCGGGTGGAAGTGGCTTGTCAGGGACAGGGCGCAAGAAAGCGACCCCCGCCTAACCCCTTATTATCTGAAACCTCGGATTCAGACTCTGAGCCTATTTCTGCAGTTGCAGGTACTTCATCTGGTATTGGTGTCTCGGGTCCTGTCTCTTCAGACAGTGAGGAGGATGTTTCGGCATCCGCCATAGCCCGAGAGGAAGCGTTGGTAAACGCACTCATTGTATCTGTTCAAGAGACTTTAAGGTTACAGGGTATTCCATCAGAAATAGCTGAAACTGAGATCCCTTTTGGGACTAAAAAGCGCATCTAAGTGGCAAAGGTTTTTCCATTGCCCAAATGTTTTGGCAATCCAATCGATGAAGAATGGCGTCTGCCAAAACGCACTTTTAATATTTCTAAACGCATTGACAGGCGTTATCCGTTTGAGGAAACCCTTATTAAGAAATGGACAGAACCACCTGTGGTGGATTCACCTATTGCTAGATTGAATAAAGCCACGGTTATTCCTTTAGAAGACGCTCCGTCTTTTAAAGATCCAGTGGATCGCAAGATAGAAGCTATGTCTCGCACCATGTTTTCCTTGATTGGATCAGCTTTCAGGCCAATAATTGCTATTGGTCTGGTTTCGCAGGCTGTAACTGAATGGACCAAGTGGTTACGCCGGGACTTAGAAGAAGTCCCTCAGGCGGTATCAGATTTGTTGGAACAAATGATACAGGGGTTACAGTTTGTATGTGATGCGGCGTTAGACGCCACTCCATTAATGGCGCGAGCATCAGTCTCAGCAGTGGTTCTCAGGCGTACACTGTGGCTAAAAGGTTGGTTAGCCGACCAAGGTTCCAAAAAAGCATTGGCTAATATCCCCTTTTCAGGAGAGCGTCTATTTGGAGCCAACTTAGATGAGATCATTAAGGATCTCACCGGTGGAAAAAGCACCTTTTTACCGCAAAATTTTAAAGGTAGAGGAACTCGTCAAAGACGAGGGCCTTCTTTTTCTGCTCACAAGAGGTTTTTTCGTCCAGCGGGTGAAAAAACTAAGTCCACCAAAGCTCCTACAGGAGGCGTCAGGGGTCGTTGGTCGGGCAAGCAAAAGCCCGCCCCCTCCAGACCTGAAGATAAACCATCCAAAGCCTGAAGGTGCGCCCCCACCCGTAACTGGGGTGGGGGGACGTCTTCGCCGGTTCCCGGATCCATGGCTTTCTAGAATCCCGGACAAATGGGTTTGCGAAGTCATAAGGTCAGGGTACAAGATCGAGTTTCGATCTCTCCCACCGGCGCGATTCTTCCCTTCCAATATCCGTCTATCCGCAGATCGTTTAGAAGATCTGCGGAGAGCAGTCACAGATTTACTACAACAAGGAGTGGTAGTCCACGTTCCTTGGACAGAACGGTTTCAAGGGTTTTATTCAAACCTGTTTACAATACCCAGGAAAGAGGGCAAAGTGCGTCCAATTCTGGACTTAAGAGCACTCAATTCTTTCGTCAACATAAGAAGATTCAGAATGGAGTCCATTCGCACGGTAGCAGCCTTCCTGCATCCAGGGGATGTCCTAGCGTCCATAGACATCAAGGACGCCTATCTTCACATTCCCTTTTTCGCAGGACATCAGCGTTTTCTACGCTTTTCCGTAGAGGAGAACCACTATCAGTTTGTGGCGTTACCTTTCGGTCTCGCCACGGCTCCGCGGGTCTTCACAAAGGTGTTGGCCCCAATGTTGGCACTTCTGCGCCAAAGAGGTATATCGATTCTAGGTTACCTAGACGATCTTCTGCTTCATGCAGAGTCTCCTCAGACCTTGCTACAAAACATAGAAATTACTATGATTTCTTTACAGGAATTCGGGTGGCTGGTGAACCAGCAAAAGTCATTTCTGGTTCCCACCCAGAGGCTCGAATATCTGGGTCTAATTCTAGACACAGTCAGGACGAGAGTTTTCCTTCCGGTAGGGAAACTTCGAAAGATTCAATCAGCAGTCCAGTTGTTACTGTCCAACAGCTGGTCTTCCCTTTGGACGTGCATGAGGGTTCTGGGGTTGATGGTGGCTTCATTCGAAGCAGTCCCATTTGCCCAGTCCCATACCCGAATTCTTCAGCAAGAGATTCTTCTCAGATGGAATCGGAATCCGGAATCCCTGGACAATCAGATACGATTGAGCAAACAGACCAGAGAGTCTCTGGTTTGGTGGCTTCGGTCTCCAATGCTCAGCCAGGGAAAGTCATTTCTGCCAATATATTGGACGATAGTGACCACGGATGCCAGTCTATCCGGATGGGGAGGAATTCTTGGTCAGTTATCTGTCCAGGGACTTTGGTCCCCGGAAGAATCCAGGTTACCGATAAATGTATTGGAACTGAGAGCGATCAGACTTTGTCTGATTCACTGGACCGAGCAGCTCCAGGGCAGCCCGGTTCGGATCCAGTCGGACAATGCCACGGCCGTGGCTTATGTCAATCATCAGGGGGGCACCAAGAGTGTCCGAGCGGCCAAAGAAGTGGCTTGCATTCTTCGCTGGGCGGAACGATTTGTTCCAGCAATCTCTGCGGTGTTCATTCCGGGGGTGGAGAATTGGCAGGCAGATTATCTCAGCCGTCAGACCCTGGATCAGGGGGAATGGTCCCTCCATCCAGACGTTTTCCACCAGTTGTGCCTATGGTGGGGCACCCCGGATGTGGATCTGTTGGCATCACGATTCAACAGGAAAGTTCAGAGATTCGTGGCTCGCTCCCGCGATCCTCTAGCAGAAACCGCAGACGCACTGATCGCCCCGTGGGGGCAATACCAGCTAATATATGCCTTCCCTCCTCTCGCGTTACTGCCAAGACTTCTTCGCAGGGTAGAGGAGGAAGGAATCCCAGTAATCCTGGTAGCTCCGGACTGGCCTTGTCGAAGCTTGGTACACCGACATGGTCAGACTGGTGGCGGACGTCCCATGGAGACTTCCTCTCAGGGAGGATCTACTGTCTCAGGGACCGATCTTCCATCCTGCTTTACGATCGCTGGCTTTAACGGCCTGGCTATTGAGACCCAGGTGCTGAAGGACAAAGGTTTGTCAGCTTCAGTTATTCCTACTCTAGTTGAAGCAAGGAAAGCGACTTCCAGAAAGATTTATCATCGCACATGGAAGTCCTACATTGCATGGTGTGAACCTTTGGGGTTCCGTCCTCGGTCTTATTCGATTAGTCGAATATTGGCTTTTCTGCAACAAGGGGTTGAGCAGAAACTGGCCTTGAGTACTATCAAGGGTCAGGTCTCAGCATTAGCCATCTTCTTTCAGAAGCCTTTGGCTACTCATTCCTTGGTGCGGAATTTCATCCAGGGGGTGCGACATCTGGCTCCGCCAGTGCACGCGCCGTTACCCCCCTGGGATCTTAATTTAGTGTTGTCGGTTCTTCAGAAACCTCCCTTTGAAGATATTAGGGAGATTCCTCTACCCACGTTGTCCCAGAAGGTGGCCTTCTTGGTGGCTATTACTTCTGCACGCAGGGTGTCAGAACTGGCCGCATTATCTTGTCGTTCACCATATCTGGTGGTTCATAGAGATAAGGTGGTTCTTCGTCCGAATCCATCCTTCCTACCAAAAGTGGTTTCAGAATTTCATCTGAATGAAGAAATTGTATTACCTTCCCTGTGTCCTAAGCCCAGTCATCCTCGGGAGTTTGCGTTACACTCCCTGGATGTGGTCCGGGCGATCAGGGTATACTTGAAAACGACAGACTCGTTTCGCAAGACGGATTCACTTTTTGTGATCCCAGATGGACCCAAAAAGGGGTTGCCTGCATCTGCCGCGACCATTTCCAGATGGATCAGACAGACGGTAGTGCAGGCTTATTCTATTAAGGGTCGGGAGCCCCCGTTCCCTGTTAAGGCGCACTCCACTCGGGCACTTAGTGCGTCATGGGCCTTTCGCCATCAGGCGTCAGTGGTCCAGGTGTGCAAGGCGGCTACCTGGTCGTCGGTGCATACCTTCTCTAAACATTATAAAGTTGATGTAATGGCATCGTCTGATGCCTCATTTGGCCGCAAGGTTTTGCAGGCCGCAATTTGAGGAGACCAGTGGTCTACCTCGAGGGTTTTTTCCGTTGGAAAATTTTTTCTTTAGTCTCATTCTTTGTTTATAATGAGCCTTTAAAACTTCTAGTTTGGCACCGGTTGGGCCTTCTAGATTGGATTTGATTTTGTCAATCCCACCCCTCATTTGTGGCACTGCTTCTGGATGTCCCAGCTCTTGAGAATCAAGAAGACTACGTCTGTCAATGAGCGATAGAGAAAAATGGATTTTTGTAAGAACTTACCGTAAAATCCTTTTCTCTTAAGCTCATTGACAGACGTAGTACCCGCCCCTCTATCATTGAGTTGGGTTGGGTTAAATTCTCTGTACTGCTTTAAACAGAACTGATTCCCTGTAGCAGAGAGAGGGAGGATATACCCTCAGGGACTGCCCCCTAGGGTGGAGCCAGAACGTTTTGTCATTCTGCCTAGTCCTACTCCTGCGGAGACAACATAACCCAGCTCTTGAGAATCAAGAAGACTACGTCTGTCAATGAGCTTAAGAGAAAAGGATTTTACGGTAAGTTCTTACAAAAATCCATTTGTTTCGTGATTGGGTTGGTAACGCTCCGCCGTTGTGCGGGTGGTAGCCAGAGCAGATTGGCCACAGATAATGGATCCCATTCCACTGCTTCTAGGGAAACCCACATTGGAATTTCCTTCGTGGCGTTGTATTTAGGGAGCTGAGCTAGTTGTGCTGCGTAATAATACTTGGCGAAATGCGGTACGCTCAGCCCGCCGCAAATTCGTGGGCAGTATAGCGTCGGTCTTGGCAAGCGAGGTTTAGATTTGCTCCAAATAAAGTCCAAAGCTCGTTTTTGTAAGATGCGTAAGAAGTAGACCGGCACCTGAATAGGGAGAACTCGAAAGAGGTACAGGATTTTGGGTAAAATGGACATCTTGATCACTGTGATTTTCCCCATCCAAGATAGGGGCAGGGAGGACCATTTAGACATGAGGTTCGTAAGTGTAGACAGCATGTGGGGGTAATTAGCGGAGTAGAGCCCAGCAGGGTCAGCTGGGAGGTTCACCCCCAGATAGGGGGATATACGAGGTTGCCCAAGGGAACGGGAGTGAGGACCTAAGGTGGGTATGGACATCAGTCGGGAGAGAGACATTTAGAGCTAGCGATTTTCGAGGATTAACTACGAGGCCCGAGACGGAGCCAAAGATTGCTAGGGTATGTAAGAGGCTAGGAACCGACACCAGGGGGGCAGTAAGAAAAACGAGGACATCATCCGCAAAGAGGCAGAGTTTATGGTGATGTCCCCCTAGCTCAATTCCCTTAATGTTAGGATCAGCGCGTATAAGAATAGCGAGGGGTTCAATAGCTAGGGCAAATAGGAGGGGGGAGAGGGGGCAGCCTTGTCGTGTGCCTCTTTCAATGGGGAAGGAGTCCGACCGGAAGCCGGAGTAGTGTACATATGCTCTTGGGTTCCGATAAAGGGCATTCACCCACTGCATAAAATGCGAGCCGAATTCCCAACGACCGAGGACCGAGGTGAGGTAAGGCCAGGTTAAGGAGTCAAAGGCTTTACAAATGTCAAGGGAGAGGAAGCAGGAGGGAATGCGGCGTTGTCTAGCGATGTGGGCTAGGAGAGTAGCCCGTCTGACATTGTCGCCTGCTTGGTGAGACGGGATGAAGCCCGTTTGATCTGCGTGAACTATGAAGGTATTGAGACGGGTGGAGAGGATTTTGGCTTGTAGTTTAATGTCAATATTCAGTATGGAGATGGGTCTAAAGTTAGACCAAGAAGTGTGGTCGGAGTTGGGTTTAGGAATCATAGAAATAGCAGCCGTTAGTGACTCCTCCCGGAAGGGGTGCCCATCTAGCAGGGAATTGAGCGCCCCCACCAGAGGGGGGATCAGAATGGGAGCGAAGCGTTTATAATAAGTAGCGGAGAAGCCGCCTGGGCGCTTACGTGGTTTCAAAGACTTTATGGCTTGCTGCAGTTCCTCAGCTGTGAGGTGCTGTTCCAGCATTTCCCTGTGGGTGGATGATAGGGAAGGGAGTTGGACGGAAGATAGGAGGGTGTCTAGCGGAGTTTGATCGAATCCAGAGGGGTCCTTATAGAGTGCGGAGAGTTTGTCACGAAATTTGCGGAGGATTTTAAGGGGATTGCTGGAGTAGGTGTCCTTGGATAGTTTAAGACGTATAGATTTCGGAGTGTAGTCGGCTTTACGCAGTGTCAGAGCTAGGAATGTATCAGGTTTATTTGCTTTCATATAGAGAGTGTGTTTAGATTTTCGGAGCGTTTGTTTCCGCCGATTCCGACAGGAGGTCTAATTCCAGACGTGCTTTGTCAAGAGCCTGTCTTGTGGTAGGCATGGGGGTCGCCTGAAAGTCTGCTGAGGCCTTGTAAAAGGCTGCTTCTAGCTTGTGGAGCAGGAGACGCTTTTCTTTGCGTATGTAAGAGGCTCTGCTAATGCAGACCCCTCTAATAACGGGTTTGTGGGCTTCCCACAAAGTCAAGGGGGACGTGTCTGGATGAGAGTTTGTAGTCAGGTAGTCAGTGATGGCTCGTTCTATTTCAAGTTGGTGAGTAGGGTTAGCCAACGTGCTGTCATTGATTTGACAAGAGCGAAGGTTAGGTTTAGGCACCATGGAGGAGAAGGAGGTGACCACTGCATCGTGGTCAGACCAAGAGCACGGTATAATGGTGGAAGCGGAGATAAGTGGGGACGTGCCCACATGGGGAAGTATGTGGTCAATCCGGGAAAATACTTTATGTGGATGAGAGTAGTGGGTGTATTGCCGCCGCGTGGGGTTGTGCTCACGCCACGTGTCCAAGAGAGAATGTTGGTTAAGGAGCTGTTGAAAAGAGAGTTGTGGAGTCGTAGGGGCAGGGGATTTGTCAAGCAGGGGGTAGAGCGTCTGGTTTGAGTCGCCGCAGAGCAGGAGCGTGCCGCTCTTGTGCGTGTCAGAGACAGACAGGAGGTGGGAAAGGAAGGCCTGGGGATTTTTGTTAGGGGCATAGTAGGACAGGATTGTGACCTCAGAGTCAAGAAGTCGACCAATCAGGAGGAGTTATCGACCTTCAGGGTCATTGATCTCTTTCTGAAGCGTAAATGGAGTAGTTCTATGAAACGCAATCAGCACCCCGCGTTGCTTCGTGGGGGCAGAGGCCGTATAGACCTGTGGATACTGGTGGCCAAAGTGTTTGGGCGTCGATTGCGATGAAAAGTGCGTCTCCTGGAGGCAAGCCACGTGAATGGATAGTGAAGAAAACGACCGTAAAGCTTTCACTCATTTAGAAGGGGAGTTGAAGCCTTGTACATTTAAGGTAAGCACATTCAAGGTGGACATGGTGAAGATTGGAAGTCGGGAGAGGGAGGCAGGAGTCGGACGCAAGGGACTGGAGGCTCTCCCCGGGAGGGGGGGAGGGAGGGAGGGAGGACGGGATGGGAAGGAAGGCCGGAGGGAGAGGGGGGATAGGGAAGCTGGGGAAGGGAAGCTTAGGAAATGTCATTAAAGGTTAATAAAACCTAAAGGTGTCCTCCGGAAGGAACTGCGGATCCCGCCGGAAGGAATCAAAGGGTCCAATAGATGCCAATCCAATCAGGGTTGGCTCTAGTGGACAAAAAAATGGGGTGCAGTGAGCATTCCCCGGGTCTAGGACAGCCTAAGAAAAGTATAATGTAATGAAGTAAGCAATTCGAGTCAGTCATACAGTAAACTCTGAACAATAAAACTTATTAGGGTGGACAGTCATACCCAACTATATAAACAGAAGTAGGCAATCAGGGTAATAAGCCCCGAGTGCCTACTGCGTATCAATGCACTCAGAACAGGCAGCGATGGTGTTAGGGGAAGATAAAGCTGCAAGGCAAACAATTAGTAAGCTGGCTCAGAAGGTGTAGTGAGAACTGTTACAACCCATCCGTGGGTAATTTGTGAATGGCTTAGGGGGGTCTATGTGGAGACCAATAAACAACCACAAGTGCCTGGTAAGAGTGCATTGAGCAGCAAAAAAGGCTGCTGGCAAAAAAGGTACAACAAAAAAAAAAAGGGGAAAAAAAAAAGAGGGTTCATGGTTACTGTATCAAGGAGGCACCAGTACCGTGGTACCCAAAGGGTTCGGCAGAGCAACAAGGCGCTCGCCGAGGTATTGGAAAGCTGGTGAACGGCGTGGTGTTCCATCAGTCCATGGAATCTTCTGCAGCGTGGACAGGACGTGGAGTCGGTGAAGAGTAGCGGCCTCTCTTGTGGATTCCTGGCTGGGCTTCTTGGCCAGCGTGGGCTTGTGCTTTCTGTGGTGAGGAGGATGCAGCTCAACGTCTAGAGCCTTCAGACGATTGTTCTGGGGGTGTCAAGTGAAGTTCCCGGAGAGCATGTTGCAGGTCTTCGGAAGACTTGCATTGCTAGGAGGTACCTTTGTAGGAGAAACGAACCGCGAAGGGAAAGATCCAACGGTAGATGATCTTATGGTGTTGCAGGGTGAGTAAGTGAGGTTTCATAGCTTTGCGCTTAGCAAGGGTGGTTTGTGATAAGTTTTGAAAGAATTGATAGCGATGACCCTGAAAATGTAAAGCTCCCCGGTTGCGGGCAGCTGCCATGAGTTGTTCTTTGGAGCGGAAATAATGAAGTTTCACTATAATATCCCTTGGCAGTCCATCATCAGAGCGAGGGGCTAGGGATCTATGAATCCTGTCTATTTCCAGTCCTCAATTGGTATAGAAGGGGCTAACTCTTGAAAAAGTGCTGTTATGGTGGATTGAAGGTCCTCTACCGATTCTGGGATACCCCTGATCCGGATATTTGATCTCCTGGCTCTGTTCTCGAAGTCCTCCAAACGGGATTGCAGGGTCAGGTTCTCCTCTCTGAGGGTCTCGAGCTCCTCAGCATGGTTACCTGTCGTTACCTCTAGTTCTTCAGTATGCTGTCCCAGTACCGTAGTGCGGAGGCCCACTTCCCTGATTTCATGCGTGAGCCTGTCCGTTATAGCGTCTGAGGTCGTTTTCAGGGCCCGGGTGAGCATCCGCTCAAATTGCTGGAGGAGGTCAGTTTGTGAGGTGTCGCCCCGGAGCATAAGTGGGGTCAGTCCATAGTCAGGGTCAAATTCCCCCTCCTGTGGTTGGGCCGAGGAATGCTCACGAGAGGGAGTGTGGGGTGATCTGGAAGATGGCGGGCCCGCCATTTTGGAAGATGACTTGATTAGCACGTCCCTGATGGATTTAGTTTTGATTTTTGACTTGGTGCCCCCGTATACCATCTCTGGTCGGACGGGTAGTTGGGTCTATTAGATGCAAAGCAGGTGATGGTGACTCGATGCGGCAAGGCTGTCCTATCCCCAGAGATGCGGAGCTCTAGGCTGTCATGTCTTGCCTAGAAGACACCGCATTCGCCGCCAAAGGAAAGATTGAGCTGGTAGCTGAGGAGGATATGGGTCTCTGAGTGTGGAAGCAGCTGTGTAGAGAGCAGATAGTTGATGAAGGAATGAAGGGCTGTGGCAATAGCTCCTTATGCTGCAGGAGGGAGTTATAAGTCCTTGTGTGGGGTGTGCAGCAGGGTGTTATGGCCGAGGAGCAGAGGATGGGAGCTTAAAGTTCCTGAAGGGGGGTCACAGTCTCTTTACCGGGAATCCGGCTGCCAGGTCTCGCTGTTGGAGAGGAGAGGCCGTGGCTGAGGCTGCTGGGTAGGCCCCGAATCCAATACTGGGGCACCCAGGCGTCTGCTGCTGCCAGGAGGATATGTGTCCACTGGAGGTGGTCCCGGTGGGCCTCAGGGGGAAAGACAAAGATTATGGAGGGCTGGGAGTCCAGTGTGGGAACTCCGGGCAACCCCCCCCCCCGCCGCGATCGCGGCGATTTCAGGCAAGGCCGCGGCTTGGGATGCCGAGTAGGCCCAAGGGACGTTTCGGGGAGGAATCTCCCAGTGTGTGCTTCGGAGGATGGCTAGCAGGTCGGGCCAGCTAATCCCCGCTCCTGTGGGAGTCCCTCGCGCTCCGAATGGCTGGCCGCGGGCTGCGCAGGCAAGCCCGCAGCTTCCGGCCACTACTAAGCCGCAATGTCCCCGGATGAGAATCGGGTCGCTGCCACACTCAAAAAGCACCTAGATATGGAGGGGGCACCAGAGAGAGTCGGGATGGACCGTTTTGAGCTGGCTTCCAGTGCTCAAAACGGTTGGATGGCTATCGATTAAAAGTCTCGGCCCGGAGCTCTCTTTCTGGCGTCCTCCTCAGGCGACTTCCGGTCACGCCCCCCGACGTCCTTTTTTTTTTTTACCACAAACAGAGCTTTCTTTTGGTGGTATTTGATCACCTGTGCGATTTTCTGATCATGCGCTATAAACAAAAAAAGAGCGTCAATTTTGCAAAAATTGTACCTTAACAAATTTTTTTCATTTTTTATATATGAAATTCCCAAAAAAAATGTAAAAATCAAATTTTTTTTAACATTTTAGGCCAATTTTGTTTTATGCTACATATTTTTGGTAAAAAAATCGCAAAAAGCTTATTTTGATTGGTTTGCGCAAAATTTATTGTGTTTACTAACTAAGGGAAAGATTTTTGTTGTGTTTTTTTTTTTTTTTTTAACGCGTAATGGCGGCGATCTGCGATTTTTTTTTTTTTTTTTTTTGTGGGACTGTGACATTGCGGCGGACAGATCGGACCCTTGACTGACATTTTTTACACTTTTGGGGTTACCAGTGACATTTCTACAGTAATCAGTGCTATACATATGCACTGTTACTGTAAAATGACACTGGCAGTGAAGGGGTTAACTTTTTTGAGAGGGAGGGGTTGTGTGTGTCCCTAGG
Source organism: Pelophylax lessonae (assembly GCF_965119305.1). Lineage (NCBI taxonomy): Eukaryota > Metazoa > Chordata > Amphibia > Anura > Ranidae > Pelophylax > Pelophylax lessonae. Next base: position 494,234,173 of record NC_138768.1, on the reverse strand, counting down.
GGCGTGATTCTAACTGTGATTGGCTGTGGCTTGAGGTGTAGGAACAGTGATCAACGGTCCTACATAGTAGAACCGTATGATCACTGTTCTTGCACAGGGGAGAATGACAGGTGGCTTGTTTACATCAGCCGCCTGCCTTTCTCCCGCTCTAACGGACGATCGCGAGTGCCCGGCGGACATCGGGTCCGCCAAACACGCGCGGAGGGGTCCGTGACCGAGCGGAAGCGCGCCTCCGGCGGCGCGCGCTCGCTCCCCAGAGCCTCACAGGCTAGTGACGTACCCATACGTCACTTTGCCTGTGAGGGGCTGACTGCCGCAGTATATGTACTTGCGGCGGTCGGCAAGTGGTTAAAGACCACAACATACAGGGGCGGTCGGCAAGTGGTTAAAGACCACAACATACAGGGGTATACATTGTACTAACACACACATCATAGGTTGAACTATATGGACTGATGTCTTTTTTCAACCTCACAAACTATGTAATTATATGGCCGCCACAGACACACCCCACCCTGAAGGGTCGGTGTCTTCGCATTCTGATGGTGAAGAGGACCTGTCCTCGTCCGCCGCCATGTGGGAACACGCATTGGTGGAAACACTTATAGTTTCAGTGCAGGAAATTTTAAAATTGGCTGATGAATCTACAGTGTCAGGTTCGCAGGTGTATTTTGGAACCCGAAAATCGGGCAAGGTGTTTACTTGTCCGGAGCTTTTTGACGATCTTGTCAATGAATAATGGCGGCGCATCAAGCACATGCTAGTGGTGCCTAAGCGCTTTAAAAGCAGTTATCCTTTTGCAGATGCAGTTTCCACTAGGTGGACCGTGTCACCAAAGTTGGATTACCCCGTTTCCAGGCTGAATAAGTCTGTGGTTCCAGTGAAAGAATCCCCGGCCTTCACGGACCCTGTGGATAGATGGGTGGAGTCTCTGATCCGCCATTTAAACGTGCTAGCGGGGTCCATATTGAAACCAATATTTGTGAATGTTATGGTGTCACAGACGGTGACTGAATGGGTGAAGTTACTAAAGGGTAACTTGGAAGCTGAGCAGCTCCCTCCAGCGGTGCTGGAACTAATGCACCAGAGGGTTCAAGCCCTGGTGTTCATGTGTGATGCCTCCCTGGATGTGGCTCCCCTAGTGGCCAGAGTGTCAGCTGTGGGGATTGCGATTAGACGCATGGTGTGGTTGAAAAGCTGGTCTGCGGACCAGGCTTCCAAAAAGGCTTTGACAGATCTTCCCTTTATGGGGGAGAGGTTGTTTGGATCCTCTCTGGACAAGTTGATAAAAGGCCTTACGGGGGTGAGGAGTGCTCTTCTTCCTCAGTCCTCTAAGGGCAAGGTGCCACGTCATAGACGGGGGCCTTCCTTCACTGCTCATAAGCGTCTTTTTCGTACCTCCAGGTCGCAAGAAAAAGGAAAGCCATTCAGGTCTTTTGGGAGTTTCAAGAAGCCATGGTCCGGTAAATCAAAGACCGGCCAGCCTGGGTCTGCAGACAAATCCTCGTCTGCATGAAGGGGCACCCTCACCTGCTTCTGGGGTGGCGGGACATCTTTGCTTCTTTCCGAGACCTTGGACTTCCTTAATTCAGGACAAATAGGTTCATGAACTGATCCGATCAGGGTACAAGTTCGAATTCTGTTCTTGTCCTTTGGACAGATTCTTCCCATCCAATCTGCACCTATCTCAAGACCGATTTAAGGAATCTACGAGAGGCGGTACAAGATCTGCTGTCGCAAGGGGTGGTTTGCCAGTTCCCTCTCAGGAACGCTTGCAGGGGTTTTATTCAAACCTGTTTACTGTGCCCAGAAAAGAAGGCAAAGTGCGTCCAATTCTGGACCTCAAGGTTCAGAGGGTACAGAGGTTTCATGGTCACTACACCAGGGAGACTTTTTGGCCTCCATAGATATCAAGGACGCATATCTACACATCCCTATCTACGTTAGTCACCAGCGGTTTCTTCGTTTTGCCATAGCAGAAGAGCATTCTCAATTTGTAGAGTTACCCTTTGGTCTCGCCTCCGCTCCCAGGGTGTTTACCAAAGTATTGGCCCTGGTGTTGTGGGTATCTGGACGATCTCCTATTGTAAGCAGACTCTCATTTAGCCCTGATGAGCGATCTGACGATCACTCTCAGCTCCCTGCAGGAGTTCGGGTGGAACATCAATTTCAAGAAGTCCGCCCTGATGCCTTCCTTGAGACTGGATTATCTGGGCCTGACTCTGGACTCCGCTTTGGCGAGGGGCTTTCTCCCCCCGGACAAGCTGCAAAAGTTGCAGGGGGCAATCCGGTTGTTGTTGGCAAACAATCTCTCCTGTCAAAAGGAAAAAAAATCAGCGCTAGATTTCAAAACGGTGGACCAGAAACAGTGTAATAATATTCAATCTAAAAAATATGAGGTAATGTCACAATCGTGATCGGAAACGATGTAAAAAATCTGATGTAATATTCAGTGCCAATACAAGATGTCCCAAAAATCAAATGGGGACAGGGAGAAAATTCTATCCAATGAGAATGTATAATCCTAAAAAAAGGGAACAAATATCCAATAAGAATGTATAAACGTCAACAATATAAAGAAACTATAAAGGTGATAATGATGATAAACTGTGACTGCCAATTTCACCAAAGTGAAAAGATATAAATAAATCAATACACAAATATGATCATGCAAATAACATGCAATAAAAAGTGCTGCAGTGCATGATATGCAAATATATACAATAAAAGTGCTGCAGTGTGTGATGAATCCAATAAATTATAATACACTGAGAAAAAAGTCCATGTGCAAATAAAATGTGCACCAAACTAAGTGCTATTATTCAAAGTGATTCTTGTGTCTTTTTCTTAATATTCCAGTGACTCTTGTGGTTTTCCCATACAGTGAAAGTAATGTGCTGTTAGCGTGAGCTTATCCAAAATTAGGTGCAATGGCCGCTCACCTCTATTGGCACTCAAATGAGCATTTTGGTGCAATATATCACCATGTGGGGCATCAAGGTTTTCTCCACAATAAGGGGCTTTTAGGTGTGGACAGGTCCCTCAATCCTTGGGATGGTACTGTCAATGGTGCAATGCTCACTCGCCTCCTATGGAATGGTGATGAATCTGGGATCTGGTGTTCCTCCTAAGACACTCACTCATCCAGAGGTAGTAATAAAAGGGGGCTCTCATAGTGTAGTAAAATCAATTATTTATTGTAGCAAGTAATAAGATAACTTAGTGAGGTAAGTAATAGCAAACCGCAACAAATAAACCGCCGATGCGGTACACTCCGATACTTCCAGTCTTGGCCGTAGACCGGAAGTGACGTCACCCGGCTCCCTCCGACGCATTGCGTCACAAAAACACGTGACTTTCTCAAGGGTCAAAAGTTTTTTTTCTTTTTTTTTTTTTTATTTTCCTTTTTATTTTTTTTTTATTTTTTTCCTTTTAACAGTTCATTAAGTATGTGGTAACACTACTAAATTAGCTGCTGATTTCGGTGTTCCCCTAGCTTCATCATCTACATATTCCCATTGGTAGCGCATAGGCTCTTTTATCTCTAATCTGTCCTCTCTGCAAACTTGCATGCGGGCCTTGGGTCTGATGGTATCAGCCTTCGAGGCGGTTCAGTTTGCTCAGTTCCATACCAGACCTTTTGCAAAGGGAGATTCTTGTCAAATGGAATAAGGATCCAAAGTCCTTGGCAACTTTGATTCGGTTGAGCTGCAACACAAGATCTGCTCTATTATGGTGGCTTCATTCTCCAGCACTATGCCAGGGCAAGTCCTTCCTCCCATTGTTTTGGACAGTGCTAACCACGGATGCCAGCCTGCCGGGCTGGGGCAGCTCTGTGCCCAGGGAACCTGGACCGTAGAGTCCAAAGTGCTGATAAATGTTTTGGAGCGCAGAGCAATTGAGCTTTGTCTTAGCCACTGGACAACTCATCTGCAAGATTGTTCGGTTCGGATTCAATCGGACAATGCCATGGCTGTGGCTAACATCAATCACCAGGGGGGCACCAAGAGCGTTTTGGTGGCCAGGGAGGTGGCTGAGATTCTGGCTTCGGGGGAAAAGTTGTTCCAGCCCTCTCTGCTGTGCACATCCCAGGTGTGGAGAACTGGCAGGAGGATTACCTGAGTCCTCAGGTGTTGGATCAAGGGGAGTGGTCCCTACACCCGGAGGTGTTTGATCTCCAGTGGGGGAAGCCCGAGATTGGTCTGTTTGCTTCTCATCTCAACAAGAAGGTGCAGAGGTTTGTAGCCAGGTCTCGAGATCCTCTGGCCGACGCCGCAGATGAGCTGGTGGCTCCTTGGGGTCAGTATCGGCTTATTTATGCCTTTCCTCCGTTGAAACTCCTGCCGAGGCTTCTACGCAGGATAGAGGTGGAAGGGATTCTGGTGGCTCCAGACTGGCCTCGTCGGTCTTGGTACACAGACCTAGTATGGTTGGTCGCTGATGCTTCTTGGAGACTTCCTATCGGGAAGATCTGTTGTCTCAAGGTCCGATCTTCCATCCTGCTTTACAGTCACTGGCTTTAACGGCCACCTGGATTCCAGAGAACCATCAGAAATGGGAGAGGATGATGAGGATTCTTGGATGGAAGTTGGAACACGGAGAACTCCCAGAACACCAGGAAATAGAGGAAGAAATAATGGAGAGAGATTTCTCGAACCAAGACAAACATATACTGATCACAGAGAAAACACCTATCCGGGAAACTCAGCATCAAACAGAACACCAGTCAACTCGTACAATCGAATTGATACATATAACAGATTTTCTCCTCTAAACCACTACCAAGAAGACCAATATGAAAACAGAGGTCCCCCTCCGAGAAGGGTTTTTTTTCCCAGGGGGAACAGGGGAAGACCCCCAAGAGGAGGCAGGGGACCCCAAGGACAACAAGGTCAGTGGAGGAACAATGGATGGCAACAACCATGGAGACGGGAACATTATCAAGGAGGCCCCAGAGGAACTTACAGACCACAAGGGAACTACCACATAAATTGGAGAGAAGAGGGAGGAAGACCCCCAACAGGAGAACCACAGAGGCCCTCCCAGACAGGGAGGATTCGATTCGCACAGGAGAGAAGATCCCCCCCAGGTTTTACGAGTATGGAAGAAACCGAAACCAAGGGGGTCTAAGAAAAAGAAGGGAATATTAGGAAAAGGAATTTTCAATCTAAGCAACATAACTTTTGATGAGGATGAATTGAAACTTTTGGACCTAGGCCTGAAATATGCGCCAGATAAGAATTTGGATAAATTCGAAGCCTACATAGACTTACAAAAATACATGCAGAAGATCAACATCAAAAAATTCTTTGAAATCAAAGGGGATAAAGGAGCCCCTTTAACAAGTACTGAATTCAAGCACACTGCACTTAAAAACAAATCCGTTTTTAACCCAAAAAACCCCCAGAATGAAAATCTAGAAGTTTTTAAAAGGATGGTGGAGGAAGAAATTAGAGCCTTAAAAATCAAAAATAGGAAGGAAAAGGACATTTGGGATACAATCAGAAAAGTCGAGAAGAAGGGAATTGTCATCAGACCAGCTGACAAAGGGGGGGGGGTCTGGTTATCCTAAATCAAAAGGACTACAAGGAAGAACTAGAGCACCTTCTTGGCACGGAAGACACGTACAAGAAACTTCCAGGTGATCCCAAAAGAAAATTTGAAAACCATCTGAAAACCTACATCAAAAAAGGAAAAGACCTGGGTATTTTAAATAACAAAGAAGCAAAATACTTACACTTAGAAGCAGCCAGAATGCCAATAATCTATTTGCCGAAAATACATAAAAACAAGGATAAAAACAACCAGGGCGGCCTATAGTTAGTGGCATCAATTCTGTCCACTCCCGGTTGGTAGAGTACTTGGACAAATTCTTGCAACCCCTGGTACCTAAGGGCAAATCTTATCTTAGAGATAGTAAGCAGTTGTTATCAGATATGATATCCAGAATTTGGAAATCATGGAGGAAGATATATTGGTAACCATTGATGTCAACTCGCTATATACCAACATAGTACAACAAGACGGGTTGGATAGCGTAGAATGGGCACTTTTTAAACACACAGATTTGAAACATGCACAAGTGCACTTTATTCTAGAAGGCCTTAAGATGGCAATGAATTCAAACTATTTCTGGCATAAGGGAATATATTACGCACAAACGAAAGGAGTAGCCATGGGGGCTAAATATGCCCCCAGTGTTGCAAACATATTTATGCAAAAATGGGAGGAGGAGCAAGTTTTTAGTGTGGAAAGACCGAATTTGAAATACTATCAAAGATATATAGATGATATTATCCTAATATGGAGAGGAGGTATGGAATCATTACAAGGTTTTTTTGATAAAATTAGCACAAATGCTTATGGGATCACCTTTACAGGAAACTGGGACAATCAGAAAGTGGCTTTTTTAGATTTGGAACTTTTTAAACAAAATGGGAGATTGGCTAGTAAGACTTTTTTTAAAAAAACGGACAAAAACGAATACATTCCAATTAGGAGTTGCCACCACCCACAGTGCTTGGGAAATATCCCGAAGGGGCAACTACTACGAATAAGGAGAAACTGCAGCAACATCCAAGATTTCGACATTCAAGCAGACACTCTTATTCAAAGATTTGTCGAAAAGGGATATAAAAGGAGCAACTTAGAAAATTTAAAAAACTCAATAAGGAATGCTGACAGAAAAGACCTCATAAAAGAAAATGAAAAGAAGAAAGAGAGACAAAATAAACATGAATTTGCCTTCATCACGGGATTCAATAGGCAACATAAGGAGTTGGAGAAAATAATTAAACATTGGCCTATCCTTACAGCCGATAGGGTACTAAAAAAGATTTTACCCAGCAAACCATCCTTTGTATATAGAAGAGCACCTACATTAAAAGATAAGGTGGTACACAACGTGGTAAACCCTCCTAAAACTTATCTCCCTTCCTACAAGCATCAATGGTTTCTTCAGGTGCCATAAATGTCTGCCATGTAGAAACAAAAGTCAACAGAGGAGGACTGACAAATTCAGGTCTCGCACCACGGGTATTGAATATAAAATAAGGGACACTATCACCTGCAATAGCACACATGTGACTTATGTCATTGAGTGCCCCTGTCACCTTCAGTACATCGGCAGAACTGCCCGACCCCTATATGTAAGAATCAGGGAGCACATAAAAAATATCAAAAAGGGTTTTGACAAGCACAACCTCTCCAGACATTTTAAGGAAGTACATTCAAAAGACCCCTCTGGACTAGTCTTTTATGGAATAGACAAAATAAAGGGGGACTGGAGAGGAGGGAACAAAAAAAGAATGGTATCCAGAAATGAAACGAAGTGGATTTTTTTAATGAAATCCCTCCGGCCTGAATATCCCAAATGCAGATATAGATCTGAACTGCTTCATTACAGATGTGTAACTACCCTTTCTTCTTTTTTATCCCGTTTTTATCCTGTTTTACCATCTCCCTTTTATCCTGTTTTACCTTTTTAAGGTTTTTAGGTTTTAAAAGTTTTTTAAAGATTTTTTTAAAGAGTGTTTTTTAAATAAAAGGGCCCTCTTATCCCAATGACATTTTAAGTTTTTAAAAAATAAGATGTCCCGCACACCTTGCCTCAGTTGAGCATGGCATTTCCACTCCTTCTTAATGCAATTTTACCTTCCTAGGCTTTTACGTTTTTTATCCATTTTTGAAGAGTTTAAAAAGTCTGTTTATTCCAATGACATTTTATGGGTTAAAAATAAAATGTCCCGTGCACCCTGCCTTAGTTAAATATGTAAATTCCATTTGTTTTGTAATTTATTCCTATATGGAATTTTTATTCATTTGAATTTAAAAATAACATCTTCCCTTATGTATTTAATGGTATATTAATGACAAGAGCTACTAAGGATTTTTACAATTTTTATTTTTTATATCTTCAATAACCATTTTAAAAAATCCTTTACAAAAAACCAGGTCTACAAAATTCTTCCTCAAGAAATTGCTACCTAATGAAAGAACAACCCAATTAGCATCCCAGGCTTGGTATATTGCCATGGAATTTTTCAATTTAAACTTCACATCCCCTTTTGTGACCATCCCATGAAATGATTGGGACCTTCTCGTCCAACATCACCTATGAGATGCGAAGGGTTAATGACACATTTTAAATCCACCATTCAAATAAAAGTTCTTATCGATATACACATAAAATACGCATGTGTTTCTTGTGAAATAAGCCCATGTGCAAACAAACACTCTTTCTGCACTTTCATGTTTTTGAATTTATTTCATAGTGTGCTAGCCCTGTTTTTGGCTGGCTAAGGTATATTCATTATCCTTTATGATTTCTTATAAATATTTTTTATGAGTAGAATCTAGAGGAAAAAGTTTTTTCTCTGCGAACCTTGTCATCCAACATCAGTATGCAGTAGACGGAACATACTTTGGCCTGATTAGAACAACAAACCAATTTTTCCTCCAGAAGTGGAGTTGGAATAGAAATATTTATATGACCCTTCTCATCCAGCATCAACACGAAAAAGGCATTAAATTTATGAACTTTTGATTCCAATTTTTTGGGAAAACTTAAAACATGGTGCAAGAGGCAAGCACCTGTTTCTGTTTGACCCTTTAATACCTTTAATGCCTTCTTGTTTACAATTGATTTTTAAACACAATTTTTTGTTTGCAATTGTTTTTTCCTCTTTAATTAAATTCTTGTTGTATGGATATCCCCTCTGTTCCCCATTTAAAGACTCTAATGTTGATTTAGGGAGGGGATGCCCGTTTTAACAAAATTTCCGAAAGAAAAAATCTTTTAGCCCCGGTTCACACTTATGCGATGCGGGAGGGCTGCGAATCCGCAGCCTGTTCCCGCATCGCAAACGCACCCCCGGCAGTTCACACTGCCATATGCGATATGCTGGGGGTGTCAATGTAATCTTAACGACACCCCCAGTTTGATCGCATATCGCAGTGCGATCTTGCAGTTCGCACAGGATCGGATCGCACAAGTGTGAACCGCTGTGCGATCCGATCCTGATGCGGCTGCCAAAAAGGGTCCTGTGCGTGTTTGCTGCGGGTGCGGTGCGAATTTAGCCATACAAAGTGTATGTGTATACTGTAAGGAGCAGTGCGCTCCGACATTACATGCGAACGCCACAGCCGCAGTAATGTGAACCGAGGCTTAAAGAAAAAATCTTTTTATTTTTAAGAAAAAATCTTTTAATTTTAAAGAATTTTTATTTACGTTTTTTATTGCCTCATTTTTTAGTATTTCAATTTTTATTTTTCCATTTTTTTTTTTTGAATTTTTGGATTGCATAATAAAGATCTTTATATTATTTATAATTTTTTGCACATTTTACCTTAACTATGATCGGTATAGGCTGTCCCGAAATGATTAGGGAATAGCTGCCACTCCACTATCGCAATTAGGCAGGCCTTGCAGAGAGGCACAATATGTCCTCTGACCGGCTTCTAGTTGCGAGCACCAATATGGCGGCGGGGGAGGCCGTATGGTCGCTAGGAGATGGTACAGCTATTTAACAGCCGGGAGTTCGATACGTTGACGCCGCTCCAGCAGACGTCCTCTGACGAAACGCGTAGGGTGGAGTCATACGTCACTACGTCACTTCCGGTATTTGGAGCTAGGGCCGTGGAACGCGGAAGCTTCCCGGCTTCACTACTGATCGTGGACAGCTTTAACTGTGAGTTACTACCTCCGCTATTTTTGATTTGCACTGTATACTACACCAAGGGGTTCCCTCTCTCTCTTTATATTTTTTGAGGAACTAAGAGAGTGATTACATCGGAGGAACCCCTGGATACTACTACCTTTGTCCCACGGCATCTACTATAAAGCAGGTTGTATAAGAGGTGCGACACCTAGTGGTCGCACTGGTGAATGCAACCAAAGGTTTTCTTTTTCACTTGCCTATTCACTCATATTTTTTATTTTGGGTTGGTTTCTTATCTGAATCTTTGGTTACTCTTTACCAAGAAGAGCTGCATTTAATTTATTAGATTTGTTTTACGAATAATTTATCACAAAATATCACTGGTGTATTACACTGTTTAACATTAGGTTTCTTTTGAAATAAAATCCACTGTTTCTTTATCTACTCTTCTTTATTGATTTATTTGCACTAGCACTTTGCACCCCATTATTGCGCATTATTTTGAGGCTAGAAAAATTGGTTACTTCACTGACCACCAATCACTTGTGCACTTTATATTTATATAAGATATAATAGTACCACTATTTATTCATTTATTTACTTGGCACTCTATCACTTGAAAGGTAGCGCCGTTTCAACCTTTTGCACTTATTTCACCATTTTAACCCTTAGGGATTGGTTGTTGGCAGCTTACACCTTATAAATAATATAATATATATTTATCACAAACTCCATAGCGCTGGTCACCTCTGTTCATCTTATTTTGTTGAAGGATAGAGGTCTTTCTGACTCCTGTGATTCCTACGCTATTGAAGGCTAGGAAGTCAACTTCCAGAAAAATATATCATCATACGTGGAAATCGCTTGTTTTCAGTAGCTAGGGTTTTGGCCTTTCTGCAAAAAGGGGTTGAACAGCGGTTGGCTTTGGGCACTACCAAAGGCCAAGTGTCAGCTTTGGCTATATATTGTCAACGCCCGTTAGCTACGCATGCCTTGATTCGTACTTTCATTCAGGGAGTGCGCCATATGGCTCCTCCGTGGGATCTAAATCTGGTATTATCTGTTCTTCAAAAACCTCCTTTTGAGAACATTTGAGAGATTTCTCTGCTTTCATTGTCTCAGAAGGTTGCCTTTTTGGTTGCTATCAATTTTGCCCGCAGAGTATCTGAATTAGTGGCGTTGTCATGCCATTCACCTTTTTTGGAAGGCCAGAGATAAAGTGATATTACAACCAAATCAGTCTTTTCTCCCTAAGGTGGTTTCTGATTTTCATTTGAATGAAGGCATTGTGCTGCCTTCACTCTGTCTCAAGCCTAAGCATCCCATGGAAATTGCCTTGCATTCTTTGGATGTGGTTCAGGCGATCAGAGTTTACCTGGTGGCCACTCCGTTTTTCAGAAAATCAGATGCTCTTTATGTCCTTACCGAGGGACCTCCTAAGAAATCTGCTGCGACCATATCCAGATGGATCAGGCACTCAGTTGTTCAGGCTTATTTGCTGAAGGGTCAGGTTCCATCTTTCCCTGTGGAGGCGCATTTTACTAGAGCGCTGAGTGCCTCTTGGGCTTCTTGCCATCAGGCGTTAGTGATGCAAGTTTGCAAGGTGGTAACTTGGTCGTCTGTGCATACGTTCACAAAATTCTACAAAGTTGATGTCTCTCTCTCTCTCTCTCGCTCGCTCGCTCGCTCGCCTCTCCCTCTCTCGCTCTCCTCTCTCGCTCTCCTCTCTCGCTCTCCTCTCTCGCTCTCCTCTCTCTCTCTCTCTCTCTCTCTCTCTCCCTCTCTCT